>NW_018127886.1:3095249-3130396 GCF_001952655.1 Monopterus albus | reverse complement strand
TGCACCCACTGGCACCTTTAAAATCCACTAATTAATTTGTTAACTGTTACCGTTTTCCTTCTTGCTTGATCCATTAAAAAATGCATGTGTGGTTGGGAGAAATTGAGGCAGTATTGCCAAATATTTTCAGCCGAAAGAAGTTTACCTGAGCCTGCTCCCTAAAATTAATGTTGTTGGATTATGTCACATGCTACTTTGTATATTTATATAATCTATGATGTCATAATATTTATATAAATTATACAAGATTTTTAAAAAATATGAAGTCAGCCTAAACTTTACTGACTCTAAATAATTTGCTATTATTGTTTTGTATTATTTTGAGAACTAAATGTTCTTAAATACAGGTAGTCCAATAAAATGTAAAACAAAGGAGTACTATGTTTGTTCTGACACATCTTGACTATCATTCTGTAATATGGCCCAGTGCAGCTAAGAAAGATTTGCAAGGAAGAGAAACCTCCTCCAACGATGGAGATGAGTAATTGGTCATTAGGGACACATACAGTATGTACTGCTTTTCTGTGTGAATGCTGATTGGTTGACTGAAAGTCCTGATGCTGTTCCCTACTCACTGGACAACGTCAGTCCATGAGAGCAAAAAAAAAAAGTTACTAAAGAGACCTTAAAAGTTGCTAAATCTAGAGAAGTTTCCAAGTTGGGAACACTGGTTGCCAACCAGAAGAAATTTAAGAAATACAGTAGTTTAGCATGTAATCCCCTTTAAAACCATGAACTTGTTTTTACACTTCTATTTTTACATGCACAAAACAAACATACAACATGTTAATTAGTGAGCTTTAGAGGTGTTAGTAAGTAGATGTTACTTTAGACAGAGCCAGGCTCGCTGTTTTCCCCCTTGTTTGCAGTCTGTGTGCAAGCTAAGTACTGGCTGCAACCTTACAGTATATTTAATGGACAGTCTTGAGGGTGCTATTGATCTTCTCTGCCAGAAAACAGTAGCATACTTCCTTAAATGTCATACTAGTTTGTTAGCAATCGTTAATAAGGCTTACAGCAATAGAATGCAGAACGTTTAACTTTTATAATTTCGTTTTAGTTAAGTGAACAATGTTTATGTACATTTGAGGGCATAATTTCAGTGTCTCAGCAAGTGTGATATTTTAAAATAATATGCTGCTACACTTGATATCTTATTATACTTTGTTAATTCAGTTTGCTTCATGTGATCTTCCCATATATTTATAAATGAGAAATGTTTTAATAAGAGTAGTTCATTGCCTTAATGCACTCTGCCAAGCTAATAGATTGTGTGTCTGAGCCTAAACTTAAACCATATTTTATAAGACAATGTTGTATGTACAGCTGGTAAAGCCCACTGTACCTGTAGAGGCCAAACAGAAAGAAGGTGCGGGTCATCCTGATCATTTTTTGAGTTCCTTGTAGACCCATGTGAACACTGCCAGAGGATGCCTGTCTGGAAGGTAAACTGATTTTGTTTTTGGTGAAACTATGAATGAGACAGACTGCAGAGTCATGGTATGGGGAGTCAGTGCTTTCCTAATGACACCTTACAGTTCAAGAAAGTGCCCACACTGACACTGAATTCCTGTTCAGCCTTGGAGTTTAAATGACCTGCATGTGGTTTCCAGCCCCCCTGCCTGTACCTCTGTCCCTCTCATGGCCCTTCGTGTGCTGCTGTGCTCGTCTCCTAATGGTTTTCCTTTCACTTTTCTACAGTCTTCCCCCTCTTTTTTGCAGTGTCCATTATTGGCAGTGAAGTACAAATACCTTCTGTTAAAAAGCTAGTCGTTTTAATTTGGTTTCTGCTACAATGTTTTCTATTTGGGTAACTCTGAAAAGAGTGGGAAGGCTCCTAAATATGTCTGGTTTATTTTGTTTCTAGATATGTTATAAATGTAATCTCTCAGTTTTGTGTAAAATGTATTACTCTCTATATCTAATTTTTTTTTAAATCAGTTCTAATTTAAATTTCATTCTTACAAATTCTGTACTTTGTTGAGATGTTCTTCAGTACAAGACGCCATTATAATATCACAGATTAATAATTAGATATTAAATTGATGGTTTAATGAAAATATATTTCTTTGAGCACCATTTATTTGAAAGGAGTAAAGTGTTACCACTTCCAGCTTTTTAAAAATCAAAACTGGGTATTTCCCAGTGAAAGATCACTAAAAGGAATTAGCATATTAGTAGTATTAGCTATCAAACACCATGTTGACTAATAGACTTCAAAGATTCATATGTAAAGCAGCAGCAGCTCCTGCATCACTTGCGTGATTTGTTATGTGTGTGCGTGGCTGCCCTTCAGGCCTGAAGACCATTGTGGGTGCCCTGATCCAGTCTGTGAAGAAGCTTTCCGATGTGATGATCCTAACTGTCTTCTGCCTGAGCGTCTTTGCCCTCATCGGTCTCCAGCTCTTTATGGGTAACCTGCGCCAGAAGTGTGTGTTCTGGCCAATCAACATAAATGAGAGCTACCTGGCCAATGGCAGTAAGGGCTTTGACTGGACTGAGTACATCAACAATGAGAGTAAGTAGAGGCAAGCCTTCACCAGCGGTCAGCTGGCAGTGATCTAGGATTATGAGTCAGCCCATATGCTGGAATGACCAAACAGTATGTTGTTTTGGCACTGGATAGACAGAAGGAATTGGTTTAAACGGAACTATCCTGATTTCAAAATGCTTCAGAAACTGAAGTCAGAAATGAGTCTGAAGGCATTTACAATCCTTTTAGAATAGACAGGTATAGCTGCAACAGGAGGTGTGTAAAATGACTCATTATGGCTGTTTTTTTTTCCTTCAGCCAATTTCTATATACTGCCTGACCAGACAGATGCTCTTCTCTGTGGGAACAGCTCCGACTCAGGGTGAGTTACCTCCTCTGGCCACCAAATGCCCGCTAATCCAAGACTTTCTGTAGCTCTTTTATCTGCTTGTCATCACATTGCATTATAAGTAAAAGGGGCTGAGTCATTTTGAGCCTGTTGCCCTGTTCTTTCTCTCTCTCTTCCCCCTCCCCCCAGTCGCTGTCCAGAGGGCTACACATGCATGAAAGCTGGGAGGAATCCAAACTACGGCTACACCAGCTTTGACAGCTTCGGCTGGGCCTTCTTGGCTCTCTTTCGACTCATGACGCAGGACTTCTGGGAAAACCTTTACATGCTGGTAAAGCTGATCTGTCAACAAGTTCAGTTTGTTTCAGAAAAGGCTCATATGGTATTAGTCCTCAAATATTACTGCATATAATTAGTAGAAGTCCATAGAGATATGAAATGGTTAATCAGTTAGTCTGGCAGCATAAAAACAAATCATAGTAAGTGATTTTTTTTTATTTATATCACCATAAATTGAATCCTATCCCCAGCGTTTTTACCTGCCTTTTTATACCCATGCAAAATACTGATATGTGGGACTAAAAGACTGTTTTAAACTCTTGATAAGTTTGCCAATCCCTTTTGTGGGAATGCTGTATTGTGTACAGTTAATATCAATGAATGCCAACTACATTCATAATTTATGTGTGGGGGAATTTCACTTCTCCTTTGCATTTTTTGCTCTGCTCCCTGAAGACAGTTTGCCTTTAGAAGAGGAGGCTGATGACTGGAAATATTTTTATTAAAATGAGGGGCAAGGTCCTATGTTACACTAAAAACCTGTTAAATGTCTCTGTAAATAAAACTAAATAAATGTGTCCTTTCACTTGTAAATTTATCTTAACCCTCTAATATACCTGCATCAAAAAGAAGATAGACAACGTATTTATATTAAGAGCACATTATCTCAAGTGTTTTCCAGAATTTTCTCATGTGATCTTCCATGCCCCTGAACCTCAAGCTTCTCACTTCCCATCTCTGGGAAGTGCTGGGTATAGCATCCCTGTTCATAAAAATTGTTGGGTTGTGCTCTGGCTGGTACAGTGTGAAGGAAAATTGGGTCAAAATACGGATCTTGTGTCTCACTCTGATGAACAGCTCAACCTTGGGCTCATACTGAGTACCTTAAACTGAGCACAGTGTATCCATTTTTTCCTGTGTAGAAAAGATGGTTGTGTATCGATTCATCATTATGTGAGGTGATAGTAGAGCCCACTTCAGTGCTGCAGTATTGAAACTAGAAATTAGCACTTAACTGTAGGTGTGTTTGTATTTCCTCCTTAAACCTACTGTCTAGAGCAAGTAACAGACACTTATGCTGAGTTGATTTTTACACCCAGAAATGCCTCATCAGGCCAATTTGCCCATCCACCAACAGCTGCCTGTTTATTTTTGATGAGTCATTGTGAAAGATGGGCAGTGAGGTTGACACTTAGTTTCAGTATCAGTTGCATCTCTTCTGGTCCCTGCCTTCATCCCCTTTCACCCCAATTTGGCTGCACTGCCTCCCAACAGACCCTGAGGGCAGCAGGGAAGACCTACATGATCTTCTTTGTGCTGGTGATTTTTGTGGGATCTTTCTACTTGGTAAATCTGATTCTGGCTGTGGTGGCCATGGCTTATGAGGAGCAGAACCAGGCCACCATTGAAGAGGCCCAGCAGAAAGAGGAAGAATTCAAGGCTATGCTGGAGCAGCTCAAGAAACAGCAGGAAGATGCCCAGGTCAGTCCTCTGCTGCTTGGAGGCTAACATTATTCCTGAGTCATTTTATATTATTGTTCTGACTTTATTTATGTCCTTTTTTCTTTGCAGGCTGCTGCCATGGCAACCTCTGCAGGCACAGTGTCAGAGGACGCTGTAGAGGATGATGGAGGAGGCCGTCTGTCATGCAGTTCCTCTGAGATGTCGAAGCTCAGCTCCAAGAGTGCCAAAGAGCGGCGCAACCGCAAGAAGAAATGGCGGCAGAAAGAGCAGGAGAAGGAGAAAGGTGACAGCGAGAAGTTTGTCAAGTCAGAGTCAGATGATGGTAGCAAGAGGAGCCGCTTCCGTTTTCCTGATAACCGGCTGGGTCGAAAGTCTTCCATTATGAACCAGGTGAGGAAACCAAGGATAAGGAATGGACAGGTTCAGGCATTTCTCACATTATTCTCATTATTTTTTGTGTTAATACAGCATCAACATTTTACCTGATTACAAAATGATAAGAATTTGTGTGTCAACAATTTAAGATTTTTTAAGATAAACTGTAAAACTGCAATAAATGCCATTTATTATCTGGATTACATTGGATTGGTGAGAGAAAATGTGCAGTCAGAAAAATCTCAAAACCTCAGCATATAAAAGTGAAACTATCTGCATAGTTGGACACCACAATAGGTACAGTACATGAAGTCTGAGCTGACCTTTTAGGCTTTATGAGGCTCAGTGATAGTTATTAGTGACAAACGCAAAAAGAGATCAAAGAAGTCCATAACAAGAACAGACTTTTTCCTTTCTGTTTTTTTCCCCGGTCAGGTTAGGAACACCTCACATTTGAAAATGCTGCTAAGATAAAATCTGTTGTAGGGATGCACCGATACCATTTTTTTTTTTTTCAGGAAAAGTACTTACTTTCAGGAGCTTGCCGATACCGAGTACCGATACAAGTGCTTAATAATAATGCAGTGTTTCTGTTAACAAAATTATGACCATAAAAAAACTTTAGAGTCAGTTTATATATTCATGAGATTAACCTTCTGATTGTGATTAAATTATAACAGGAGCCTGTGCAAATCTGAAAACACAGCACTGCCACCATCCCTATTGAATGTAACTGACTGGTCTGTAGCCTACTGCATAACATACTGTAATGCAGTGATTTTCTAGCCTTAGAACTGTTAGGATGAAATGGTTTCACAACCCCCACCCAGAACAGCAGGTTTGGGAGCACATAATATCACAGTTGGCAATTTAAATGTTTAAGGGTACATGTTCTGGTGACTGTCTGTGGCTTCATCCCATCCTCTCTTCGCTGGTCCCAGCCTCCACGTCCAAAACGATTCAACTCATTGTCATACACACAGCTCATCAGACCGTAAACTACATAAAATGAGCATTTGTTTTTTCTTGTTCTCGTCAATTCACTATAGTTATCATAACAAGCACTGTTTGGGTTTACTGGGTGAACAGGACCATGAGTTTTGACCGTGGGGAGAGTGAAGATGTTGTATTTCTGCAAGTTTGCTGTTGTGTTCAGCTTATTTAACAGTTGTTTGATTTATTACCCTCTCCATTGCTGCTGGATTTTGTTGCACATATCAAGTGTTGTTGTCGTGGTAAAATACTAACTACTGTACTTTGTCATCCTGTCCATTATGTGTGTGTGAGCACCCCTCCCTCCTTGTCACAGAGCAGAGAATCAGAGCTCACAGTCAGCCTTACTTTTGTCATTGGCACCTGTCCTAAAATATTGACGAATCACTGAAATTTTCTTCTCCTCCGCCTAATGAGCGGCTCTGCCAGCATGAGGTTAATGTAATATACAGTACTAGAGGGTGGTATTGGACCCAATACTGACAGTGGTATCTGTACATCCCTAATTTGTTTTTGCACAAGCTCTTATACAGATGAACATATACTGGCTAGAGAGGTGCATGACCAGATTCTGAATAATTCACAATGATTGTATGAATGTTTCAGGCAGAGCAATCCTGCAGCTTTGTTTGGACCTCACTTGATTCTGCTGGCCCTTATTGTTATGTTGTTTAGTGAAGTATTCACCAAATAGGATAACAATGCATACTGATACTTATGTAATGCTTTTAACATACTGACATGACATGGAGTGGTTACTTTGTTCTTTACAGTCACCACCTCTGAAGGCAGATATGAAAAATGTGATATCAGTTGAGTTAAAGCTCTGCTGCTATAATTTTGTGATCAATACTTGCAGCATTCCAGGACATTATTGTCATAACTCATGTTCCTTTCCTGAATCTCAGTTGTGTGTGTGACCTTGACATTGTAACTATCACTGACCTAACTATGTGATTCCCTTGTTTATTAAGTCACATGATTGCTTCAGCAGAATATGCCTACTCATAGATGTTGCCTTTCATCCTGCCTTCCGGAACTGATGACAAACAACAAAAAAATTATGTTACAGTCCGTTGTTATTCAGAACACCCTGGGCTACATCAGTCAAGCAAATGTCTTCTCTCCTTTCCTCTCTTCTCCCCTCCAGTCCCTCCTCAGTATACCCGGCTCGCCTTTCCTGTCCCGCCACAATAGTAAGAGCAGCATCTTCAGTTTCAAGGGTCGTAGTAAGGACGTGGGCTCTGAGAACGAATTTGCTGATGATGAGCACAGCACAGTCGAGGAATGTGAGGAGCGTCGAGGCTCCCTGTTCAGCCCATACAGGCGGAGCAGCTACAGCAGCTTTCATGGGAAGAGGAACAGCACGGTGGATTGCAATGGCGTGGTGTCACTCATTGGCCCTGGGCCTGGTGGACGCCTTCTGCCTGAGGTGAAAATCGATAAACCAGCTTCTGATGACAGTGTAAGGAAGTCAATGAGTAGACCTATCTAGGCATGGCCCCCCCTCTCGTCCGTTCCTTTTTTTTCTGGTTCTCTATCCTCTGTCATCTTTGCAAGTCCATATGTATCTCTTGGCTAAGCGCTCGCGCCTCCCCTCCCCTAGCCCCTGCCGAGTATGCTGCCCCCCGACAGTAGGCAAAGGATGGAGACATAATTGAATTTTATAGTGAATATACTGTAGCCAAACCTGTATTTGATTGGTCAGTGAAACTGGGTCTATCAGTGACTTCCAGGCAGTTGTGTTGTTTGATTTGAACAGTGACTGTCAATGTTTTGGATATGTTCATATCAGATTTACTCACACATGCACAGTACTCACAGGATTTGATTACTCTTCTGCTTCCCATTAGATTTTGGCACACAGATCTAGCCTGTGTTCAAGATTTAATACACAACTTTTTGTGTTGGATGTCAAGTTTCCATTTTACACAGTGTAGTATTACAACACAATTTATGTTAAGAAACAGTGCATAATGATGAGCTAGCATGCTCCAGTGTGTTGATATGTTCCTCCTCCAGGCGTCCAGGTACTCTGCTAGCCTGTGTGGGTAGATCTGCAGTAGGAGGTGGAGGAAATGGGGGGAACCTGCACTGTAGAGCCACACACATTTTATCTGCTTCCCTTATACACTCTTAATATCTCACAACAGATAAACAAGTAACACACCCCATATAAGGCCTTAATATTGTAATTTAAAAAAAGGGAAGGCTGCTGTCCTTGTCTGTCTTTTCTTTCTCTGTTTTCCACTCTCCCTGGTCAACATTAGTGAATTAGTTGTGTCTATCTCTAGTTAGTATGGTAGATTTAAATCCTAATTTAGAATAAGCATGACAAAGATAAGTAGAGCAGTGGCTATGGTGTCTATAATTTCCTCTCCTTCTCTTTGACTTGGAGCATGCACATGCATGACAACTGGATTGACCACTTGCCTCCATATGATCTTTTTACAATGCTCTTGACTTGATGGTTGCAATATAAGTTGTATGGTTTCGTAGTAGAAAGATACCGTAGCATCAATTTGCGATTAAGAATAAAATAGCCATATTTGGGAGACATGTTATAAAATAACCTAATGATTATATTGCAATGGCAGCAAAGCCTCCATTATTGCATGACAAGACTGAAAATGCATTCATGCAGAAGCAGTTTTCCTTGCACAATATCTCACAGTCAGTTTATTATTTAATCAAGATGAGCTAATGACATGCAGACACAGGTTAGGTCAAGTAGCCCTAGACCACTGCTCCCACTTTGGCTGAGACTTGCATGCATTTACAGCACACGTGCATCTTTCCTGAGATAGAAAAGAAAGAAACATGCCCTGTCCCCATCCCAAAAACCGGATCCTGGACTACTTATTCCCGCCAGTGCTGTTGTGCACTTCCCTCTGCCGGCCACTGGTGGTGATATGGGGTGGTGTTCATGTCCTCTCCATGGGTGCTTGATTCTTCCTCTCCTCCTAACAGCCAACTTCTGAGGTTGAGGTGAAGAAGAAGCTGTCGGGCTCCCTGATGGTGTCTGTGGACCAGCTCAATACCTCTTTTGGGCGGAAAGAGCGGGCCAACAGTGTCATGAGCGTCATTACCAACACACTAGTGGAGGGTACTGCCAATTTAACCCAGCTATTTAACCTGCTTTTTCATTATTATTTAACTAGGGCTGCTCTCATTGGTTGATTAGTATGACATGAATTTCCTGCTTATCTGCTTTGCATATCCAACAGTACAAGATACATACAATGCATACAGTTTTTCTTTTTTATAATTTGATACCATTGCATGCTGTATGCTCAAGCATGCCAGAATGTTTGGATTTGATGTGTGATCCGCGCTGTGTCTTCAGAGCTGGAGGAGTCTCAGCGCAAGTGTCCACCATGCTGGTATAATTTTGCTAACACATTCCTCATCTGGGAGTGCTCTCCTCTATGGATTAAGATCAAGGAGATTGTGAACCTGATAGTCATGGACCCTTTTGTGGACTTAGCCATCACCATCTGCATCGTCCTCAACACTCTCTTCATGGCCATGGAGCACTACCCCATGACCCAGGAGTTTGAGCACATGCTGACTGTAGGCAATCTGGTGAGTGTCAATTTTTTGTTCTTTTATTTTTATCTGATTCACCCATAAACGATCTCTGCTTCCTCTCAGCAGCTGATAGAGAGGTGATATTTTTGGGACTGTAATTGGGAGCTCTTTCACTGTCGATTCAGCGCTGAAAGGGGGGGAAAAAGTTCTCAAACCCCTGCTGCTTCCTTGTATCCATGCATTTCTCATTTCTTCTTATACAGGCACACACGTATCTTTTCCTTCTCTCTCTCTCTCTCTTCACTGGGACCAGCCTGCCTCTCCACTGGCTGGCTGACTGGTGGGAGGCCTGCATTAATATTTCATGGAGCTTGATCAATGAGTTGCTGTAAAATGGTTCCTGAATCATGGCTTGGATACCACAACCTGGCCATTTTCACTGTTAACATTTTTAAGGAAACTGAGTAAATCTGAGCACTGATAATTGATTGTTGTTTTACTTTCCAGTATGTGGTACAGATGACACAGGCTGTAGTTAGTGCAGTAATGACCTACTAATTTTGTGTGTGTGTATAAATGTTGGCTTACAATTGAAACAGCATGGAAATATGTTATTTTCCATCTCTTTTACAGAATATTTTAACAGAAAAGGCCAATGGGCGGTACAGGTAGAAAATTATAGGTCACTGTGATGCAAAAATATTCATTATCTTACACAAACACATATAAACACCTACAGTACAAACCTTAGATGTACTTACACTGTCCATCTATTCATTATGTTGGCTCTATGATATATTAGAGCTGTTACAAGGCTACAGAAATACCATTTCATCCTTACTGACTACAGAACGGCTATGACACACACACACACACACACACACACACACACACACACACACACACACACATTAACTAGATATTCTGCCTCTTTAAACCACTGTGTTTATCTTCTTGGTGAAAATCAATATGTAATTGCTATAGGGGCGATCCATAACATGCTTTTTCTTTAACATTTATAATGCTTCAGACCAAGTATTTGCATCTTCCATCGCCTGTATCCTTCCTTCTCCTCTGAAGCATTTTGTTGATCCATTTGTTCAGATCCGTTCTTTTTCCTACCTGTCAGGTGTTCACTGGGATCTTTGCAGGGGAGATGGTTTTGAAGCTGGTGGCCATGGATCCGTACTACTATTTCCAGGAGGCCTGGAACTGTTTTGATAGTGTCATTGTGACGCTGAGTTTAGTGGAGCTGGCTCTGGCTGACGTTGAGGGCCTGTCTGTGCTGCGGTCATTCCGATTGGTAAATGCTCACTTTAGCTTCTCTCTTAGCACAACCAAAGACAGATTGCATGTGCTTTTAGCTTCTCAGCATGTGGAGCATACATATTTTGTAGCTCAAAATCGTATTTACAGACAGTATACCTGCTTGTTCATGATATTTTCAATTAAAGAAAGCAGCAAGTTAGTAATGCAAAAACATTTAGAGTATGACAAACCCATATCCCACATACTCTTTCCACCCTCTTCAGCTGAGAGTGTTTAAGCTGGCCAAGTCATGGCCCACCCTCAACATGCTGATCAAGATCATTGGTAACTCAGTGGGAGCCCTGGGGAACCTGACTCTGGTGCTGGCCATCATCGTCTTCATCTTTGCTGTGGTTGGCATGCAGCTGTTCGGAAAGAACTATAAAGACTGTGTGTGCAAGATTTCTTCTGACTGTGAGCTGCCTCGTTGGCACATGAATGACTTCTTCCACTCCTTCCTAATTGTCTTCCGGGTGCTGTGTGGTGAGTGGATTGAGACCATGTGGGACTGCATGGAGGTGGCAGGCCAGGCCATGTGCCTTGTTGTCTTCATGATGGTCATGGTCATCGGTAACCTGGTGGTGAGTGTCCATACCAGAAGGGTGTGCAAGTTTTTTAGGGAAATGTCAGAGTGTTAGCTCTTCAAGTTATCACTAAATATTACTAATGTAGACAGAGATTGAAAATTGGCTCTTGTCATTCAGTGTCTGATTTCTTATTTTATGTCTAAAGGTGTTGAACCTGTTCCTTGCTCTGCTGCTGAGCTCATTCAGTGCTGACAACTTGGCTGCGACAGATGATGATGGTGAGCCCAACAACCTGCAGATTTCAGTCATGCGCATCAAGAAAGGCATTGCATGGATAAAAGCAAAAGTGCGGATACTGATAGCAAGTCTGCTGAGGAAACCACCAATGGAGGATGAGCAGAAGCCTTTAGATGACATGTATGACCAGAAACTGAACTGCATTGCTAACCACACTGGGGTGGACATTAACCGTGACTTGGACTATGCAAAAAATGGTAACGGCACTACCAGTGGTATTGGCAGCAGCGTGGGCAAGTATATGATTGATGAGGACCACATGTCATTCATCCATAACCCGAACCTGACTGTCTGCGTGCCCATAGCAGTGGGGGAGTCCGACTTTGAGAACCTCAACACAGAAGATTTCAGCAGCGAGTCAGACATTGAGAACAGCAAAGAGGTCAGTGAGAGGAGTGCATATATATATTATATGCACTTGTAGTTTATTCCACAGGTATTCGGCAAGAATTGACAAAAACACCAGTGGACTCTCGGGAGTCTATATAATAATACAGCCATATTTCCCAGAGTACTTAGCAAATAATTTCTTTTACTTTTTGAATGTCCACATTTAAATATTGTAGGTAACCTTCCATGGGTCCACGTGTTGTTGTTTTTGTTTTTATAATCCTCAGCTGGTCTCTACAGTGCAATTTCCTCTCTCAGGACGGTTAAACAATGGGTGTGGCTGGCTACCCTGCACTACTCGGACACTAATATACAGTAACTCCATTACTCAGTGGAGTTTAGCTAGAATGGTTGGAACAGGCAGACATTGTGGATGAAATGGATATCTGCTCACATATGTCTTTTGATGAAACGCATTTAGGAAACTTTCAGAACAGATGATCTGGCATTTGATATTCGCTTTTAGTGTTCATGGTAGGGGGGGTTGATATGTGATGTTCAGGATTGTTATGGTGTCCATGTCAATAACAAAAAGAACCTCTAGGATCAAATAGTAATTGAGGGTTTTTTTTCTGTTTAGTGATTGAGCCAATGCAAAAAAGCTGAAATGTTTATAAATGTTGCCCCTGTGTCTCTGTGCAAACATGTTTATGTGTGTGTGCACTCATGCATATGCATCTCTGCAGCTGGATGACACCAGTTCATCAGAAGGCAGCACCATCGACATCAAGCCAGATGTGGAGGAGGTGGTGGTGGTGGAGACGGTGGAGGAATACATGGAACCAGAGGCATGTTGGACAGATGGTGAGACCACTGCTCCCATTGCACTCATTACCTTTGCTCCACAACACCCTGGGCTAAGTGGAAATGACAGGGCAGCAGGTTGAAGGACAGTATCTTTATGAAGGATCACTCACCTGTGGAAAATGTCATTTTCTTTGTTTATCCATAACACTAATACACATTTATATAAGTACATATAATTCTAAAGTTAGTAGAGATAGTAATTTATATTTAAGGTCTATATTTAAGTAACAGAAACTGTGAGTGTTGTTAACACTTAAAGGGAATTTTTTTTCTACTTGCATAATATTGCACAAATTTTAGCATGTATTTGTATGGATTTTGTATTCAGTTTGGAGGTGCACTATGAGCAATGAGATTAGCCTAGCTCTTGCCCATCTCAAAAGTAGGAAAATTCACCTTTAAATATGTCCCTAGCTCTATTGCTTGTCAAGCTGAATACAAACAGGTATATGTACATTCATACCTATATTTTTGAAAATGTGGTACCAAACTATAATTTTGTATGCAGCGTTCATCCAGACAAATTGGTTAAGAAAATACATTGATGCTAATAACTCAAAGTGTTAAACACTGGAGTAAGCGTTCTGTATTTCCTCATTTCAGAGATGTTGCTTCTTCATCTCAAAAAAATCCAGGATTTGAGCTAAATTTGGTTAAACTAGCTACTGTTAGACATCCGAAACAACATAAAGACGTTAAAACTGTGTGCAGAGGTTTGAAAAGGCCTCAGTTCAATTACAAGACTCTAACCTTCCATGGATATCTTAATTTACTTGATCTTGTTATATCAAATGTCATCTCTTCTCTTGTGTGTCCTCAGCTTGTGTGGCCAAATACAAGTGCTGTGATGTTGACATCAGTCTTGGCTGGGGGAAGAGATGGTGGTACCTGAGAAAAACCTGCTACCTGATTGTGGAGCACAACTGGTTTGAGACCCTCATCATCTTCATGATCCTTCTCAGTAGCGGTGCCCTGGTAAGGAGCCCTGTGTTAGCTTTGTGCCCTTTGCAAATATCAAGTCAGACTTCATAGTCACACACAAAAAAGAGAGGTAAGCAAAAATGGCTTAAAAAGCTTGAGACTACCATTATATTAATCATTAAATGAAACACCCATGAGCCCAGAAAATACAAACTGGATAAAAACTGAGTAAAGACCACTCATTGAAAATAAAGGAACTGTATTACGTAGAGACTGGTGTGTGTCTATTCCAATAAGGAGGATTAACAAGTTGCTAAGTGGTGCAGTCAGTTTGGTTGTTCAGTCCTAATGCTGCTTGGCTGGGGGAGGGTCCAGGGTGCCAGTGATTAATGGACTGTACCATTTATCAAACAGGGGCTCTGTTTCTGGGGATGAAATAATGTCTTGTTCTGAAGCATGTCAGATGCTACTAAAATAAGAAGTAATTTGAAATATTTCAGGCAGAACCGATTTTTATTAATTTTGTAAATCACTGTTGGTACTCAGCCATGAGTGGGCCATAGTGCTGTATGCAATTTCATTAGCAGAATCATAACTCATGAAATGCAGAATTTCATTTGCCACGGCTGACAACGTTTCCTGTTCTTCCACAGGCCTTTGAGGATGTGTACATAGAGCAGAGGAAGACCATTCGGATCATTTTAGAGTACGCCGACAGGGTTTTCACTTACATCTTCATCCTGGAGATGTTACTCAAATGGGTCGCCTATGGCTTTGTCAAGTATTTCACCAATGCCTGGTGTTGGCTGGACTTCTTCATTGTGGATGTAAGTCCAGCGCTTGTTTCCTCCATTGTGTGTAGTAGACTAGAGCAGAGGAGAAGTTACTTGGTCCTCAGCCACACCCTGATCCAACAGCAACACGCTGATACAAAGATACATATAGTCTATCCAAACAGAAGTGCTAATGCTAATTTATACATTATATGCTCTGTGTATATGGTATAAATACAGGATCTGTTGTTTGTAATATTCTGTTTAACTGCTGACCCTAGTGTTGTCTGTTGGGTGTGGCCCAGTTTGAAAGATCAGGGTGTTAACTGAATATCTGCTTCATGGGATGCATTAGGTGAGAGGGCATGTTATAGTATACAGTAAAGAAGCTGCTTTATTTTGTGTACTTCTGCTATAAGGACAGTGTTTTACAAGACTTGAGTGCAGTCTGTCCATATCAAGTAAACACATGCCATGTGTCACCTCTTACAACTCCATCAAGCAACAATGTCTGTTTTTACTTGGTTGATCATGCTGAGATGCTTGAAAATGTAGTTATCTACTTGTGAATCTAAACACATTTGCTGGCATGCCACAAGAAAGAAACAGTTCACTCTGTTTTCCTACTAGATGCAAATTTATGCCAAGTTTAACATTCTGGGACCAGAACTGGAGGACATTTTTCAGAATTGTTTAAGTGGGTGCCAACAAAATTTGAGTCAGCCAGTCAATAACTGAGATTATTGATCGCTACAATTTTCAAGTCATGCTCAGGGCAATGGGACGTGTCAAAGATGTCTCTGTTAAGCTGTCTTTGCCTGTGTCTCTGACCTGTAAGATGTTTGATATGTGCCTCTGTCCCTTCTCTCCATGTACTTCTCTGCTCCTTGTGTCAATCAAGTTTGAAAGACCAGAACAGGGTTAATTCTTTATTCTTTTAATGTCACACAGACTGTTTTACCCCCATTTAATCTAATCTTGTCTGCTATTAAGAATATATAAACTTAGATGTTGAGGTTGCTGAAATATCTGTGGTGGATCTGTGAGAGCTCCTAGTGTGGGGAAGAAGTGTTTTTTTTTTCATCGCCACAAGCTTGAGGTATTTAAATTTTATAAAACGCTCAATCAGGGACTAATCTGCACCGAGTGGCACAATGGATAGAATAAGAATTACCCTGACTTCTGGCTTTCTTCTTGAACTAACCACCTCTCCGCAGTGTTCAACACCTCAGCCAATACCTGTGAATGGACTCCTATCAAAGACCAGAGGTTGCCATTTTAATTCATTATAAGTTCACGGCCTGCAGCAAACACACTTTTTACATAAAATAGTTAATACACACTTAATTTTTAAAACATTGCATGTTAACTAAATGCATTTATACATTTTACACTTTGTACATCCTAAAATTATGTAAAAGTTCCTAAAGGAATAAAGCAAGTACACATACAGCAAAGATTTTTGCAGCACACATAGTGCTTGCTGTGATTATAATCATACCTCACTGTACTTATTTTGGTTATTGTCATTGTAGACCCCGGGTGTGTTGTCAAGTCCAACACTTGGGACAGTGCAGGGCGCTACATTTCCCAAGTCATGAAAATGCTACATAGAGAGACATCCCTCCTCCTCTCCTCTTTCCCTTTCCTCTTGAAAGTGTAACCTCAGGAATGTGGTGATACTGTGCTGAGATGTAATGATGGTGGGTGACAGGCGGCCGGCGGTAAGTTTGGTCATCACTAGCGCTCCCCCTCCCAAAAAAATTGTACCTGATGAGTCTGGATTGTGTTGTGGCCTGACTGTGGCTCTGCCGTCCTGTGCTGTGGGGTCAAACCATTGCCATAGACTCAGAGGTGGGGGTCACCATCATTAAACCAGCTTGTAATTTTCTCGTGAGTGTGCCTGACACACTGTGTGAGTGTGTTACTTCTCATTTCCTTTGTGTTACTGTTTTTTGTAATCATTATGATTTGCCTTCTTGATTTTTATTGTAAGAATACTTTTGTACTGTATTGTAATGCTTTGGCTAAAATGCCAGGAGCAAGAAATCTTAGATTTTAGAGAATTAAGTATTATGTTAAATCCCTTTGCAGCATCATTGTTGGAGATCTCAACAAGATACATTTCCAAAGTAATATATTTTAATAGCTTTCTTCCACTGCAGGAATAAGAAGTAAACTAGCTGTTTAATTAATGGCAAAATGGTTAGGGTGGGCAATTCCTGATTAATAGTGATACTGAGGTGTGTGAGTGTGAGACTGTCAGGTGTCATACTTCATCTTTCTTTTTCACTCAGATTATCGTCATTGTTTTGTTGTGTTTTTCCATTTGTTTTTAGTTTGTTTTATTTCTGTTTGGTTTGTGCTGTTGTCATCATGGAATCACAGCCCCAGATGTCATTGGCCTTGCCTTGCAGAGCTCTGTGAGAAGGAAGCTGAGGCCGCTACCACGCAGCTGGCCCAGCAGGGGGCCAGAGGCCAGGCACCCCAAAGGGGGGCTCTCCAAGGGGTCAGGCTGAAGGTGACAATTACCCCAAACACTGTAGTGTAGATCAAGGCAAAATCTTTATTTTACTGTCTCGCCATCAGAACAGCTGCTAAATTATTCAAGAAGCAAGGTTAATGATTTAAATAAAGGCTTTGTGCCAAAGAAAAGTTTCAAGAGAATCTAATAAGTGTGTAACCAGGACACCCTGGGCCTGATGTTCAGTGTCCAGCATTTACAATAAGAAGTCTGAATTCATGCTGACACCTTTCCAGCTGTTCTTTCTGTAGATTTGATGGATTCCACTCTAAAATGATTAAAAAGTACATGCTTTGACATGTGTGTTGATAATGGCATTAGTCAAAATGAGGATTTTGCCTGTTACAAACCTCCCTCCGTGAGTTTGGTAAGCTTTGGATGTTGTGTACTTCTTGCGGTGAATTTGACCAGTTGGTGTCGGTGGCTGGTTGGAGGTGCTTACACATGTGTTCACTGTTGATATTTTTCCTTATTTGTAAGGAACTAGTACTCCCCCTGTTTCAGTTTCTCTAGCATCCAGTCTGAGAACTTTATAGTCTGGGGAAAAAAATCTCTAGCAATAGTACATTATTCCTAAGCAAAACGTACTGCAGTGGTCATGTAGTCACTTTTGAACAAAGAAAAATAATTTCTATTTCACTAAATTTCTAGGACCTGAGTCTAATATTAATACTTATTCCAATCCTACATTTTAAAATTACTGGCCTCCACATTTTTGTACATGGTTGAGATAAAACTAGAATGTTGTTGTTAAATTAGACAAATGAGTTATAACGAAATGGAGTAGGAAATCTGATCTGTGTTTTGTAATTGCATCAGAACTTTAGGTCTTATATAGTTGCACCCATAATTAATTTTATTCTTTTAGAAAACAGATACACCTAGAATTAAAGCCACTTGTAGAATATTTAGACACCTAGAATGTTGACTTTTTAGTACAATTTCAGTTCAAAGCTATGATTCAAGAATGCAAGATATTTGCAAGTAATATAAAATCTGATGTACTGGGCATAAATGAAACCTTTGTAACAGTTAATATTTATGTTTAAGCAACCCACACATTTGACTTTTTGCTGATGATAGATTAAAATTGGAATGAATAATTAATTACTTGGCTGACCTTGTGAATATCATCTGATATTCATATGAGGTCAACCAATTAATTAAATAGTATGCAATTAATTTTACACTATAACATACAGGCAGTATCGTCACCTTTCTGTTAACTTGCATAGCCTGCAATTCCTCTAGGCGGTATAGTTTTTTTTTAGCGTGCTACCCCAAAACCTTTGCTCCCCCACCCCCAAATATTTTCTGCAGATGCCACTATATGAAGTGCACTCTGGCCACATCAATACCTTGGTGGCTGCTACTGGGTGAGAGAGGGGTTGCACCAGTTTCTTTGAAGCTGTGTTCTGTTATTGTTGACTGTGTGTAACTTGACTGTACTCTGTGTATTTTTTGTCCTTTCAGTGCCATCCAGTGCTAATAACTATATCCAGTCTGCCCTTAACCTCTGTCCCTGTTTCTTGTGTGTGGTTTATGTGACTGTGGCTCTCCTCTTTGACTCTAAATGCTGTGTGACAATTTGATGTCTGAGAAAGATGACATACTTGTACATATTTACTTGTATTCTTTCTCTTAGGTTCCATTAGTTTGTCTGTCTTAAATTATATGGCTCGGCCAAGAGCGACATGGAGAGACAATGTTAGAGGGGCAAGGGTAAGGCTCTCAAGTCTGTTGGGTTTTTATCAACTTCTACAGGGTAACCTCTCTCCTTCCCTCCCTCCCCAACTTTTCCTCTCCCAGTCCCTTCACTTGTATCTTTACTAAATCATGTAGCAGTTTTTTCTGCCTAATTTACCCTCTATTTGAGTCTTATGTCTCAATCTCCTCTCTTTCTCTCTCAACCACAAATTTCTTTGCAGGTACAAAGGACTTTTCACATCTCATCAACTGCCCCAAAATAACAAACAGTCCCTATGGCCTACTGTTACTAAAAATACTACGCACATAAAACCTATACTAAACATTGATCTTCTCTCTCAGTGTATATACATGTATAATTGCAGTGTTATACATGCATATACATGCATAGATTTATGTGTGTATGTCAAGCAACTCTCCGCCTATGCCAGGGCCAACTCTCTTCCCTAGTGAATATTCTCACTTCTAACAGTTTGGAACCTCTTTTGCTTCTCTGTTTTTGTGTAGGTGTCTATAGTCAGCCTTGTAGCTAATGCGCTGGGCTTCTCCGATCTAGGGCCCATTAAATCACTCAGGACACTAAGGGCCTTGAGACCCCTCAGAGCCTTGTCACGTTTTGAAGGGATGAGGGTAAGATCCAAAGCTAAGCAGCTCCGCATGCCCATTCAACAGTTTAAAGCATGCTAGAACTGATTTAAAAACAAAGAGGACAAAAAAAAAAAACAAAAAAAAAACTCCATAATATCAGGGGATTGTTTTTAAAGCCAGGAAATGAAAGCCAAGAAATCTTTTCGTGCGCAATCCTGTACCATGCCTTTGTTAGAGCGAAAGCACAAGTCATGATGCAGCTGGGAGATTGAGTAAAGTAACAGTAAAGTTAAAGTTATATTGTCAGCAGACCAACATATACATTTCAAATGAATCTCTTTAAATATACAAAAAAATCTACACACAAATTGATTTGTTTCATAATTTAAAAAAACAAAAGAAAACAACAAATATCTTTCACAAAGCTGCCTCATCACATAAGTGACAAACTAGAAATTCTGACCTCATCTGACATTATTTCTTCTTGATTGGCCAAAGTGAATGTGAAATTGGTCAAAGCTTACAAAACGTACATGCCATCTCATAGAGCATTTGAATCAAATATTAGCTCTTCATTTGGCCTGATTTTTTAACCACTGCTTTCAATTAAGAACCCCCCTCTCCTCTACATATCCCTCCCCCTGCTCCCATAACCTCCCCCTCCTACCCAGCTCACACCATCGCTCAGTGC
Organism: Monopterus albus; assembly: GCF_001952655.1. Classification (NCBI taxonomy): domain Eukaryota; kingdom Metazoa; phylum Chordata; class Actinopteri; order Synbranchiformes; family Synbranchidae; genus Monopterus; species Monopterus albus. The sequence continues at coordinate 3,110,399 of NW_018127886.1, read as the reverse complement.
ATTTGGCATCGAGAACAACCAGCAGGAACCGCGGAGCTGCAGGACACCAAAACGTCTGCCCAGCCAGTCACACCAAAACTCTGCATGTAGGGTAGCTGCCAGACAACCACTCATGTCTTATCAATGATAGAAAATGCAGTGGTTTGCAGAGCAAAGATCACTCGCTGCGACAGTACCTCTGGTTGCTTCAGTTTCCTTGTCCTAAAATTCACAGATCTAATTGGTCGCCTGTGTGACTGGTGGTAGCGATAGGTTGCACCTGGTTGTTGTCACCTTTAGTCCCTCCTGTCTATTTCTCTTTCTATTTTTCTATCTCTGATTCTGATCTGATCTGATTCTCTTACCTCCTACTATTCTTGGACTGGTTGCCTTGTCTTTTAGTCTGAGCTTCTCCTTTTCACCTCAGACCCTCCCCACCTCCTTCTCAGCCCCACATGTGCTGCACTGTGCAGCACCCACCCTTCCCCCTTATCCTCTTCCTTAGCACCCCTTATCCCTCCACTACTCACATCACCTTAACCCGGTTTGGCTGGTCCAGACCGCTGGAGGGTCACCACACTATCTCCTGCTTGTCCAGGATCTTTCTGCATCAGGGACTAAGACAGAAACCACACACTCCATGTGTTGTGGCTTTGGGAGGAAAGTATTTGTCAAGCTTCTGCCAGTATTTGTCAGGCTTATGTGACTGATCTGTTAACAGTCCAGTCTGGTTGCAGGTTTTTACTTTTATTTTTCCTGAATTTTATCTGTAATAAATACCTGTTTGATGCTCTCCTTTGGGAATACAGGCAGAAGCTTAGCAAATATGCTAGGCTGCCATTTCACACAAGGCATTTCTGCTATCATGTCATGGCACCACGTACTGTAGTGCATGCAGCAGGCCCTGGCTTCCTGTTGCCTTCCATTCCCACAGGAAGTGAAACTGGGAGGCAACAGTGGGCCCAGTTAAACTCTGACTTTGAGTTCTGAGCCTGGGTGGGTGGTGGCCCACAAGTTGACAAGCACTGCAATGTTCAGACAACGCTCTCAAGCTTAGACAGACAATGTGTTGCTCCTCTTTAGTATGTCCCAAAAATGACAGACCATCAGGAGAAGGCGTCCTGTGTAAACTCAGTGGGTGGATCGTAAACAAATTTAACATTAAAAGCTGACTCACGGTGAAGTCTCATTCATATTAGATATCCAGCGACTAAAATGTGATGCCGTTGCATGCGAGCAGACATCAGTGCTTTTAGGCCCTGGATAGGCTTTATGGATGTTGTCATGAATGTTTCTATGAAATTGTTAATTTTTTTGAAAACGATGTCTATAAGATAATGTCATTTTTGGGGTTGGAAATCATGGCACATTTGGCTTTATTAGTGTGTATTAATGAAATACCAGTGCCCTTATGAATGACCTCATTCACTGGATGTATGTGGTAAAAGAGATGAAAGTGGCCCATTAATGCAGAGGGGGGGGGGAAAGAGGATTTTGATCCTATTGTTTCAATTTTTACTGTTTATGTTCATCAATAGTTATCATTATGTTTAAACAGAAACTGAAAAATTTGAGGTGAAAGCAATAAATAAATGAACAGGGAAGTACATGAATGGAGAGATGACGCCATATGAAAGAGATTCTGGAGAGGTAGAACAATGGGATACATCCCCGTTTGGTTGAGTGGTACATTACGATTCATCGCAGAGGCCATTGCAACTCTACAGCGCCGAGCAAGCTGTTGAATAGGAAACATTGCGCTGCTTAACATGCAACGATTATGAGCAGTTCTGACTTTGTACTTTGCTCTCTCTTTCTCTTAATGCTGCTTTGTAGTCTGTCCTACTTTTTTGAGTAATGCATTGTACAGGAGTGACACCATGCCTAGCCATCTTTACCCCACTCTGAGTTATTATTATTATTTTTTTTTTTATAAACCTACTGACAGTCATCTTATAATTTTATCTTTACCAGCTGTTAAAGGCATTAGTCATCATGGGGCTTTTTGGATATGACCTCTGATCACCAGTCATTTCTGTGCCTGTCTTCACTATGAGCAGTCCAGACATATATCACATATCACAATGCAGTTATATCTTACAAATATCAGATTATACTATAGATAGTTGTCAGATATATAACCCATGTAAATATCAGAATGGTTCATCAGATACGCAAGCATAGTTTCGGCCATTTTCTTTAATCGCTATCTCTCTATCCACACATTTCTCTATTTATTTATTGATTGATTTGAGCAGTTCTTGAGATTGTGCAATGCCATGTAGCACGCATGTACTTTAACTGCTGATGCACATTATGCATTTTTGAAAGCCATTTTCCCTCTTTCTGAGAATTATTTCCACACAGCCTAATTTTAATAATAATAATAACAGAAGTTTAACAGAATTTTTGAAAGCAGTTCTGTTGTACTTCAAATCGAGCAAAAGGTCATTCTCCCGGTGAGTGCAATGGCGACAGGGTGGGAATGACATTATTACATTTTAAATGTATCCCAAAGTCATATTCTTTTAGCATTTTACAACAGACACAATATTTTATCAGTTGCCCTCTGTACAGTACATTTGAAATGTATGATCCCACATTCAACACCAGTCAACCTGTGAAAATCCTGTACATGCTGAGAGAGTCCTGCTCTAGAGCTTCTCCCTTTCTGTCTGTAATGAGGAGGGAATATGGCTTCACAAAACGAGTCTGCCAAAGACATGCATGCTCAACTGTCTGCCTGAGAGCTGCTGGTCGGCCTGCCTAACACTGGTAGTGAGGGGTTCGCTATGTGCTGAGCTTATTACTGCCTCTGATAAATCTACAGTCAGTCAGATTGGACTGATAGAAAAGACTAGATTTTGGGGTGGTGATGGGAATTATACTTGGGTTTTGTTTTTTTTTTTACTGCTGTAGTGTTATATTGTTTAACTTGAGCTAGTTACAGGAAAAGGTCACTAAGATTAGGAATATTGACTGTTTAAGGTTGGGGTGGTAAGAGTGGACACTTCATAGTGGTATGGCAAACACTTGTGATTTTTACTGATACAAGTAAAAACCTGTAGAAACATATGCACATCTGTTTTGTCCAGATATTATAAACTTTATTTCTCACAACCAGTGTTGTAGTTGAGTCGCTAAACCTCGAGTCTAGAGTGCCTGGTGTTTGAGTCCTCATTACTGAGTCATCAAGGACTACATTGAACACAACTGACACACCGTGTAAAAAAACTTTATGTACTTTTGTGACACAATAGCCAAACAAATGCACTTATAAGCATCCACACACACACACACTACTTAGAAGTGAAAAGTGTGAAATAATTTACAGAAAGGCACAGTGTATGCTTCAATGGAAATGTGCTGGATACAGCATGGTGCAGACAGCAGGTTTTAATATCCCCCCTCAAAAAAAGCCAGTGTCCTTTTCTCCAACTTCCAAGTCTGAATCCAGCCAGTGCTTGTGTCCAAGTCCAAGTCAAGTCACGAGTCTTGAAAATTAGGTCGTAGAAGTCAAGTCAGTCGAGTCCTAGATTTGAGTGCTACGGCACTGTCCAGTGCTCCTGTTATTGTTACAGGCTTGAATCCTTATATGATGTCATATTTATATGTACAGTATGTAATAAATATATTCAAATATGAAATGATAATGGTAACATTTAATGGTTTTGTGAGAGATAAAGCATTAAGAAGCAAACACTGGAAAGCTGTATGTATGTGTTTGTGTGGGGAGGGCTTAATATAAGTATGCATGTGTGTGTGTGTTTATAAATTTATGTAAAAAAAATTAGGTTCCAGCATCTTCATTTTTGTATGCTACAATACTCCACTGTAGATGAACTCACAAATGTTTATTTTTTCTTATGATTTAGTGCTATATAAACATTTAATAAATGGTTTATAACTCATTAAAATGCAACTATAAGCAGATACAGGGACATTTTAAGTACTTATTAATTTGCTATATTTGTAAACAAATGTTCAGTAGCTTATGCTTTTCCAGATTATTATTATTAACGTGTTTTAACAGCACCCTCCACTTACAGCATGGATGTTCACAGGAGTAAAATTGTTGACAGATACATTTATTATTTACTATATTAGTGTTTTATTAGCCATTTATTCCATGTTTACATACTGCTTGTAAATGGTAAATAGGGGATTTATAGTTTGATTCTTGTATGAAAGTGGCTGTAATCAAAATCATAAAAATTCACAAAATTGTTTTATATCAAAAGTATAATAATTATTCATTGTGTGATTCTTATTAGGGTATTTGCCTTGATACCTGTGTGTGTGCGTGCGTGTGCATGAGTACCCTTTAAGCAGTTGTAGCTGCAGGCTTCAGCAGATCAAAGAGGCTCTCAGGGTAACACCAGTGTTGTGACAATTAGAACGGAACTGATATAGCTTTCTTTCCCTTAATTCCTCACACTTTAGTATGCACATCACAGTGGTATGCAGTGCTTATTTTTGGCTACATGAAATCATATTGAACTACCAGTCTGAACACCGCCAATAAAGGTTGAATAGCGTTTCCAGGAACTAAGTGTAACGCCATAACAGTATGTAGTGTCTTATTGGGTTAAAGGGTTTGAATGAGCTGTGTTCATTTTCTGGTTCTCACACGGTCGTGTCCTGTCTTCCTTGGTCTGGTCTAGGTGGTAGTCAACGCCTTGGTGGGTGCCATCCCTTCCATTATGAATGTGTTGCTGGTTTGCCTCATCTTCTGGCTGATTTTCAGTATCATGGGGGTCAACATGTTTGCGGGCAAGTACTACTACTGTTACAATGAGACTCTGAAGGATAGGATTCCCCTCGATATTGTCAACAACAAGACCGAGTGTGAGGCCCTCATTAAACAAAACTATACTGAGGTCAGGTGGAAGAATGTCAAGATCAACTTTGACAACGTGGGCGCTGGCTACCTTGCCCTGCTGCAAGTGGTGAGAGTGTCACTCCTCCTCTCTATAACTCTGTTTCTTGTTTCACACTAACTTGGTTTCTTTTGTCATTTTCTTATGAACTTTAGTTTTTTCTGTGATTCAGTGGAGGGTATATTGTTGCTTCAAATTCCATGTACTTTCACAGTCTGTTGTTTGTTGTTTATCTTCACTCTTCATATTTGTGTTTTTCCATGCGCTTTCTTTCATCTACTTATTTCTCTCAGTGCACAAGCTGTGCCACAAGACATATCAGTTTGAGTATTTGATTTTAATTGAGAAATTTCTTGGTATTTTTTAGTTTTTACAAATGTATTTAGCCATGTGTTTTTTTTTTTTGTTTTGTTTTGTTTTTGAAAGGCAACGTTCAAAGGCTGGATGGACATTATGTACGCAGCTGTGGATTCCAGACAGGTACCAACATTCATTGCTTTGTCACAAAATACTATAATGCTCATTTACAGTATCTCAGTGTTACTTGCTAACGCAAGTTCAACACTTTGGGAAATGCACTTAAATGCCTCTTTGCAGAGCTAGATGAGAAGATTGAACAGTAAGCGTTAAGCTATTGCCAGTCTTTTTGCTAAACCGTGTTACCCAACTTCTGGCATAATTACCATGCAGATGTGAGAGCAGTATTGATCTTTTACTCTAAATCTGAATAAACTTTTTTTTTTATTTAACTTCTATTAAGAAAATACTACTGTCAACGTTTTTTTTAATTCAAGGTGGAAGATCAACCTGCCTATGAAGTCAATATCTACATGTACATCTACTTCGTCATTTTTATTATATTCGGCTCCTTCTTCACCCTCAACCTCTTTATTGGTGTGATCATTGACAACTTCAATCAACAAAAGAAAAAGATAAGACCCACTCTTTCTCCTAATCCTCTGTTTATCTTCAGGAGTTTTCATTTTTGTTATTATATGGTTATAACCAAATTTTTGTTTATCCCTTTACTTTGGAGGTCAGGATATCTTCATGACAGAGGAGCAGAAGAAATACTACAATGCTATGAAAAAGCTGGGGTCCAAAAAGCCACAAAAACCTATTCCTCGACCACAGGTATGCTTTTCTTGGGGTTACTGCTTATGACCAAGTGTTCACATTATTCAGCAGATGCTTTTGGTTGAAACCTCTATATATCCCCACTTTATCCTTCTCTATGTCCTTGCACCTTCTAGAACAAGATCCAGGGAATTGTCTTTGATTTTGTCACGCAGCAAGTTTTTGACATCTCCATCATGATACTGATCTGTCTCAACATGGTCACCATGATGGTGGAAACAGATGATCAGACCAATGAAACAGAGAATGTCCTCTACTGGGTCAACTTCATCTTTATTGTAGTCTTCACCACGGAGTTCTTGCTAAAGCTCTTTGCCCTTCGCCACTATTATTTCACTAATGGCTGGAACATCTTTGATGTGGTGGTGGTCATCCTCTCTATTGTCGGTGAGTGAAGGAAGTCGAAGACAGAGCAGTGAGAAAGTAACTTCAGAATATCACTTGTAGAAGTCAATTGTTTTCTGATGGTATTCTTTCTTTCTTATTTTCCATGCCCTCAGGTATGTTCTTGGCTGACATCATTGAGAAATACTTTGTATCACCAACCTTGTTCAGGGTGATCAGGTTAGCTCGTATTGGCCGTATCCTCCGTCTTATCAAAGGAGCCAAAGGCATCCGAACATTACTCTTTGCCCTGATGATGTCACTGCCAGCTTTGTTCAACATTGGCCTACTGCTCTTCCTGGTCATGTTCATCTTCTCCATCTTTGGCATGTCTAACTTTGGCTATGTAAAACATGGAGCAGGCATTGACGACTTGTACAACTTTGAGACCTTTGGCAACAGCATGATTATCTTGTTCATGATCACCACTTCGGCTGGATGGGATGGCTTGCTACTGCCAATCCTTAACTACCCACCAGACTGTGATACTTACCTAGAGAACCCTGGAACATCCGTGAAGGGCGATTGTGGTAACCCTTCAGTGGGAATCTTCTTTTTTGTCATGTATATCATCATTTCTTTCCTGATTGTGGTCAACATGTATATTGCCATCATCCTGGAGAACTTCAGTGTGGCCACAGAGGAAAGTGCTGATCCACTCAGTGAAGATGACTTTGAGACCTTCTACGAGATCTGGGAGAAGTTTGACCCCACTGCCTCTCAGTTCATTACTTTTGCCAAGCTGCCTGACTTTGCTGATGCATTGGAGCACCCACTTCGTGTGCCAAAGCCCAACACTATAGAACTAATTGCCATGGACATGCCCATGGTGAGTGGTGATCGCATTCACTGCCTGGACATCCTGTTTGCCTTCACAAAGCGTGTGCTGGGTGACAGTGGAGAGTTGGACATGCTCAGAGCAGAGGGAAGAGCTTTTTGTGCCAGCCAATCCCTCCAAGGTGTCGTACGAACCCATCACTACCACCCTCCGCCGCAAACAGGAGGATGTCTCTGCCAGAATTATCCAGAAGTCCTACCGTGCTCACCTCATCAGGCGCGGCTTCATCTTCAAGCGCCATGCTTTTGCTAACAGCACACTTGAAAATGGTGGGACCAATCAAGAGAAGAAAGCGAGCACGCCATCCACTGCCTCTCTTCCCTCATATGACAGTGTGACCAAACCTGACAAGGAGAAGCAGGATGAAACGAAGGAGGAGTGGGCCAAGAAGAAGGACAAAAACCAAAAAGATGAGTGGGAATCCAAATGTTAGGGTTCAGAGACACAAAATCCAATAAAACAGTGAGATGAGACTGAGCCCAAATATAACAAATGTAAAAAAAGTGATCATTTGCAAGTAAGAAAAAAAAACTTTTAAAAAGGTTTACAGACTCAGATACTACTACTGTAAGGCAACGTGGTTTCTTATGTCGTCCAACACAGCTAAACATCATCAGTTTACTGTGGAACATTTGCTGCATAGTGACCAAGTTCATACAAACGAGGAACAAAATGAAAAACAGCAACTCACAGTGTCTGGCCAGTGACACACATTTCTTTGGGGACCAACTGCCAATGCACAGAAATCTCTGCCAGATAATTGGAGAACTGCAAAATCTCTGCCACCACCAAGTGTGGACCCCACTCAGCAAAGCTCCAGTGCTACGGGAATGGATCATACAGCGCTCACTGGAACTGTTAACAGTCTAAATGAGGGCCTGTAACAGAGTTTACCATCTTTAGCAAGAAGAAAACTATAATCACCCAAGCAAGTTTAGCTAGGACAGAAGCCCAAGCGGAGGAGGGGGAAACCCAGAACTGTAGACAAAGATTTTTGTTTGTTTGTGCTGAGTATACTTGCATCTTTGCATTATTTGAGCAGCAAAAAAATATTACATTTTAGCCCATGGCGCTGGTCTTTTCATCTCCTCTTTGTTATACTGACATTGAAAAAGACATGGGCTTTCACACTGACCGGGTAGTAGTCATTAGTCATTGTTTTGACTTGGGCAGAAGGAGACTTGCTCAGGCCAAGTTCCAGATAAATAATTATTGTGCTTGTTCAGTGCATAGAAATGACTTGCATGAAGGCATGTTTTGATCAGGAATCATGCATGAGTAATCATAGTCCACAAGGCACTAATTCTCAGACCACTGCAGTGGCTTGACTAAAAGTTTGAGGCTGTCCACTGGAGGAATTACAATAACTATAAATGGAAAATGAAGATAATGATATATATATAGTATTTGTAGAATGGTATTTGTATGATCCCACCCTTCACTAATTTTGTTTGTCAAATCACCTTGATTTTTTTATTCAGCTGTTCATTAAATAATTTCAGGCGAGTGAAGGTGGTAAGCACTCAGTGGCAAAGTCTCAGTCAGATCAGCCAACAACACAAGCTAGAAAATGTTTTTTTGCTGCTCTGAATGTTAATAGTAAAAAGAGTGTGGAGTGTATAGAACTAAAATGGCCTCATGTTGAGGATGCACAGATTTGCAGGGCCCTGTTCATAGACCTGAACCAAATCTGGGGCTTACATCTCTTTGTTTACTTAAATCTGTCCTAGAGCCACATTCCTCACTTACCTGTGGTCCCGGTTAGGGTAATGAAAAGTTGATGTTTCAAGCCAAGGAATCCATATCTGGCACCAGTATAGATCTGTGCTCAGGTGTCAGTAGGTATGCCCTCTACTGCTGTCAGTCCTCATGAAGGGACAGCAATATGGATTTGTTTTGATATTTCTGTTTCAGTATAGTGGAGGAGCCAAAAACCACATTTAGGTAGATGCATAAATCAGTCATTTTACTGGTTCATTTCATTACAGTTCCTCTTTACTCTGTCAGATCCCCATCAGAGTGATGTCTTAGGTAGTGCTTTCTGGACAAATTAAGTTGCCAGCTTTTGAAGAAAAGAAGCCTTGAAGTCCTCCCCTGATGCCCCTGTGATGTAGTCATTCCTATAGAAGACTGATCAGTGCGAGTGACACGGACCATCTGAAACAACAGACTTAGTGGAAAATTAACACAAGGATGTTTTGTTTTGCCTGTATGTATGGAAAATGTATGGCCATGAAGGGCTTGTGGTGTGTCTGTAGAACCAAAAGGATTTTCTCTGGTGATAAATAGCATAACAAATATGGTCCCATAAATAGGTAGACTGACTGCCATTTGAACAAGAGCAGAAGAAGAGAATAGTGCTTTGGTCTTAGCTGCAGTGCTGAAAGTCCCATGTTTGTCAGTGTATCATTGTGCTTTTGTGGGACTTCTTTAACCACTGTGTCGTGTTGGACCCAGGCTCGCACCATTATTTCATATACTTGCAGACTTTCAAATGCTATCACCTGCTTCAGAAATAATTAGCCAGAGAAGGCAGTAAAAGCCTAACACTTACTGAGATAAAACATCAGCAGGCCTCACATTGACACAACTATGTTGTATAATAAGCTTTGTGGGCGTTTTTCATAAACAAAACAAACAAACACAAAAAAAAGCCTGAGGCTTTGTCGAGTGCTAGACAAGACACAGCTGCCTCCTTAGGTGTTCCTGCCATTTCTTTTCTACACAAAGTGATAGTCCTATTTATAAGTGGATGACTAGACGTAAATCTGACATCCACTGTCACACAACTAATGCCATTTGGTGTGTTTAACACTGCCTGTTCCATAAGGTCCTGTCTGTAGTAATACCCGAGGTCTGTTTACAATATGATGTGTCCGAATCAGTTTGGCTGCTGTATACTGAAACCAAATACATTCCCAATGAGAACCACAGGAGGAGTAAGTAATGCCATCTGAATTACCCATGTTCATTTTGGATGTAATGTTTTAGAATGATACATTCACACTTGAGAAAAAAAAAGAAACCACAAAAACAGGTGTACAGTGCAGGCTATGATGTAAATGGCACAATCGCTGAAAAAGAATGAACTTTTTGAGAGAAACTATAAATATTGTATTATATTCTTTTATTTTATCAGCATGCTTTGTTGTTTTTGTAAATACAGAATTTTAAAAATATTACTACTAATAATCAAAAAATGAATAATAATATAGAATGGCTTCTAACTATGCCCTTTGTCACATTTGTTACCTTTTGGATTTTTTTGAGACACTTTTCACTTTGTTGACAGAAATTGAATGAAATATAGATATACAGTATAATACAAAAGATATATACATGTATACATATATGTCTATATGTATATACATAAAAGAACACTGTCACATTTCATTTATGTGCAACACATTCAGTGGATGTCTAAAACTGGCTCTTGCCGGTGTTTCCTATGTTGAAGAATAGCTCATATGCGATGTTACTGGAGCTGCTTGCCATTGACTGTAGCCTGATCACGATGAAAGGATAATGTTACCAGCACATTTTTCACTTACTGTCATGTCGCTCACTGTCACTGAGTACACAGGACACACCCACAGTCACGGACACAAATGCACACAGCTGACTCTCCTCACTGCCCAGATCGCTACCAGTGATCTCTTCCCGGAGGACGTCAGCTACTGTGATTGACTGCCGCTACCTACCCCTAGGGCCATTTCCCATACATACCCACACATCAGTGCCATGACAACTCAACATACAGACAGCTTGCTTCTCATCCTCACTTTTCTTTGGTCTGTTTTCTAGTGTTCCACTTAATGGCATGTGCCTTTTTTCTGCTTTTTCTGCAAATTTGGATGTCAGTGCCACACAGAAAAAAAAAAAAATTCCAACAGGGGAGGGTGGGGTTCAGGGGTGAGCACCGCATTAATCAGGGATGTCGAATCGGAAGTACTGCCGGAGGACACCCAACTTCATCTTAATATTCAACAGTGTGTGATATTAACAGAAATACAGCTAACTCAAAATTGTCCTATTCTTAGTGCTATGTGTATCACCCACTTGGCTTGTGAAAAAGCAGCTTGCCTTCTGTGTTTGTTTTATTTCTTCTATATTTCTGTATCCATTTGAAATTTATTTTTGTATCAAATCTGATTATAGGACTCATTCTTTTTCAGCATGGTTTATTATGGAAGTTTTTTTTTCTTTTTTGCTGAAAAAAATGAATATGCTTTTCAAACTGTTGTCATCTTTTGATGCACTGATAAGAGGATATATACAGTATAATATGACGGTGTGTTGCACAACCACTTGGACACTTGGTAAGAATATATGAAAGATTGTCTTCATTTCAGCACGAACCTTTTTATTACCAATAAAGCAGCCTTCCAGTTACAACTTGTGCTTGTTTCTTAATAAAAAGCTGACATCTGAATATTTTTGATCACCTTTTTAAAATACATGTGGTGCAGCCTCATATGGCAGAACTTCCCCCTCTGCTTTCCTCCAGGCTTAGTTCACATTGTGTCCACTTTAGTGTAAGTAGTGGTCACCATTTTGTGTAGCTTATTTTACTCTTGTGGTGCTGTATGTGGATTCAAATGGATTACAAAACATCCTGTGAAATGGAGCTGAGCAGCACTGTGGTGAAAGGCAGCCTTTCAAACGTAATGGATTTATTGAATTTGTTAAAAGCTCTGTGTTAAAATCCCCCTCACAGGCAGAAGATGGACTATAGCCCCATTATCATGCAGTCCATCTGTACTGTAAAGTAAATGGCTCATGGGTATGATATTACAGTCGTCATCCCCATAGCGTCATCCTCGTGTGAACAGGGCTGAGGTAACCATTGTAGGGGATAATGATCTGAGCTTTTTCCCACTGGAAAAATGGGAAATAAACCTTTTTGGAGAGTAGGTGGTATGTAAATGATGCATGGAGTTGTCCTCAGGCAGTGCAGACACCGAGTACCTCCCTTCCCTTTTTGTGACATTACAAAATTTCAGCTGAAGTCACGCTGGAGTCTTACACTTTCCCTCCTCCCATGCTCTTCCACCATCTCCTTTTTTTCTTTTCTATGTGTCTCTGTTATCTGACATCTACACATGTAGGCAACAGCGACCTATCTTTATTGACTATCGACCCTCTCGGTCAATCTTGTTTCACTGCCGTGCCCCAGGATGGCTTGTGAGAAAGCAGTGAGAGAGAGAGGGAGTCGGTGAGGGAGGGGGGAGCTGGTGGAGTACTGCAGTGCAGATAAATTAATGCAGCAGTCGAGGCTGAGTCAGCAGCACACACCCTCCCAGCTTGGCCCAGTGCTTCCACCAACTTGTGGAGGCACATTGGAGAATATTGCCTCTTAAAATTAGGCTCAGTAACAGTATCTGAAAGTGTTACAGCAGCTCATGTAGCTGCACACTGTGCAGAGGCGCTGTCCTTGGTGCTTGAGGTGGTATCAGGAGGATGAACACCCTCTACCCCGATGTGAGGCTCTCTGGGTGGGGGTGCACCGGAGGAGCTTAACCCAGCCATAATAATTTGTTTAGCATGTGAAGGAGCTTGACCTGATTCATGCACAGCCATGCCCACACTCTCCTTCACTCCTCCTCCCCTTTTCTGAAGTATGTTGCCATATAGCATGTGGTGTCTCTGTGGGTACATCTAGATGTGGCTAAATGTAACAATTAAGCGCGTCCCACTTTGCCATGGTTACCTGTATACACACGTTGTAGTGACACTGAATATCATTATAGTCGTTTGCTGAGAGCTATGTATCAATTACAGAGGCTCTCCATCCACTGCAATACAGTGCTTGAATTCATTTATATCCTACTGTAATTCCCTTCCGCTATCCCATTTTGCTGCAGTCATGCTGATAAATGCCAGACAGTAAGTTCAAATAGCCAGCGATGAAAGGGGTTTTCCTACTATCTGATCCCATTTCAACTGGACTGATATCAGAGGGTTGTGTCTGTGCCCTCCCTCTCTTCTATCCTCTCTTCCTCCCTTCTCCACCTCCCCTCTTCTCATGGCCTCCCATTCTCCTCAGAGTCAGACTGAGGTGGGAGGATGAAGCCCAGAGAGAGAGTTCTCCATAATGACTATGGTCAGAAGCCAAGAGCCCCTGTCAGAGTTGCGGCTTCACATCTCTTAATGAGAAACAAAGCAGATAACTACACCTACCCAAAGACACGGGCTTATCCACTCCCAACACACAAATATACATAAAAACCAACAGTGTAACCAGTTATAGTCTAGTTTTTCTCCACCGGCTCCTCTTTTTTTAAACTAAACATGAACTGTCTCTTATTGTATTTTCTGCCTCATTGCATAAACTTAATGTGCAACCATATAAATTAGTGTGAACAAAGTGTATGCTATATACAGTCTGCACTGCAAAAAAGAAACAAAACAGATGCATTCACACACCTCCCCACCACTGCATTTTAAAATCATTTCCTGAATCAGCCTGAGTTGTTTTCTGCCTGATTTGTTTGATTTTCCAAACAGCAGCACCCACCTCTGGTCAGTTCAATGTATGAATAAATTTACCCCTTTTTAAAATGCACCTCACTAAATGCTGCCTCATCTGTTCATTTTGATTGGGTGGTACAGACAGCACTGCTCATTAGTCTCCAGTCTCCATACCAAACATTATCACATTGAGTTTATTATAAAATCTCAAATAAATTGAAAGTACAATTGTAGACATCACAAAAAACATACGGATGAATTCACAACTCATTTATGAGCCTAAATTAATTTTCAAGACATTTTTCATCTGTTATTTATACTGCAGAGAAAATCAAAATAAGATGCAGAAAAGTAAATCAAGCCTGTGCTCTCTGTAAGACATGGGCATCTGAAGAGGACTGTGTATTTTTAACAAAAAACAAACATAAGATATATAGACCTTTACATATTGTATCTGGATAATAAAGCATAAAGTTCCAGAGCTTGGAACTTTTCATCTTCCTCCTGGTCATGAGACTCATAGGACCTTATATTGTCCAAGAGTAACTACCCACAATATTTTATGGATAATGATACACAGGTCAATAGAGTGGAGGATGTAGTTGAAAAGTTTAATAGGTTCTTTGTGAATGTTGGTCCTGGTTTAGCAAGAAGTATTTGTACAGATGATACATCCGTCACTATAAATAACAATACAATCGAAAGGAACAGGAGTTCAATGTTTTTGAAGCCCATAGCTGAAAAGGAAATTATAAAGATAGTGAATAAATGTCGTAACAAAACATCTAGTGATAGTGATGGTATCACTATGACAACTGTTAAATGGGTAATTGAGGGGATATGCAAACCATTAACCCATATTTTTAACATGTCGTTTCGACTTGGGCAGTTCCCCAATAATATGAAAATAGCAAAGGTTATTCCACTGTATAAATCTGGTGATAAGCACAACTTCACAAATTATAGACCGGTTTCTCTGTTGTCACAATTTTCAAAAATTCTGGAAAAACTCTTTAATAACAGATTAGACACATTTATTGATAGACATAAAATCCTCTCTGATTGCCAATATGGTTTTAGGTCGAACCGATCGACATCTTTGGCCATTACCGACCTGATGGAGGACATTACAAGTGCTATGGATGAGAAGAAATACACGATGGGAATATTTATTGACCTAAAAAAAGCATTTGACAAAATCAATCATGAATTATTAATGGATAAGTTAGAAAAATATGGGATCAGAGGAATGGTTCTGAAATGGATTAAAAGTTATTTGACACAGAGGCGTCAATTTGTGAAGTTGGGTGAATACCAATCGAGTGAGCCTGACATTGTATGTGGAGTGCCTCAGGGTTCTGTTTTGGGACCTAAACTATTTATATTATACATCAATGATATATGTAAGGTTTCTGAAACTGTTAAAATGGTTTTGTTTGCTGATGATACTACCATTTGGGC
>NW_018127886.1:3057045-3094212 GCF_001952655.1 Monopterus albus | reverse complement strand
ATAATATGATGTTATGGGGTAGGACTGGATAAGTCTGACTTCTTCCTACTCCATTCAAACATGTAATAGGTGTAAGCAAACTGATTTTGGATTAGCATTGGTTGGATATGTGTAACTATGTGTGTGTTGCTGTCATTTGTTCTGTTTTGCATGTTTGAAAGAATAAATCAAATCAAATCAAAGTAAGGAGATTGAGTTGGACGTACTGGGAGCACTGTATTTTTATTTAATGCTTTTTGGTGAGTAACTTTAATTGTGCACAAAGGGAACTAAATGACAGGCGGACACTCTTCTGATATGGATGCTACCAGTATTTGTGGCTTGTGAAAAGCGATTGCTTTCTTTCTTTACTTTATTGGACTTTTTCTAGAGACCTGAAGATGTAAAATTGTCCAGTAATTAACTACCAAAATTAAAAAAGAAAAAAAAAAAACTACAGAGAAATCTAAAAATGAATATAATAAACATATCTAAATGTGTGTAGTACTTGTATATTTTTTCTGTTTCCTATCCTGCTAATCGCCTCTATATGAGGTGGGTTTATCTCACAGACTGTGTAAAACATCATACGAGTTTTTCATAACATACGGAACCGTTCTTGCCAAACTTGGGTGGATTAACAACTGTTTTGAATGCATTTTTAGATTCTTCAAGACTTGTCTGTTGACCAGGAACATTTTTTGGGGCTGTACAAAAAAAAAAGTTGAACCTGTTGCCATGATTGTACAGGTTGTAGGACAGTTTAGGATGATGTTATTTACTTAATATTTTTGTTGTTAAATGTTTTAGACTGCTTTTATCTGCAACCTGTGCACCAGTGAAGAGGTGCTTTGAAGGTTTCTTTAGGACTGGACTGGGCATTAAGTGGAGTACAGGACTGGGATGACACCCCCTCTCTAGCCTCCAAGATCTTCACTCAACACAAATGAACAATGTACCCATGTAAGTACAAACTATTCACACTACTACAAAATTGTCACTACAAATTACATAAAGTCATGTCATCATTGATTTTTACAGGTAAACAGAGGTTGAAGTGCTACACTTTATGGACTACTCACCTCAAAGACGGACCTTTTCCATCCCAAGGTAAAATTTTTAGTACTCTTCAAACCTTCACCCTGCTCTCTCATTGTCATTACTGTCTGATGAACAACACCAGCAGATGGCAGGCGTAGTCTGAAAGCCATAAATAGTGGTCTAGCTGAAGATAATCACCTCTTTATTATATTACTGGATGACTTTGGAGAGATATACCCATACTTTTAATGTTTGCCTGTGTCTGTATGTGGTGTACTACTAGGTGCTGGCCATTAGGTGTCAGACTTTACTACAACACTGCAGAGGTCTTCTGTGTGTTCCTGCCGGAGAGCCTGTTCCTTTAGCCTCCATTGTGGTTTCTTAACCTTTTCTAGGTTGAGACGTTGCTTTACAGTCTCAGCTTCTTATAACCCTGGCAAATATAGTAATTAAAAAAGTTTCAAGAGATACTGAGTGATCATACAAAAATGTTGATACATTTTCAAAATTGAATTTACTTGTATTAAAAAGAAAATGACATCAGTTATGAAAATTTCCAGCAATCTTGCCCAATTTTCAAGCAAACCAGTGTGTGTTCCAGTCCCTAAGCATGAACAACTTTGGTCTTGCATCTGCAGCCTAAAAGGCAGATGTTGATTGTAACCGGGCCTGGATGCCCGACATAATAACGGTAAGATAGAGACACTGTTGGAAAAAGCAAGTGTTTGGTCAGTTTGATGTGTTAACACACCATCCTTCTATGGTTTAGAGCGTCTTTAATAGAAATGTGCTGAACCCTTAGAGAAATATAGCCATACAACTCATACTCTCCCTTCTCCTCTGACATTACCTCTGGGAAGGGAGGGTATAAATGTTTGAGTCTCTATTTGATATATATATTATCATAATATAGGGGAGATAAAGATAAGGGAGTTCAGTGCAGGGATCATATACTGTAGTTGAGGTCATGTTTACAGGGGCTGCAACTGCTGATTGATACATAAATATTGCACTGATCTGCTCCTTCTCTTACACACAGGGGCACTCCTGTACAAGCTTGCTAGTGGGGAGGACTTTGGTGCAGCATTGAGTTTGTGCTTGATTACGTTACACATTTATTCTTATTTTTTCTACAATGTTTGATGCTGCATTGTTGAAGATTGTAAACATGCGACAGAAATAAAATAGAGTCCATAATTAAAGATGCATTTTATCAATATTTTTTTTAATTCTGGGACATAAACTGCATCTAAATGAAAAGAAAAAGAATATACCTAACATCAGGCTGGATGTTACATAAGAGAAAGATTGATTTACATTGAAGAGAAACTCCCACACAGTGCTCTTACTGTATATGGATTATTGCCTTAGTTGGAGTTTGAGGGCAATATCTGTGAATCACAGTGGACTCTACACATTACACAATTTATCCACAACAGCAAACACTTTCTCTGGTGAAGCATAACAAGTCTTTGAAATGTCACAAGAGACAAGACATCACGACTGAAGGCCGTGGTTCCATCATTTTATTTTGGCTGGCAATGATAGGCTATCAGATTCCGATCTTCCTTTCCTGCTCTCTCACTTCTTCTGCTCCCTGCTGTAGCCTGGAGGACGCTTTGGCCCAGTATCTGGAGGCAGACTGTTGAAAAGGCTCCATTCTTGCAGGGCAATGTGTTCCAGCGAGCACACTCGGACTCGGGGCATGGATGCTCGGCCGCGGTCACTGATGAGGCAGAGCCGATAGCGGGGGAGGGGAAATTAAAGCAAGCCTGTAAATACACAGCAGCTTGCATTAATTGCATTATTTATTTCTGCACACTGTGTTCACACAAATTCCCCTGTTTCCTTTTCCTCATTTTCTCTCATTCCTTTGCCTCCAAACCGAAATGCCAGAGAGTTTTGATGCTCCATGTATCATCTTCAACCGGAGCATGAGTTAGATTTTTTTCTACTTTATAACAGGATGTTAAATTCTTAAATGCTCTGCAGCATGGACTCAGGCCTTGTCTACACAGGGGGAATAGATGGAAAGAATGGTGTAGCAGTCAGCTTGGGTGAATGTGGTGGTGGAGCAGATGCGGAATTCTATTTTCAGCAGATTTTGGAGAATGCTTGTTGACATTTGACACCAGATGATTGCCTTGTACTCTGTTATATCCCCATGCAATTTGACTGGGGTAAAGGGAACACGAGAGATGAATTACAGAACAGTTTAATTTTTATAATGTTTATGGCAAATTTAAAAGATGATTCCTTTTTTTCAGTCTTTATAATTTGAGGATTTGAAAACATCTGCCTGCCATCACAAGGAGAGATTTGGTTTAATGTGTCATTCATCCTCAGACAACAACACACCAAATATATTTCAGTGATCTTTTCAGTCAGTAGTAAAATCTTGTGATGTGTGATGACAAAATTTGACTGACATAGCTCATACACATTTACACTGAAGACTTTCATGCTTGCTTGCTTATTGATTGTGTGGCTGTGAATCTGGGACTATTTGTGTCTGCCCTTTCTGTTTGCCGGTTCAGATGTTGGATCAATGTGTTTGTGTCTCTGTAGAGAAGCACTGGCTCAGGCCGGTGCTGATCTGTAGAAGGTAATGGGATTGTAAATGTCTGGCAGAGAGGAGGAGGAGTGGTAATGAAACGAGGGGCCGGGACTGTCAGTGCAAGAGATTTTAACTGACAGGCACCCGCATCAGAGGACACACATCATCTAGCGTGACGTTTGTGTATGTTTATTCACGTGTGGGAATGTGTGCTTATGATTATGTGTGTTTATGCCTGTGCAGACGCGGTCCTTTCAGACTCACTGCTCCTGCTGACAGTCAGACAGACAGGGTCACATGAGTTAGTGTTTAACTGTCATTAGCTCTGTAGGTTTGTGTCTCTGCTGTGGTGATAGACAGAAAACTTAGGATGACTCTATAAGTGCAGCGTGTTACAGTGGGGAAGGCGTGACCACCTTCTGCATTTCTTACTCTGCTGATAGTTCTTATCTCAGAAAGCAGAGAAATAGGCCAAAACACCCATTCTCTCTCTGTTTACTCAATATTCCTGGGAGACAGAGCTTTGCTAAGCTGTAAGAAAGTCATTATGGGTTGTCATAGTACAGTTTGTACTGGACTCTTGTAGGAGGTAGTAACCAGCAAAAAACCATTTCATCTTGTTGTTATATCATATTCCTGCCAAATCCTTCCAAATACTCCCCTGGCCATTCTGTGAATCGCCCTCCTTCTGTTCATGCTTTGAAATCATCATATCATTGCATAAGCCCTATATGTATCCCATTGTGATTTGATTTGGAGAGCAGAAGTGGCAGATTAGTCTTAAACCTACCCAAGTAGATTATCCACTCATCTCTAAAGCTCATGCATTGAGGGTTCCTCATAACTGCCGCTTGTGGTTTAGGGAGTAAAAGTGCCCAGGAGAAAAGGGCTTCCACACTGCCATCCATGTCTACTTATTAAAAGTATGTTGACCCCGGTTTTTCCTCCCATGTGCGTCTTCCTATTGTGTTTCGTCTGATTGATGTTGACTGGGGTCACCTAAGCCCGTGCAGGAGATCATGGCAGAGTGCACAGGGGGCTAAATGTTTACATGCATTCATTTGATTTTACCCAGGGGTCTGCCGGCCCAGCCCAGGGTTGTCCTGTGGACGGGTAGACTAGGCCATATGTCACGCTATTCTCTGCCACCGGACAGAAGGTCAGACCCGCCAGGATATGGAGGCTAGTTAGGAAGAATAAATACTCTTTGTGGGCGGATCATTACCTTGTGTTTTGGCTCTGAGCTTTTAGCTGTGACACCAGACATGCGTCTTAGCATGAGTGAGCTGAGGAACATTTATGACACTAATGTTGCTTTTCTGTTGACGTCAACCTGACAGACATGACAGAAAAATAGGTCAGTGTATTGTTTTCACTGTTTCAATTATGCACTTATATGGAGTCAAATGTGACGGTGACGAACAGAGACGAGCAAATGGTAAATAATTGTGCTGGAAAAAGAGAATACAGAAAGCTCCAGGGATAAAAATCTTAGATGACTCAACAGGACTGACACAAACAGATCAGTTTTTTGCAGTGAGGACAGGGGTGAAAAGTCAGTAAATGATCCCACTGAAATCATGTAAGTTTTAAACACATAAATAAATATGTAAGGCTAATAATCAGCTCTGATCGGGTTATGCTCGATAAGAACTAGTTTGTTCATATTACCTGACCACATCAGAAATGAGAAGTGGGTATAGTTGTTTCTGGATGGCCACACTCAAACTGGAAGGAAATGCTTTGAGTCACTGACATATTCAAATATGGGAATAATGGAACGCATTTTTCCTGGGAAACATTCATAGTGTTGCACTCAGTAGTTCACATGAAATCTTAAAGGGATAGTTGTATAAAAATGATAAAAGAGACAGTGAGAAGTTCAGTCCTGGGCTCTTTCCTCACCTCCATTATGGGCTCTGTTGTGTGTTGTGTTGTGAAGTGGGTGTGAACGTTGGATTGTCGGTTTTTAGAAAGTTATGAAGATAGATGGACATGGCCCCCGGCGCCCAAAAGATGTGTGGGTTGGGAGTTTAAGAGGCCATCCAGCAAGACGTCCTGATGCTTAATTCTCTCACTTACAGTATGTAAGGTGAAAGTACTCATTTGCACAGAACACAAGCAAATTAATGTAACATGTGAAGTCAAAGTGGTGGAAATGTTTTTTTTTGAATGAATGCATTTTTATTTTCATTTCTGGCCGTTTACATGACCCATCCCTCATGACATTATTTAGGCACAATAAGCTACTACAAAGAAAACATATCGATATTTGTACCCACCAGTATTTTAACAGCACAATATAATGCTTTAATTGTAACATCTTCTGTTTGAGTCCAACTAGAAATCGTTGTTAGATGTTGCCCTTCCTGTTTCTGCATTTTCTTCCTGTTAGTCCTCTATTATTTCTATCAATAAATGCAAAAGTATTCCTGAAAATACTAAAATTTAGATTCTGTAGCTATTGAGTGTCAGTGCAATGAATATTTTGTTTCTATGAGTAAGTTGCATATGTGTGTTTACTGTGAGCCAGAAGCATCTTCCACCATTGGCAGAGTTGCTGGGTTTGTGCTAATGCAGTGTTTAGCTCAGGGGTCGGGCTGACGGGGCGTTGGGCAGTACAGCAGAGGGTCCCAGAGCGTTACAGCAGCAGCTACGCCCTATTGTAATTCACCAAATGATTTAACAGCCAGGCTATTGATCCACCTGG
Source organism: Monopterus albus (assembly GCF_001952655.1). Classification (NCBI taxonomy): domain Eukaryota; kingdom Metazoa; phylum Chordata; class Actinopteri; order Synbranchiformes; family Synbranchidae; genus Monopterus; species Monopterus albus. The sequence continues at coordinate 3,087,925 of NW_018127886.1, read as the reverse complement.
TAAACATTCATTGCTTTCAGACTGATTTTCCACCGTGTTCAGAGATTTCTTACTTTGTCAGTTGCTTATGCGTTGGAATGTGAGTGTGTGTGTGGTATGTATGTTTGAAATGAATGTTAACAGGCGGTCGGGGGTGGGATAACTTATTGGAGTCAGAGTGAGCGAGTGTTGGGAGAATGTAGTTAAGACTAAGAGAAGAATAGGACATAGAACAGACAGTGTGGTAGCAAGGCATAGAAATGAAGGATTGTCTGCTATTTCACTCAGCCATTAACCAGATCGGGCCATTGTTGCGCTCACTTCCCACTGACACACTGTTGCTGTGACTGACAGCCCGACAAGCTGCCTCTGTGTGTCTGCCACATGGTGGGCCAGTGAATGGGGAATGCAAAACGTCACTGCTTTGTAAAAACAGCTTACCTCAACTCTTTATGCTGTGAAAAGCTTTCACCTGTGCTTCACTTAATACTTCAGTAATTGCTTTTGCCTCACATCCCTGAGGCAAAAATAAAATGTAAGTGCTTTTTTTAAATGCATTTATACACTTTATCTAATTTTTAATGATTTTACGTTGGTGAATGTCAGATTTCATGTTGTGGTCTTGCTGACTTATGTAGTACTAGTTTATTTTTTGTGCATATAACTGCTCTGTGTCTGGTAACGAGTACATGTTTATACACTGACATGCACATCTTGGCAAGTGCAGTACCATAAATGGCAAGCTGGTGGGAACAGCAGTGGCTTGTAAGTATAGCTTCTGGCACCCCTATTGAGAAGCGTGGCCCCTTCCCCACCTTGAGAGTCTCCGTATACACCCACTGGCCCAGCACAACCAGGGTGGCGGCAGGGAGCGCCAGGCGAGAGATGGGGATGCCTCATGGAATTCCAGAGCCAGAGCAGGAGGCAGAGAGGAGGCTACTGGGGAAACAATGCCAGGGACATCTGTCATGCGTGGCTGCACTCCCCTTTGCTTACAATGGGTCCGGGGGACCGGCCAGCGGTGGCTTTCTTTTCTCTCTCTTCCTTTCCGGGGACACTTCTGGCTCTTACAAAGGGCCTTTTGTCCCCACTCCGCTTTTTGCCAACATTTAACCCTTCGAGCCTACTCTTTTTTCTGCCTCTTCTTTCTGCCACCACTAGAAAACATAACAGTTGAAACCACGACTATTCATTCACCTCCCTCTGCTTCTATTTTTCATTATGACTTTTGGCTCACTCCCTGGCTGTGCACCGCACTCCCTGCATCACTGTGATGAGACCCTCTTTATGTGCTACAGATTTTGGTGAGAACAAGTGAAAGGATAGGCTGAAACATTTACTTCACTCCTCAGCTTCTGCATATGGGAATAAAATGAAAGCCTCACAGTCCAGTGTTCTTTTAGCACCTCCACAGAGCTCATTTAGCCGCTTATGAGTCCATTGGCTTCAGTACAACATGGCAATAGCCTCTGGCACCTGAGACAGCATACTCGCTCAGTATGCCAGTGGTGTCCACTTCTAATCAGCCCCATTGTGTTTTAGCCATGTTTCCAGGAAGCCGGGCCGCTAAGAGTTTGTTGTCACACACTTACTGCCCATTGATGCGACACAAATCACTTCCCTGTGTGATACCTAGCAGTGTGCTGAGCAATCTGTGCACATGAATGACAGGAGTTTAGGTACCTACTGTGGGTTCTACTCAGTACCACTGATTATCAAACCCATGTTGATGTTAGGGCCACAGCTCGGCACCGGCTAGGATGTAATTATACATGGATCCTTGGAGCTTTTTCTTTCTTAGTGTTTTCAACACTCATCAGCTTGATGTAAATTGCAAATTGATTTTTTCCTCAGCTTCTCATTCTTAAGGACTTAAGGGGTCCAAGCTGGTCCACAATTGATTGGTCTGACAGCAATTTATTATTGCTGTCAGCAACAAGAGTTTTCAAGGGGAAACTTGGTTGTTCACTGGGTAAACTGAACTCATCACCTCCGCTGTGCCAACCTGACAAAGCAAAAGCCAGCTGTGTATGAAGACTAATATAGCAGCTATTACAATACACAAAATCTCCTGTAGCATAATTGTGGTTGATTAAACATGTGTTGCCCTGTTTAGGGTATGACCAGCCTTTAAAAGCTTCCAAGAAAGGTGGACATCATTTGGGAATGGAGATTCCACAGCATCTAACACAGATCTCATTTACAACCCCCAGTCCTACACCGCCTGGCAAGCTGGACCGCCATGTCCTGTCCTGGCAGCTAATTGCTGCCAGCTGCTTGGGGTCAGTGAACAAAGGGCTGTTTGAAAAGTTGATATGTTGATTGGAAAATCTGTCCACCCTCCTTTAACGGGATGTGCTTCACATGAGATGTGGCATCTGTGTACAGCGCTGCCTCATTCTCGAGCACGTCCCCGGGGCCCAGCGCACTGTAGCACCATCAGCCCATCTGTGTTTGTAAGTGGAGAGCCAAATGAACTCAAAGAAGGTAAAGGTAGTGCCGGTGATCTCTCATGGTGGGATAGAACAACTGGTAGGTGTGTTTTAAACTTTCCTGCTTTGACAATTTTGCAGTCATTTGATCACAGGTAGATAATGCTAATATTATTTTGTTTCACTGAAAGCAGCTACCTACTGTACGCTTACAGCCATCTTATCTGGGTTCTTAATCTCTCTGCTGGTGCACAGCTCTAAGAAGAGGTGGAGGGGTTTTTCATGTGAGTGGTTCAATGCATGTGTTGATATAGAAGCAAGGCTTGTTGGAGGTAACGTTGTCTTTTCCCCATCAGCATAAATATTTAAGTAAACCTGTCAGTGGAGCTCTCCCTCTCTCTCGGTCCCGGTGATCTCTCGGGCCAAGGAGAAAACAAGAGGGGAAAAGAGACACACACAGAGAGAGAGAAGGATAAAGACCCATGAAGGATGTTTGTCTGTCAGCACATCTGCACTCTGTGGTTATAACCAGGGCCGCTCGCACACAGAACGGTCCTGTGTTTGTGCTTAACACGTCTCAGAGCTGTCTGTGTGATCGAACGACCCTCCAGGCGTCCTGTTATGACAGCTCACTCTCCTCTTTGAGAGACCTCATCTGGGGCGTGTTCTGACAGGGCGGCCGCTTGGAATAGCTCTGATGAGAGGCAGGAGCAGACCTCTATCAGTCTGCTGCTGCTGCTCCTTGTCACTTTCTTTCTTTGGTTCTCTGTGTGCCTGCATGTCTGCTGCTGTTGTTCACTCTAATGTGGAGGATTATATGTTTATTTCATTATTATAGTCCTAAAGTATTTTAATGCAAAAGAGCTTGTTATTGTTTTTAATATATTTACCCTGGTATTGTTTAATTCTACATATTATTGTTATTTCCCTGCTTACTAGTCTTACTATTAGCCTGAAATTAGACTAGTGTGTGACATCTGACAAGTCACAGCATGCACTCAGTTTAGTGTTTTGTATGTTTACACCTTCTGTATTGACTGAATTACTTTCAGCCTTCAGGTATGTTGGAACTCAGCGTAGGAAGTTGCAGCTCTGAAAACCAATAATAAGATTACTGTGGTTCATGATGAGTTAATTGGAGTGTTTAAGAACAATCAGGCTGTTGTGCACACATAAGTACAGTTTGCAGAAGTAATGTTGTCTGTACAAATCTGTTGTTGATGAACTATTTTTGAACAAGACTGACTCTGTTTTCAGTAGATTTGAATACTAGCCATTTTGCATGCTGCAGCCATTACTCTATCACTACTACTACAGCACAAATAAATAAATAAATAAATAATGCAGGAAAAGAAATGAACTACACATAAAGTCATACATCTGCAGGACTAGTTCTGACCAACGTTGGTAGGGTCAGATAAGTAGATCAGAACAGTAAAACATGTCCTTGACAGAGCTCTGGCTTGGCCACAGTTAACAGATCAGCCAGCACCATCTGTGACAACCCCACAAGCAATTATCCCATGTCACATTCTCACTGAGCATCTTTATTAAAACCTGCTCACAACACCTGAGTTTAACCCACACTCGCACCTCTCAGGCCATAATCTTGTGTGTCCACCCACCCTCACTCATCTCTCTGTGAAGCTGAGCTGTTAGCATGGGGGGTTGGTTTCACATATTCAGCCATGCCACTGGCTTGGTTCACAACCATAGCTATGGCTGTTGTAAAACGCACTATAGCTGAAAAAGACTATAAGCCATGCTATTACAGACAGAGCCGGGGGGTGGGGGGGTGGCTGTAAAAGCAGCATCAGGGACTTGTTTCTCTGAAGGTCAGTGGCCAACCACGGTGCTCCAGCTGTGCTCTGAGAAACACCTGTCAATTGTCTTTGCTTCTCCCCTTTATGTTTGATGAATCCACTTTTTTACACCTTACCTTAGGATACCGACCCATTGTTTTAAGCTCAAACGCACCACTTCAGTCAACCAAATGCACCACCGCTCTCTATCCACTTTGCACTTTGAGGTTCTTAGCTATTCAAGTAGCCAGATACTCTGTGGTGCCTCTGCTTTTCAGGTGTCGCACCCTCACCTACTCCTCACCTTGGAGTTGATGAGCCTGGCTCCAGAAACGATTTCCAGTGTTCTCTCTCTTTGGAGGTAAAGATCTTACCCAGGTGCGATGATCTGGAGGTTTTCAAAGCATGACTGTCCAGCAAGAGGCCCAGGACATGCTGGAGGTACTAGAGCTACTGGATTAGCATCTAGAACATTGCTTCTCAAAGCATTCATTCAGCAAACCGAGAGTAAATCAGTCCCTTTTGCATTTGAAGTCAAGGACTGAGAGCCACTTGTCTAGAAAACAGTTGGGTGGGTTGGCGATGGCACAGAGCAATACATTTAAAATGCTTTGCTTTATGAATGCTGGACTATACAGGAACTCTGAAATAATCTGCATATTATTACTTTATTTTTGGAACTTGCCTCTGTTCATGTTTTTCAGCACTGTCTAAAGAATCTTCACTCTTTTCCAAGCACAGCAAGATACTTCCTGTCAAATAGAAAGAGCAATTGGTGCATGGCTGCTGTCTGTGTACTGTGCTTTCAGCCTAGAAAATGAACAGACCTTCAAAGTGCAGAGGGACATACACATTGTGCACCCCTCTGATGATGTCAAAGTGAAAGGTACTGAAATGGCACTGACAAAGAGCAGAGCTGCCATGGCTCAGTGAGAATCAGGGGTGAAAAGGGAGATGGAATTGAGTCCAGGCTCATGCGCACGGCTTGATTGTGTGAAATGTTTTTCACTTGCCGCTGGACAATGTTCAAGGTTGCTCTCTCTTTGTGTGATGTCCTTGTGTTCCTAGCTGCAGCCTGTGAGAGATGCATCCAGCTGAGTCTGCTGAATAATTCAGCCTCAGAAGGAAACACAGTCAACATACTCCTTCCACAAACAGAACATGACCTTGTTTCATTGTGACAAGCAGGCACACACAACAGTTGTGAAACTTAGCCTGAGTGACTTGAATATTGAGGATATGGTTTAAAAGCTCCCTGTCTCTCAGTGCGTGCTCTCCTCTTCATGGGGGCCATTAAGCTATCAAAGAAGTGCCCTGTGAAGAAATGAAACATTGTCCAGAGCTGGAGAATTCCTCGGACCTGGAGGAGGGCAGGGAGAGAGTGTGGTGGTTGTGTGTGTATGGGGGGGTCGAGGGGTTTTAGAGGTGAAGGAGAGAGGAGACAATGATGATGGACAGACACAAGGGAGCCCCCCCAGTATCAAACCATCAGGAATGTAGAGCAGGCTGGTAGGGCCTAGAACGCTCATCTAACCTCTGATCTGATGTGATGTGTGAAGTGGGGGCTGAGTTGGAGCTTAGCACTGCACATCACACCCGAGATACAGAGCAGGGCCACAGACGCGCAGCTGGTTAACAGGCTTGAACCAGTGTTACACAAGAAGGACAAGATGAAAAGTGAACATTTTCATGGAGAGCATCCATCAGTATTTTGCTTTGTGGACATGTTTTGTTATACTCTGATAAATGCATCAATATATTCTTAACCTCATGGTACCTCCAGCAAAATCCAAATCCCATATGTATTTGGCCCAAAAATGTCCCATTGGTTAGTGATATTTTCTGTTTAACCTGGTGTGATGATCTATGGGTGCTACCTTCTGTGTCTTGCTGGTGCTTAGTAGTTAATATGCACTGAGGAATTGGAACTCTGCTGCTTAATTGACCGGTGCAGCTCTCCATCTTTGCACAGGGTCATGAGCTGGCTGGAGACGCTGTGCCTCCACACCATTTTATTTCCCCCTAATAGACAAAGCTCGGCTCTTTCTCCAAGTGTTCAGTCACGGTGAGAGTGTATCTCTTTGACCTGACTCATATCCCTGTGAGCACGCAGACAAAGGCAGACACAGAGAGGGAGCACAGGGCAATCAGTGGTTAGCCACTATAGAGCTGCCCAGAGCTTTTACAGTATCAGTCCAATTATGGCTATACATCTCCCTCTGCTTAAGTCCATTTGCTTTTACTTAATGCCTCAACAATTCCCTGATGCTTTGTTCTTTGCTCCAAATACAAACCTCTGTTCATGTCTTTTTTCTCTCCCCCCTTTCATCTCCAGGCTGAGTGGCTCCTTGCCCTCTGTCTCCAACTCCCCATTGGACACATAAGCTGCTTCTCACAACTGGCTGCAGGGTCATTAGCCCACCGGAAATTTGGGCTTTGTTTCTCTTGCTTTTTTTTTTTTTTTTACCTTCACTTGGAACAAAGGGAGAAACATTCAATAGTTATTGATTTGGAGACATTCAACTTTTACTGGAGATCCCAGGTGGAGGTGCCTTAGCCCACCCGAAATTTTGGTTTTGTTTGTCTTTTTTTTTTTTTTTTTTTTACCTTCACTTGGAACAAAGAGAGAAACATTCAATAGTTATTGATTTGGAGACATTCAACTTTTACTGGAGATCCCATTTAATCACAAAAGCTGATTTATTGTAGGCCCTCTGACAATCCCATTAAATTGCTGTCTAGCTAATCAAGTCCATTCTTTCTCCTCGAGGACTAATCTTTTATGGGGCCAGCAGAACAAAAACCAGCAGTAACAGGATTGGTGGGGAAATGGAAAGTTCAGGGCAGCCACACCTTGCCATAAATAAAAAATAATGAAAAATATTCACCCTGAATATATGATTTGGTTTTAAGGGTCAAACAAACAGAATATTAGTTATTTTCTTCAAGTGAATCTGATTTGAGGTTTTGTTCAATATTAAGTCAATTACTTGTAGTCACACGTCTTTAAAAAACTTAGCAAGAGTCTGATTTTTGAACCTGATGGATTATAGAAGCAAAGTACTACCAATAGTGTGATGAACTTGGCAGTTTATGCAAACACTATTGACTGATACTTTGTCATCTTTGCTTTAGACTTGAGGACAGTCCCACTCTTTTTCACCTCTGCACCTTTGCATTTTCCTTTATAATTGGGCTGAGGCCACCAGTGTCGTTTGTGCTTTTTAAAAATAAGGATTAATTATAATTTGGACATTTCATACTTTGTATTTATCTGCAGGTCTTATATCACATATTTATGTCATTGTATGTGTTGTGTGCAGCTTCTCTTTAAATGTGAAAGTGGTGAGCCCAAGCACAGCAGACCCTGAAGCGTCTCGTAATGAAAGTGTTCTAGTAAACCCTTATGTTTTTATGTTTCCTTCCCCCTGCATGCTGTGTGTGTAAATCCATACTTTATGAGTCACTCACACATTGGTCTCAGCCCATCTACTAAATGAACTGGAACCCTAGAAGGGATGGTGATGGAAACCTAGAAACACGTGACTTCATTTTACGAGACACTGATAAAAATTTCACTAGCTCTTGCTTCATTGGATAACTCCAGGAAAGATACGACAGGATTCTATTGCTTTGTCTTCTGTCATTTCATTTAGTGACACCAAACCCCATTTTGTTGTTGCTGTTGGTTTTTTTAATGCATTTTTATCTTGGCCTATTTCACCTTTGCGTTCATTCAGCCTTACTCCAAGTGCAGTAAGTAACTGTTCTTGTTGTGTGGCACACCAGTTTTTGTTTTTTGTCTGTGAAGGAAAATGTCAGTTGTAACATTTCCATTAAAGCAAATTGATGTTATTTCAAATTGTTTGTGATGGAGCTGTAATTGCTTACTGTTGCTGCACCTTTAGGAATCCAATATTGTCAATACAGTGCAATTTTGTGTCATTTATTATTAGTCTGCTGAACATGTTCTATTTGGTAATCTTCAGTGAAATGCTAACTGGGCTGCAGGGTATCCACCTGTTTGGTGTTTTCAGTAATGTTCATCTGTTTCTGTGTAGCCCCATCCTCATGTGTACGAACAAAATACATAGAGACATCTATTCCAGTCTTCTTCTTGTAGCCACTCATCGATCCCAAGGTTACAATTACAGTGTGGCTTTTTTACACAAATAATGCTATAGTCAAGCTCCTGTTTGAGCCCATGCGTATAGTTTCTCATATTAGTTACGGCAACTGTTTTTGTACATGGGAACATATTGTCACAAAAGACCCTTGGCCCTAATAATATGATATCCTGAGTAGATCCAGGCCTGACAGACCCAAGCTGCACACAGGGCAGAGTCCTTCCTCTGCAAGCTGCTTCAGAAGTCCAGCTCAGCACCTCTGGATCTCAGTGGAGTGACCATTGATTTGACGTGGAGGTGTCAGATACAGTACATAGTGTCTGAGCTTCTCGACAGAATAAACTTTAGTCAGTCTAAACAGCCTTATTGTCAGCAGACATTTTCAAGTTTTTGCTTTGATGTTTATGGAGATTTTCAGGTCCTAATTCAATAGGAGCACTGCTTAGCTTTAGGTGGTGATTGCATTTCTCCCCTCTGATTTGCATACTAATAGTGGGTTCCCACAAGAAACATCAAGGCAATCTATGTGTGGCCATTGCTGGGCTGCTGCCAGGAAGACTATGTCGATTCCATTAAAGGTGGGGCCAGATGTTTGTCATTACCTTTATTGATAACCACAGGGTCAATACTGTGATTTATTCCACGGGGATAGGACTAAGCTTTAGTCACAAGTTTCACCAGATCCTGATCAATAGTACACAATGGACAAGTACAACATGACCACACATGTACTGAGAGCCTCAGCAAAACTGTAAATCTTTCACAACAATGTTTTGTCATCAGATGCACATTGCAAAAACAGGGGCAGCTATTTTGCTTTTCTAACATTTAGAAATATATTTTGAACAGTGCTGATAAGAGGCAGAGCTGCAGTATCACCTGAAAAACATATAATTATATCTACCTACAATGCCAGAAATTATCTTTGGGAAAACTTATTATTATTAGGGGCAGTGGTTAGATATCAGTGGTCAGCACTGCTGCCTCACAGCATGAAGATGCCGGGTTTAGGCCCCAGTTGGGGGCTTTCTATGCAGAGTTTGCGTGTTCTCCCTGTGGCTGTCTTTGTTTGCTCCGGCTTCATCCCACAGTCCAAAGACATGTGGTTTGGGTTGATTGGTGACTCTACATTACCTGTAGGAGTGAGTGTGTTTGGCTGTCTCTAAGTGTCAGCTCCGTGATAGACTGGCGACCTGTCCAAGGTGTACCCTGCATCTCTTTCTTCATTTGAAGCACCCAATCACCAACTGATTTATGATGAAGGGGTGTGTCTTCTGGGCTGCTCTTGTCTTTCCTCGCTCATGGCTCCTCCAGGCAGCCTCCTTGCTCTTCGATCCTCATTCCTCAGAGCAGGAATAAGAGCTTAAGGATGTCCTTCATGATGGCGGACTGGAATGACTTCCGGTTTGAGGAATGATAGTTGGGAGTGTTTAATTTCTATTTTGGCACTTCACTTGACTTGCACCACAGTCCCATTTAATAGTAAAATAATTATACACAGTGTTCAAAGTAGAATGTTTACATGTATTGTGTGTATGCTCCCTGTGTATCATCACTGGATACTCTCTCAGTGTTGACACTCTTCCAAAGAAAAGCCCTTTAACGAAAGGAAGCACTTATGGATTACATTCAGCTAGCTCTCCATAACATCAACAAGATGTGTTTACAACTTCTGACTTGTGTTAAGCTGCCCATATACAGTATATATATATTTCAGCCAACTAGAGCACCTGTATTCATCCTTACATAACAAAGTAGTTTTTAATAATAGTGTTTTGTATTTTTGCCCTTGGTAGTTACCTGAAGTAAAAGATTGATGTCTAGTGTGAATCTGTGTGTGTGGTGAAAATTCTGATACATTTAAACACAAGTCCAGTGTAATGGTGCAGTCCCTGGGTTGTTTGTTTACTGCAGTGTGTCCAGACGTGGACGTTCCTCTGGTGGTTGTGGCCTATGGCAGGAGGGCACCGACAGCATCCTCTGAATAGACGCTGAGTTGCCAGACTGGACCAAAATGTAATTACCTTTCGCTCACAATGTCAGACTGCAGACCTGCACCTGACACCAGCCTAAAAATGGAACATGTTGGGATTGAATTAATCTCCTGCTGAGAATTGGGTTGTTGTGTGTGGTGGTGTGTGGTGTCAACCACACCTATGCCTTTTTCATGCCTGCAACTCACAGAATTTTCTTGAGCTCACGCTGTCACACTATTATGTAGCATAGAATAGGTTTTCTAAAACTGCTTGGGCAAGCAGTGTTGTTTTGTGGCATTTTGTGACTTTTGGCCCAACCAGCCAACCACAGGAATTGGTTCAGATCACTGACTAGTGTAATGCACTCTCACACTGACATACGGCTTTTTCTGCTTGTGAAATCTGGTAGCAGTAACACCGAGAACATTCTCCCTGTCTCAGCTTTATAGACTCAGTGCTATGATAAGCCAATAGCTTCACTAGCGCCAGAGCTATTAGAGTCAATCTATCCCTGCAAGTGACGGTAATTTGCTGCTCCCAGTGTAAACCTTTGTCATAGTCTTTGTGAACATCAGATTATGTGCAGTCACTTATTGAGATTGATTGATATTTTCATGATGTGATTTATTTGCTGGGGAGTGTACAGTATGCGCTGGCTGAAAGGGCTAATGTAGTGTAATAGGGACTTAAATGTGCCATTAATCTGGCAGACCCAAGGGTAAAGGGACAGCACAACAGGGAGCATGATGTAACCAAAGTGTGGGGAGCTGCAGACAATCACAAATTATTTGTGATTTCATACTTTAAAAGGATCTAGTGGCATTTAAAATACTACCAACTGGACATTTTTATAAGACTAAATATTCATTCAAAGCACTGCATCTATCAAAGGTTGAATAACATAAATATCATAGGCAGAGATAGTTTTCTGTTCCATCAGAGGCAGTTTATTCATAACACCAGGGCAGGGGGAAACTCAGGATTTAAAAGAGGATTTCAGGTGCTTGAAGCTCAGAAATTGAAAATGGACATAACACTGTGGAGGAAAGGGAAGCAAGATGGTGATACACAATTATCTATGGGAGGTGTTAGGTATTATAAATGACCCTGGGATGCCAGAGAGGGAGGTGGGAGCCAGCAAGCTGTTGGTGGCTCCCTGTCTGTATAATTGAAAATCATTCAGACCGCTGTATAGTTTAACCTTGGAAAACCATGGTCTTAGTCACTAATTGATGGTTTGGCATGCACTGGCAGCTGGAAAGTGAGGAGCATGTGAGCACACTTCAAAAAAGCTTTAAAAAAGCATCATCCAAGGTGCTTCATAAAAGTGCCTCCATATCTCTCTGTCCTTTGACATTTTCCTTGATTTTTTCCCCATCATACAACCACACAACATGTTGCCGAGAGCGCTGAATCATTGTGTTGTGATGTCTGTAACATCAAAAATGTGGGCTGATTTCTGGCCATCTCTCTGTTTATCTTGAACAACATTTTCAGCTCTGCAAACCGCCCACCACCATGATACTGTCTGATATAACAATTTTGAAGTAGCTTGTGTTTGGGAGTGATGCAAGCCAGAGGAGCTAGTGAGTGGTCGCCAGGAAGTAATAGATCTCTCTGGTGAGTCGGAGCAGAATCCTGTCTCCTTCCTCCGTGCAGAGGGCTGGAGGAGTGTGGTTGTCTCTTCCCTCATGGAACCAGATGCATTATTGATGGATGGCTTATTGGGAACTCAATTACACAGAGATTACTGGGCTGGCAGACACTGGGACACTGCTGCCCTGTAAGAACGATTAAATTAGAGCACAGGAGAGGAGGGAAAGTGTCCTTCAGAGATGTCTCTCCTCTCTCTGCAGAACTCCCAGGGATGCCAAATGACCACAAGCTAGTTCATTCTCTGACAGATGACCTTCCCAACAAGTGTAGCTGTAGCTGGGCAGCCAGTTGGCTGGATAGTCCTGCGCAGAGCCGTGGGGAGAAGCTATTTTGAGGTTACCCAATGTATAGAGTATTTCAAGGCCATGGTTTGTGGTGGATTTAGTGTTTATGCATGATTTCCTGAGTATAATTTGATGCATAAAATGACAGCTGCTCTTTCTCTAGTAGATGCTCTTTCTGACATAGATGCTATGATGAGAATGGTTCTGAATGTGAATTTATGTGCATAAATATTGGCATTTCACCAAATCTCATTCATATAACATGGACCACCTGAATTAGAATCATGCCTTGCAGGGTCATATGCTATTACAAGTTTAATGTGAAATCTAAATCGAAGAAGATGAGAGAACGGGGTGTCGGGATCTGAAATGGGAGCATTCATCTTCCTTTTCTGTTGGTCAGCAAATGTGCGCAAAAGAAAGGAAAAAGCAAGGTAAAAAAAACTGATCCCGAAAGAGGAGAAATCATTTTTTACCAGACCACATGATGGAACCTATTTCACCTTTTGGTATGGTACAACTGGCTATCCCAGGCTGCTGTTTATTGCATTTATCAGTGAAGATATGGAAGACTGATCCTACATTATGTGTCTATGGTTTCACACTTCTGCTCCTGCAGCTTTTTACTTAGATGAATGCTCTTTTTATTTTGGACAGCCATGTTACAGATGCAGTTTTCTTCCTGTATCATTTGTAAAGAAAGCACATGTGTGATCATGGACAAGGTTTTCCATTCCTTAAGTGTCTTCTTCTGTTGTTGCTATGTCAGTGTGTCAGTGAAAAAAACAACTCTTGAAAGAGACCATTGTTCAGGTTCACGTTGTCAATGGAGACTGGGCTATAGCTAGGATTAGGTGGAGGACACATAGCTTTCACCAGGCTCTTGCTTTGTCCAGGTCTTCTCCACTAGGCTGGACAATTTAGAAAGGACACCCTGGTGAGCATCTTTGTTGCTCCTGTTTCCCTGAACACGGGGCACAAGTTAAACTCAGGAGAAAAGATTTAATAAGGAGTGGAGAGTAGCCATTGACTCCCTACCAACCTCTGTTGGCGGAGGAGAAAATACAGAGACCGATAGACCAACAAGAACTATTGGAGTCTGTGACAATCACCCAAGGAGAAGCTAATTTCTTTTCCTGAGCTGGGCATGACTGGTCTATCAGTTGTGAGCGCAGAATATACTTCCTCATAGGCTAAACCCCAGTCATTAAAAAATGTAAGAAGCCAGAGTTTGGTGTTTACAGTGGTTACACATTATCTGATTTATCCTGTGTCTGTATGTGTGTGCATGTTGTTGGGTGGACATTTTAGCAGTCCTTACAGCTTCATAAGGCTTTTTAAGGGTTAAGACCTGGTTCTAAGGTTAAAATAAAGTTAGGGTTAGGCAGTTAGTTTTGATGGCTGAGGTTAGGGTAAGGGGTTAGAGAATGCATTATGTCAGTCAGTGTCCTCACAACTATAGAAAGACACGTGTGTGAGCTCACTGATATTATTCCTTTGCTCAAGTCTCCATCAGGCTCTGTGGTCTGGGTCGAGCCCCTCTCGTCTTTACTAACACTGTTTATTGCACTCAGATGTGCGTGCATGTAATGTGTACATGCACACACCCAAATATATGTGCACAAATGACCACTCTTATTTATAAAACCTGTATTTCTAATGTGTTGTCTCAGTGAGGTCATGATGTGACTGGATGCACTCGCTCACATTCTTCTGTTTTGCATGTAGATGGCAAACATTGATTTCCTCCTGCCTGCTCTGCATATATGAAATTAAATTAAATCAATTTTCAGTCAATTTTCTACAAGTCTTTTCTGTCACAAACACATCTATCAATAGCTGCTGGTTTCAGAGGGTTGTGAGTGAGTCAAGCAAGATTTCTTGTCACATGTACCACTCAAGAGGCCCAGATAAAGGTAATTTGATCAATATGCTGTAAGTTATTTTATAAAAAAAAACAGGGGCTTATTTGATAACTGACACAAAACTGCACTAAACTGTAGTAACATTTTTTGGTGTTCCAGCAAAACTGACAAAATTTTTCCTGCATTGTGTTTGTCATTTTCAGCATCAGCTTGCTGCTATTTGTAACACTCTGTGGCTGTGAATAAACTCTAAGGAAAACAATTCTTTCAACCAGCTGAGTAGGCTGGAAGTGCACATTGTGCTTTATGGACCATTGTTCATCCTACTGGCAACAGGGAGTATCCACTGGAAGACAATTTAATAACATAATGAACACATTCATGCAATATGCAGCTGACCTATTCACAGTGAATAAATGCATGGCATTATTTAAGGAAATCATATTCATTAAGTAAGCATTTTTGCAAATGAATGTCAGTGACTTGTAGCATCAAATTACAACTTGCTTCAGTAAGCATGGTTCTGTTCTGCATCAGTTATGTTTCCTGATATATCAGACATGAAGACAAGTGAACTTTGTGTATTTGTCATTAGATGTATCAGTGATTTCTTATGTGATTAAAGCATACCAATGTAGATTCAGGGAAACAACAGTACTTATGCATTATATGAGTGTGTGGAGCTGAACTGAGGGAACAGAAAAACTCATGTTTGGTGTCTTATTCATAGTAACTAGTGTTAGGCTACAACAAGTGGATTAGCCCACTGTCTTTAATTACAGCTTAAGGTTGGAAAGCCTAAAGGATGCACACACTCTCGCTTTAATAGGTTTTAATCCACTGTTAACATTAAGGAACAATCCCATGAGCAGCACTCAGCGTCTACACCATTGACTGTATATAAAAGCTGGACAAACCCACCATGACATCACCCACTGGTTTTCTGAAGAGCGTTTTTGAAGCTCAAGTCTGGCCATGTTGGTAGTGCTTAACTCCTCCTGCTACATCTAATCTGAAAATGGGCAGAGAGGCAGGATATGAGTGGTGAATATCAAACTTACAATTCAAGATCAGGGGCCCGCCAAACCTGTCGGAGCCATAACGATTAGGTCGTTCAACAACTCACACTACAGGATCATTTGATCCAAGAATCGCTGCCAAGCGGCCCCATGTCAGGAACCCCTGTCCCCCACAATTGTCACAAAGGGCAAATCAGGCCCTGACTAATTATCCTGTAGTCTGGGGCTGGCCTTAGAGAGCAAGAGGCTAGCTACCTGTGGTAGGATCCTCCCGCCTACACTCAAAGTGGCCACGCCCTTAATTATACATAACTTTGTCTCAATATAATTTAATGGGTGAGGTTTAAATAAATCCCCCACTTGTACAGTTGTCAAGGAGGGGAAATTAACTATAGATACCAAAACCGTTTTTGTAGCAGGCTATAAACATTTATTTCTGATGTAAAGTTGGGAATTTTAACATGTGAGTCTATGAGGACTGATTCCCTTTTGAAGCCAGACTCAAGTGGCCATTTGAGAAACTGTAGGTTTTGGCTTCATTTCTGAGCCTCTGTCGCTTAGTCTACACTCTATAATGGCTTTTCTTTGCTCGTGATTTGTGAACACTTTTCATAGTAAACTGACGTGAGGCACATTTAAAGCTATAGTCCAACTCATAAGAGCAAAATTAATAAAGGATTCCACATCTGGAGTTAATGTTTGGCTGCATCAGGACTGAGTCTTGTCAGTACCTTTTCTTCTTTATCTCCAAAACAACACAAGATGTCTATGCAGACTGTAAGCTGAAACAGCAAAAAGGCCATTAACTCCCTGACCTCCATATATCCAAGTCCTTGTTTCTATGCCCTCAGACTGTGCCTACATGGTGTTGAAAGTTCAGGTTTCACAGTTACCAGTCTCACATGTCCCTCTCCAGACTAACAACATGATATGACCAGAGACCCTCTGACACTACAGATTTAGACCAGCAGAGAAAGTTCACATGTGCACAGGTGGATAGCCAGTCTTTCAGCATGTTTAAAGAGAGTGATCAGCTTACTTCCTCAGTAGTTCCTCTCTCCTCTCTGATCACAAGACATGATTAGCAACATAAAGGAGCAGTGACAAAAAAATGTGTCTGTAAATATTAAAACTACAAGAGACATTAATTTGTGTTTGGTGATTTGCAGGCCCAGTGCTCCAGCCTGTAATATGAAACTCAGTATAATTTTAACAAAATCTCAAACTATTAGCAGTCAACTAACATAGTCCTAAGTTTTTCAAACACTCGCCCACGTTTGAAGTGTGGATCTATTCATCGACCTATGAAGTTTGTGAGTGCTTTAGCATTTCAGAGCAGTAAATCCAATGTGTCTGTTAAGTTTTCTGAACGACCTCTGTGGTGTGTGTGCATTTGCTGCGTCAGTATCTGAGAGTGCTGTCAGTGTGTGGAGACATGCCACAGGGTTTAACCCCTCTGCATTGATCCCCAGGTTGCTCAGGGCTGCTGCCTAATTTTCCAATTTTCAGCTGTTAGAGATAGAATTGGAATAATAAACAGCTGAACCTCCCACTAATAATCCTGCTGACCCCCCCAGTCCGGCCATCTCTTTTTTACACGGACACACATACTTTGTCCCTTCCTCCACTGCTCAGCCAGTCCTCTTCAGGGCAACTGGGGCTGGGGTAATATTTCTCTCTCTGCCCCAGTCTCAGCCAAAGACCCTGTACTCCAGTGAAATGATATCGACCAACCTTACGAACCTGGAACTGATTATCACTACAAGTGCACACATAAGTGTACATTTGTGCAAACATAAAAGCACAAATAGTCCTTACACACACACCCCCAGCAGGTAAAGCGTGCAAACTCAGCTTAAGGAATTTCCTCAAACACTCATGCTTCATTGAGCTTTGAGATACTATAACAAGAGCGGGGAATGCAGGAAATTACAAGTAATATGTTTTGAAAAACAAAATTAACAAAATCTGCTTGCAGGCCTGTATGAATTCACGTGTTCAGATTCCTTTAAGTAGTGGTTTGGTCCGGGTTCACACAGTCCTGGAAACAATTAGTCTCCTGAGGTCAGGTCTTAGTAAGTCTCATGGCTATGGTCTGGTCCACTCGGTGCATTTAGCTCCTCAAAGCCTGTAGATTCCCAAATCTTCAGTCTCACTGATGATCTGCTGTTACAGTGTCTATGGACTTTAAAACAACACAGGTGCATTTGGTTTTGTTTATGTCCACTGGAAAAATAATTTCACCTTAATAATCTTTCTAAAAGTCTGCAAACATCCGAATAATTTACTGACGTTTAGTTTATGTTTTGTATTCCATTTCTATCAAAATACAGTGAGCCACTTTTATTAATGTTGACTGTCAGTTAAAAAACACTTTCTGTTCAAAGCAGGCAGCTTATGAAAATGCTGGACAGCATTTTAAACTAGCCCTCATGATGGTAGTCAAAAGCCTCGCTCTATGTATCGCTCTTTGATCAACATGAGAACATGGCTGGCTTAAAACATAATACCACATCCCTTATTATTTATAGTCCACTTTCCCCAGACACACTGTATACATGTCTTGAGGCAGACAACGGCCCATGAAGAGCCGGGGTCTCTCGGAGATTTCTTAAACCTGGATCGAGACAACCCTGGTCTAGACCTCACTATGTAAAGTGCCCTGAGATGATCATTCTTGTGATCTAGCACTATACAAAATAAAACGGAATCGAATATGACTACACCATCACTGCCATTACAGATGTGCTCTAGTATTTTGCACTGGTTACTGTGGATTTACAGTCAAAATTAATTTGCCATTTTTCAGGAGTTAGGTGTGTAGAGTGCAGGAGGTCTGAACTTTCAATTGCAGCATCATGGTCCTTGTCCATGCCTCTATGTCTGTTTAGCCATTGAGCATAATATTTTGCTTAGCTACAGTAATCACACTGTGTGGGCCAGTGCTGCATGCAGATTTTCACTTAATCAAATTAAATATTAGCCTGATTCATCGGTTTGGCTTAATGAAATCAGCTGACCCTCTAACACAGTTCATCACTGGTCGAACAACCTGCTGAATGGAGGTGTTGAGCTGACATGCCCTGCCATATGAGGTCAAACACTGGTGTGTTGACCTGTAGCCTCTGTCCATTCAGGCGTCATGGTCAGCCTGCCATGGTTTTTTTGTCTGCCTATCATATCTAATCATTCATCTCAACCATGAGGCATCTATGCAGACTTCCAGTCCTGACAGTAAACCATGTCCCCCAGCAGCCACTGGATTGAATGTCCTCTAAACATATGAAGAACCTGAGCTGTCACAAGTGTGCAGAAATATCTTAATGCATGTCAGAGAAGGAGGCAAGATCTTTGAGACTGACACCTGTCAAACTCACTCATGTGACACAGCAGCTACTGTATGTGTCACATTCCTGTTCTGTGTCATTCAAACTCTTTTTCGGTCTTACTTTTCTCAGTTTTTGGTTCGTCTGGTGTCCTGGGGCCCTCAGGTCTTTGTGCTTCAGTAGTGCTGGACTCAGCAGGCTGCCTGTGTCCACACACTGCTGCCTCAGCACTAATAAGGCAACAGAGTGATAAAGCCAGAGTTGTCTGCTTTCAGCATCCCTACTCAACCGTACCCTTACCTAACCCCCCACAGAGACACCATTAGCAAATCTATTGAGAATCCCATATTAGGGAAAACATTAAGGAGTCTAATTGTGGTGCTGAACTGGGACTCACTGAGTGTGTTCATTTTTGTAACCACTCTAATGAGTTGCAGTTTTTCCTCCGATGAGTTTATCGCTCTACATTCCAGTCTGAGCCATGTCACTGACCGCTGGGACATCTCCTAAAATAGTTCGACCTTCATGCCATAGAAAGGAAATTTTCAGAGACCGTATGTTTAAAAGGTAATTACAACTTGTCTATTACAATTTGGTTCTTACTTTTGTAGTTTGGGCTATTATTTGTATTTGTTATAATATTGTACTCATTTAAGTAATTACTGTAACCTGGGAACAGGCCGATATTGATATAAGTCAGACGGGGCAAGAAACATGAATGGTTAGGCAAGGAGGTTGGAAACAAGCCAACATTGCACAGGAACACTGTGCATGCACAAAGTGTCAGTACATCAAAGCTGTACCAAGAATTTGATGAGTTCATTTTCTCTCCCATATTTAACATGGGGGTTTAGTTAAAATCTGTCTGAATGTTTTTCTTTCCCCTTTTTTATATCAGCTGACTACTATTTAGCAACGTTGCTGCATTCCCACAGCTCACCAATAAACTTGGTGATTATACTGGTAACACTAGATAGCACTCAGAGAGCGCAGATCACTATCCCCATAGTGCCATTACACCTATAAAGCAATATTCTCTTGGTACTTCAGCCCTCATACTATGATTCTTTGACAATGAAAACCTAGCCCTGGCATTTGGATTCACATTGATATCATTAGTAGTTTTATTCAAGAAAAACGATATTTCAGTGATGACGGTTTTCTTCAGGATCTGGCTTAGTAATGTTTGAAGCTACATCAAATCTGTTGACACCTGACTGAGTCAGTAGAGTTTCAGCTAGGATTTGATCTTTGTTGCCAGTCTGTGGCATATCAGTAGTAAGTTTTCACTGAGCCCTTTGAATGTGAACATTCAGGATCAGCAGATCCGGAATCTCACTTGGATCCGGATCAAACTTTGGTGCGTGGTAGATGTTATGTGGATGTTACTGTGCAATTTTTGTACAAGGATCGTTGGTGTTATGTAGAGTTAGAAGCAAAAATAATGAGAATGGCCCTATCTCAGGTGAAGAACCCTTTAAAAAATTCCTGGATCCAGATGCTGATACATCAGCACCGAAATCTAATGAGTTGTTCCATGGGCCATACCCCCCTTTCCAAAAATGTCTTCACAGTCTTACTTTTTGAGTTATGTTGGGAACAACCCAACAAACAAACAAACGAACCAACCAACAAACACCAGTAAAACAAACCTTTGCTGAGGTAATTACCAATTACAATGGACAAATTTACATAAAAAAGATCCAAGATGTTAAAAAAATACAAGAACATTTTTTTAATTACAGATGTGAGAAAGATCACTGAACAGTTATTGGCTACAATACATGGCTGAAGTGCCTGCAGGATTGAAAGAGAGAGCAAACACTTTTTATGACATTGTCGCATGATGAAGTGCATGGGGTACTCTGCATGCCAAACATAGGATTACAATATCCCCGTCTATTTTCAGCCGGCCTGCAAACTCTGTTTGCTCACTTGTATATGACTATTTGTGGTGGACTATGTGTATATGGGTGGTATCCTGTAGCTGGTGCGACAACGCAGTAAGGAATCTCAGCTGGACCACCGGCTCTGTGTAACGGGAGGAGACGCCTGGAGCATGTGGCCCTCAGTGTGGCGCTAAAAACAGCCCGACAGCTGTGTGTGAGGAGTGAGTACATGAAACTGGAACAGCATCTAACTGTGAGATTTATGAACTCCTGAAGCATTTCTGAGTGTTTTTTTTTAATCATAAATACCTAAAATATATTTAACATTGTATGATGTTATCTTTTGGAGTTTGTTTTCTTTGAAAAATTTTACTCTGGATGCCAGAAACTTAAACAGCTTAAAAGGGAAAATATGTTAAGCAAGGCTTGAATCCTTCCTTTCTTGTGTGATATTTATGTTTGCCATGATTGAAATCTTTAATAACACAAAGTTTATGGGATTACATCTTCAAATTAATTACACAACAGTTTCTAATACCAGTAACACTCAATTACTTCAACACTTTTGGAGGATAAGTGTGTTTGCTGTCTTACAGGGAGGTTGAGTTTCACTGAACAGACTGAGCTGGTGGTGAATGGACGTGGCTACTTTCCATCAAAACAGGATGACCACGCCTACCACTAACATCAGGATTGTCTTTTTGGGATGTTTTGGTTTCTAAACTGACTTGCTAGCCACTGGTAAGCTTACACCCAGCAGTCACTGGGCTTTGTCTAGATTTGGGAGAAGCCAGTGGACTAGCCCTGACGGCCATCTGCTGGGACCCAATGTTTCAGTTGTAAAATTCCTATGGGAAGAATGGAGCAGCCTTTTTAGAAAAATATTCTAGTTTAGTCTTGTGAAGAGCATGCCATCTCGTTGTCTGAGTGATATAAATCACTGAGGAACTCTTGTGTCTTCAAATGTTTTAAATTACTTTCTGTGATGAATTCAGATTGGATTTTTACTTTTCTATGAGTAAATGCCTCCAAAATGTGGGCTGGCTGCTCGCTAAACCGCATTGTCTTGTTTTCTCTTCCTAACATGATGTGACATGTGGGTGTGGTGGCTTTGGAATAGTTGGAAGGCATCTTCAACAGAGCCGAGTAACAAAAAAAAAGCTGTGCAACAAGAAATGTAAGATATTTTCCCTACTAAGTCAACCGCTGTGATTGCTTTCTAATGAGCCCTAACATTTTTCAAGTAACTTGTTCATCATCTGTTTTAGCCAGTCAAGATACCCCCGTTTTCACCACAACCTGACCACAGTTCCTTCAACCCTTTCTTAATTACCCTGTTCATTTCCCTCCAACCAAAAACTCTCTCCGCTGTCATCTGGGTCCAAGCTTCAGTTTGATCGCTCTCTCTCAGTCCCCCACCCTGCCTGCTGCCCTCCCCTCATTCCCTCTCTCTCTCTACTTCAATTCTTCTAGCATAAAGAGAGAGAAAGAGGGGAGGGAGAGGGGGATGGGAGATTCATGGGGGAGGGGAGCTGAGTGCTCACTCCGTTGTCACTGGCCAGAGAGAGAGAGGGAGCGAGAGGGAGGGAGAGAGAGAGAGGGAGAGAGAGGGAGAGAGAGAAAGAGAGGGAGAGAGAGAGGAGCTGTGTCCTATATGTGGAAAAAAGCATAGCAGTGCGCACACGGCCTGGTCTGCTACAGGGATTATCGTAGTGCTTTCAGATCTGATGGAGGACATGCAGGCATGAATAGGTAAGGCTGTCTGTGTTCTCTGCATCTCTGTGTTGTGCTGTCATAGACCTGAAGTTAGATAAGGACCGGAACGGAGCATGTTGTAACAGTTCTTCCCTTTGGCCACTGACCATGAGACAGTTCCCTGAGCAGACCAAGCCTCTTAACTCTGCCTTTTCCTCTCAGCCTCTCTCTGATCGGTGCAAAGGACAGAGCTGTGTTTGTTTTAGGTGGAAGCTGTGGTTTGCTGCTGTAGCATAGTTAGTCTGAGATGAGCGTTAAAAGTTGCCTGTCAGTCAGCAGAGGAGCTCAGAGCCGGAGGTGGTGCTCGTGAAGCCTGTTGGTTCAAGGGACAGCCGTGTGGTCATTGCGTAATTTCTCCTGCATATATGCATAATGGTACGAGTCAGTTTAAACTGGTAACTGCATTGTTTGTTTTTACACATAATATAAAACGCAGAGCCTCTGTTACCAATGCAGCAATGTGCAAAACCATGATTTCCATAATATTGCATTACGGAAAGTACTGGTCTTGAAAAGTAGTTTTAAATATTTCTGATCTTTTGGTCAGTGATTTTGTGTTTTAAACAGCTGAAATAGCCTCATCTTTTCTTATAGATGGACGGTACTTTTACAGAAACATTTAAATGTATATTGTGGCTATTTTAAAAACCGGAAGACAATTTCAGCTGTCTATTGATTTTTATAAAATAAGCACCAATTGTAGATAAAACAAATAGTGATTTTGTATCCACTAAATTGAGAAATGCCACAGATGGCTGCTATTAAAAAGCTAAATTCTTCCATACATGTTTTAGTGTCATGGGCTTGCTCAGATAGTTGCTGAATATAAGACTAAAACAATAGAACCTGGAGGATTAAACTTTCTTTAATCTGCACAAGATAAAAATATGACATTTACATCACAAACCAGAATAGAGCTTTTTTTTTCAAATAGACAGACATAGTTGGATTTATTAGTTTTCTACAATTTTGAAGCCTCACAAAGTATAAGTTTTTTCAGATAGCTTGAACTGAAACTTTATCATTACGGGAAACATTTTTTCCTCAGTGTTTTGCTTATGTGGCTCCGAACGCATTTGGTCTCCTAAGAATGCAGTCTTTATTGCCCCAGTGCACAGAGCCGTGGTATGCATGAGCCTTTTTGTGGGGTAGATTTAGAAAGCCGTCTTTAGAGGCTGGATGCAGCTTCACAATCAGCTTAATGCCTCCTCTATAATGAATACCCTTGTTTGCATCAATTTGGCAGACTGTGTGTGTGTGTGTGTGTGTGTGTGTGTGTGTGTGTGTGTGTGTGTGAACTTTGTTTTTAGCGTTCTCAGGCTGGTCCGTAATTCTGTCATACACTAGGTGAATTCTGGTCTGTGTGTTTAGGTTTGTGTCACCATGTGACTTGGTGTGAGAGAGCTGGTTGACATGTGTGACATTGTGCAGCAGCCTGCCTCACCTCTCCCTCTCTCTCTCTTTCTCTCCCTTAGGGCTGTTCTGTTGTCAGTGCAAGCTCATGCCAGTGATGGACTACAACCGGACAGATGCTAACCTTAGCTGGCATTCACAAAACAGCATTCCTCCTTACTGAGACCAGCTCCACAGAATGCTGAGTCCTATTGTCCCCTATAGTGAGTACACTACACCCTTCTTTCTCTCTACCCTGCTGCATGCCACACCAAACAGCCCCACTTGACTTAGATGGACTTTGCCTGAATCAATGAGCCTCTGCTCTAAAAACAAGCACAGGTGTTGGTGTTCTATAGTTTGCACACAGAAGGAAAAAATGCACAGGTAACAGTGAAATTGTGCAAGCTTTAGTGCAAAAGCATGAGTTTTTCCTCCCTCTGCACTGCAGAAATGCTAAACCCTGAGCAATGGCTGAATGTTTCATCACCAGACTGATGGGGGAGAGAAGATGGACAGAGGGAGACTGGAGGGCTGAAGGTTTTAGCAGAAGAAATCCATCGTTTCTGCCAGTGTCATTTTACCAATACAGCACAGGACTTAACCCCACACATGCTGCCTCCTGTTCTCCCCCCGTTTCCATCTTCTCTGTCTTTTCTGACTTAGTAAGTGATGCATCCAGTTTTGGTCTCCCCCATTTGCACCCACCCACGAGGTTTCATTTGAGTCCAGTGCTCTGGCTTTCCCAAACAGCATTGTTTGCCGGCCAGCATGAGGCTGCCTCTGTGGCCTCGGCCTCAGGAGCCTCTTTTTCCCAGCTCTTTAACTCATCTCAATGGAATATTATCAGCATGACAGTTACAGGAAAAGAGGAAGAAATCAAATGGAATGGTTCATTTAAAAAATATTACTTCATAATGGATGCTAAAAACTTTGGAATCATTTTTTTAGCTTGAAAAATTTGGATTGCAGAAGCTGTGTGTGGGTGTGTGAATTCAAACTGGATAAAACAGCTTGAATAAGGCATCACATGTGGATGTTTGACAGTAACGGTTTGCTTTTTGTATATTAGACCCCTAAAACAGGCAGTGTTATTCATAAGTTGACTGGGATTTAGAAATGTTGCCTGTGCGGTACATAGTGGACCTAATGTCTTCTTATGAAACCTGTCCTCTCACAAGTGGCTCTTGGTTCATTTAATGCCAGCTCTCCCAGAACATAGAATGTTATTTTGCCTTAACATGATGTTTATAGCTGTAAATCCTCCAATAATACTGATAGACCATGAATTTCTAAAAGCATGCATGCATTTTGGGTGGTTTCTCACAAAGCCTTGTATAACTGATTGCTCCATCAGCCCCCTGCACCCTGCTAGTCCACACAGTCTGAGCACACTCAACACTGCTACATTCTTGGACTGCACGTCCAAGAATGTCACAAACTGCTGGTGGAATACTTAGCATGCCTCCAGAGCAGCCACATTGCTGGTCCTTCATGGGAATCTTCCAATTCATTATGCAAAGGCCTTTGTGTGTGATTAGCTTTTATGCACAATGCTGGTTTTCATCTGTTCTATTCAGTGGTTTGATGGTGTTTCATGTACAGAGCAGCTCTGTTATGCAGACTTGAGATACTTTCAGAACAGTCTGCTAATGTGAGGGGTCGTATGAGAGCACACAGCAGTGTTAGGTGGTCACGCTGTTTACTCTCAGACCAGTGGCACATAAACACACCCCTGTGCTCGCTGGTGACACTGCAGCTTACTGCCTTTTAGTTAAAGATTGCAGACATGATTTTGCTGGGCAAAAATCTGACTGTGGGATTCTGCATATGTGCAGGACATGCAAAGACTCTCACCTTCATGTTGGAATTCCCTTTGTGGGAATATGGAGCATTCTCGCTTCCCAACACTAGTTCTGACTGATGGTACAGGCACATGGTGCACATTCATACAACGTTCTTCCCTGGGGTGTCCGGCCTTGGTTCATGTCTCCGGCCAGTCCAGAGAACTTCAAGCTGGGGCGAGCAGCCATGGCCGGACCTGAGAAGAAACCTGAGAGAGATTCCAGGGGCCATGGATACTCCTGGAGGGATTTGGTGCAAAGAATCTGTAATCTGCACTTCAAACACACTCTTAAATCAGTCCCAGGCCGCCAACCCAGGAGTGCCCTAACTCTTGTTGCTGGGGCCCCCCCACTGGAGTAGCGATACCTTTTCTTTTATAAACAGTGCACAGACACACACACAGTGCAACTACACACACAGGAGTCCAGGTCTGACAGTTTTTATAGCTCTCCTCTGATTGACCCCTCTCCTTTCTCTCTTTGGCTCTGTTCTTGTGTTTTGTATAAGTGTTTTTGTGAATGTCTTGGCTAAGTCATGGAGGAGTTTGTATAGAACAAAAAGGAACAGATCTCATCCTAGCCCTTCAAGGAACAAGTTGGAGGGCCATGCCAGCATCTGTCCCTGTTGCAGGCAGAGGAGTATGAGAACGGCAATGGAGGGGCCTGTGAGGCCCTTGAGTAAACACACAGCTTGCTTAAGTGTGTGTGAATAAGAGCTGAGATCATTAGTGCAGAGTGTGAATGGGCTCTAATTAGCCCCCAGGGTGTGTGTGTGGCTGTGTGTTTGTGTGTATATGTTTGCATGCGTCAAAGAAGGTTAGGGACCCAGGGCCCTGTGAGTCCACTGGTCCTGTGTCTCTCCGAGGGTTCATCAGCTCATTAAGGAGACCTCTGCTCCTGTTAAGGGCCAAAAGAAGCAGTGTGGTGAGGCTCATTTAGATGGCAACACTTCACTGGATTCCTGAGGTAGCAGAATTCAGAGCTTGACAGTAAGACACAACGTCATTCACACAGCTAATTAGTAAATGACTACGCTTGAAAAATAACACTCTTTAAATGTTATTTGTTTGTAGTGCGATCATAAAATACACTGCCATAGTGGGGATCGTGGCCGCTGAATATATTGAGTTCTCTCTCATTTGTGTGTGTGCTAAAAGAAAACAACAACTCCCAGAGCTGTCCTTGTGCTCAGAGTATAGGCTGGGAGCACAGAGGACCTGGGGATTTGGCCAGAAAGGAGGGAATGCAACATGCTCACTGGAAATGGGGGAATAAGGGAGGTGGAGAAGCTGAGAAATGAGAAAAGAAGGTTATTGCAAGGAAAAGATAGAGCTGAAGAGGGGGCGATAGAACAGAAATTGGGCAAGTGAGACAGATGGAAGGGGCGACTGGTCATCACAGAGCTTTAGGACAGCTGTTCTTTGATATATTAGTGGACACAATGGCCTAAAGCCAGCCTGCAGTCACAGAAAATAGAGACCCTGTTTCTTTAGAAGGGGAGGTGGGGTATACGGGGCCCTGCCATTTGTGGACGTGCGTTAGCAGGCACGGGGGATGGGGGAGTTGTTTCTAAAATTACGAGCATGAAGTGACGCATACAGCAATTATTCTGGAGGCTTGCTGGTTTTGGTGAGTGCTGAGAAAAGAGCTGTAAAATTAGCATGTTCTCAAATGGGAATTTACTTTTTGCTGCACTTTCACTAGAAATTCTAAACACATTTGTCAATTAATCAGTAAGTAAGTAAGTAATTTTCTCTTCGTTCACTTAGAAAAACATGTTTTAATGGCACTGAATATCGGCCTAAGTCTGCTAATGAATTGCTTATTTACCAAAGAGAGGCCTGTTTGTTTTGTTAATCAATTGGTTTTGACCAGTAATTTTATTTATCCCAACTACATTCTATTACAGATAAGGCTGCTATGATTTTGTTAGCCTTCAAAATACACAGTACAGTGTTGTCATGTTTTCTAATAAAACCATGTTAGCTGTGCACTTTGACAAAAACTGTTCTGACAGCTGGCCTGAAACATTCCCGAAGGGGGATGAAACAAAAAATAGAGTAAGTCAAACTGTCATTCTGATACATGGTGTACAGATAGCTCTATCCCCAGAACGAGGCAGGCGCAGATATGGAGAGAGACAGAGGCACACACACACACAGAGGACATCCCTCAGTGCCAATTCAGGAGATAGGCTTCTTCCTCATGGGATTGGACTGGTGAGGCGTGTTTGAAAAGAGCTGCGTCTGCTCGTGCACTGGGCAGCAGGTGTGAAAACTCCCCACCAGAGCTCCTGTGCTCTTTTGTTATTACATCTTTTTAGGGCCATGAACGAGGGAGCAGATGAGCCAGAGGGAGCGAGACGCAGAGTGGGAGTGTGAGATTGTGTTTCTTTTGATTGATAGCAGCCCTGTGACTAATACATAGATTTATAATAATTTTCCCTAGCAATTCCCAATTATGCATGGCTGATAAATTATTATCCCTGTTGTCTGGTGTGCACATTATTATCCTTGTCTTAAGGCAGTTTGGGAAAGCTATTGACCTCCTATTTCCTTTAACAGCTTTTGGCAACACCCCACACAGTAGAAGCTTTTCGGCATCTGTAGGATAATATTGTACAAGGTCACCTGACATTTAGTAACATGAGTAAAGTGTGTAATCTACAATATGTGTGAGGAATTTATTTAGTTTTTAATATGTTTGTACAAGACCTGGTAAAATACGCATTTCATTACCAAAGTGAGAGAATGTCCAGGGCCAATTTTCCACTGTCTCCACCTTACATGCTGTGAAATGTAGCCGGCCTCTCAGATTGGTGTTTTTATCACAGGTAGTGTGCAGCAGTAGGACGGTCACAGCCCAGTGAAAATGTTCTGCTAGATATTGGCATCATAAATCACAGTGAACTTGAGAACCAAGGACTTAAGGGGCTTCAGGAGTGAATGACAATCAAGATAAACAAAGCAAACCGCTGGTCCTTGCTTTGTATGCCAGACTCAACTCAGTGCATTGGATTTGTTTGTCTAAAATGAACAGTAGTGTTTAAGAGAACCCCCGAGGACCAAGATTTTTTTTTTTTTTTTACATATTTATGTCCAGCAAATAGATGTTTCATCCACTGAGTCATTGATCAGCTTGCACTTGCTGAATGCATAACAAAGGATTCAGTCGTCAAGTTTGTGATTCATCAGCACAAATGTAGTGTCTGTCACACTTTCTCCACTCGGCCTGTTGTTCCCCTTTGGCATGGCCATGTGTTTTGTATTCTAAGTGCATTCATTTCAAGCTTTTCTCTTTAAAGTTGCTGTATCTGATATGCTGTTTGAAATGACATACTCCAGCTACAGCTGCATTCTCAAAACAATATGACACTGCCCTGTCTGCAACATTTAGTTTAGAAGCGATGAAAGAATTTTAGCATAGTTGTCCCTCCATTGTCCAACATAATTTACTCCCTTCTTGAATAGATGAAATGACTTTTGCACAGTAGAAGCCAAGGCTATCAGCAGCTTCAGCTTTAACCTGTTGTTATGCAGCTAAATTTCTCCACAAAATGTAATTGTTTTTGGTCTCAGTGTAGTATATTATGCAAATGTTAAGCTGACCAGCTAAGCAGCATTCTGCAGGTCTGCATTGTGATAGCTCTTATAATTCACTTTTTTATATGAAATTTAGGGGAAACGTATCAAAAGTTTTATTGATCCATGTTTCAGAAGTCGTTACCTAATTCATGCCTGTGTGTGGAGGTGGATGATGGACTGGAGGTGATGGTAGCTTTCTCTGGTTGGTGGGTGGGGGTAGATCTCATCCCCGAATAAAGCACTGAATGGATTGATCCACAGCGCTCGTGTTTACAAGGAGTCTCTTCACAATCACACAGTTTAATAGTGCACTGTCCCAGAAGGCTTGTTGTATCCGTGTCCGTTTTGTTCCTTGGGGCAGGGAAAACAAAAGTGCCGGGAAGGGAGAAGAGGAGAGCAACCTCAGGGGAGCTGTGAAACGGCACTGGAGCCCTCCATCTCTGGGCTTCCTGCCAAGATAACGTTTCACTTCACCGACTGTTTCTTTTTTTTTAGGAAACCACAACACAATCTGGAGTACTACCAGCCTTTATGGGCCAAAATCTATTTAGGTTTCAACTAGCCAACATGAGATTCACTGACTTGTAGTCAGTAAATTTGAGCATTTGAGGGCAGGAATCGCAAATGAACTTAACACACTCCCCTTGAGCCATAAGTGGTCTAATTTTAATTTTAAAGTAAAGCCGGTTTCTGCTGAAGAGAGCTGGGCAACTGTCTTAATCATGCACTCCTACAATAGGATGCAGCTCACACAGGTCCCTCAATAAATCCCAGGCGAACACAAAAGCTGTCAGTGGACTGCTACTGAATAGATTAATAAGATTTCCATAATTAGGAAGGCCCCTGACAATAGGATCCTTCAGGCTTTGTCTCAGGGCAAACTGGATTGTCTAAGCTGTGCACGTCTGCTGGATGGCCGTACGCCACAATGGCCACACAGACAGTATGGCGGCCAGCAGAGGAACATCTGTCTCTCCTGGGGCCGAGAACACACACACATTTCATGTGGGTACACACAAGGTTCTTATCGAGCTCCTCACAGCCAAGTAAAACCATCAGTCAACAGAGAAGCGGCCTTTAACTTGGTCACCAAATCAAATTTCTGTAATGCTGCTCAGCATAAATTAAACCGTGAAACTGATAAATGATAAAATGTACGAAATACTCTATACAATACAACCCTCTTGTGAATGACAACAGCAACAAAAGCTTCCAAAATCTTTAGATGAGAACAGGACTCCCTTTTTGAACATAATGATGCCAAGTTCGTGCATAATTTTTTAATCCATCTTCTTCCTTAACATGAGTCATATAGAGTTGGTAGGTGTGTGGCAGGAAGGAAATGTCATAGTATCAGAGCTGGAAATGCATTATATATAAATGAAACTTTCAAAATGGCTACTTACATCTGCAATATAAAATTCACAAATTACATTAGGAGTGTATTGTCTTGTTCTCATGATGTATAGGATAGTTTACAATCTAGTGCTGCAGTTAATGTAATGCTTGCACTGCTACTGACAGTATGTACACGTCGACCTACTAATCTCAGCTTTCTTCCTTTCCCTCCAGTGAATTAATCTACATGATGACTCTGATTTAAGCAGAAGTGTTCAGTTTGCCGTGCACTGCCACTGCTCCAAAAACCACAAACCAGCAAGCAGAAGGCGAGCTCTAATTACATGGAGCGACTAAACTGTACCACAACCCTGCTGTGTTCATCAGGGCTGAGTGGCGGCCTATCACTCACCTAACTCACTCTGTACATGCACCTTTTTGAAATACTAACAGTAAGTAATTAATGTCAGATTTAAAACTGAATTTGTTCTTCGGGTATGGGCAGCTGGTCATTACACTGGTCAGGGGGGTAGTGTAAGGGAAGTCCATTCCGTATTGCTGTGATGATGGAGTGGACAGCAGTTAGCCCGCCTCACTGAGCCCTCTAATGCC
>NW_018127886.1:3035204-3056886 GCF_001952655.1 Monopterus albus | reverse complement strand
GGTTTTATGAGCTCCCCTGGGCTCTCATCCATCTCTGTCACACACAGGCCCCATTATTGGGCCTGCAGATGGGAAGGGCCTACAGGACATATATAGTTTCTGCAGCCTGGACAAAGACCTTCAAGTCAAACCACAAAAATATGTGGTCATCTGGGTGTGGACAAGTCAATGTCTTCAGCATGTTTGTAAAAATCCAAGTGAACAGAGCATGAGAGTGTTCTTGTACATCTTGCTGTGGTGGGTGTGTGAGTTGGCTGGAAGATTAGGAAAGTACTTGAACCGGTTTGGTCACTGGGAACTTGAGGCAGTAGATTTGAATATGAAGGACATGATAATCCAAGGGCCATCTGGTCTGCTGGTCTCATCTGACTGCATAAATAACGGGCGTAATCTGAAAACACACACGGGGACGTTTGGAAAGCGGGCAAAGAAAGAGGCCAGAGTTTAGGAGTGAGCTAGAGAGCGGGAGAGCAGCAGCAGAATCACAGGCTGCTGATACTGAGATTTGATTTAAATGGCAATAAGAAGCCTGGCTCCACACACACAGACAGCCATGAATAATGAATCACCAGGCATCCACTGCAGGGAAGGCAGCGAGGCCAATAATGACGGCGTGTGTCATATTCCTTTTACCTTCCTGTTTCTGGCTGGAGTAGTCTTCACCTCCAGGGTAAATCATGACAGTTCAATAATGCCAAGCTATGTGTGGAATGTCAAGCTAATGCCTCAGCAAGATGTAACGCTTGTCTTCATGAAATCTGTAATAGCTATCATACTGTGATATATTTCATTAATACACACATAAACATATACTCGTTTTGATTGAAAATGCACAGCCAACATTCAAGACACACTATAAAACAGACTTTGAGAGGGTAAAGAGAACAACAGCATGTAAATGATGAAAATTAGCAGATGGCTTTCACATTTGGACAGAGGAGTTTAGAGCTGCAGTTATTAATCAATTAATCCATTAGATGATCAGCAGAAACTTATTTTGATTGGCATTTTTAACTCAGTACAACAAACGAAATGGATCATTTTGTTTTTTATATGTAATATGATCTTCCCCCACATTAGAATTCCACCCACTGTTTATCCTGTGACCACAGACACCTATTATACATTTGAAATAATAAAGTATTCATTTAGTGTATCCATTTTGGTCTCCATAATGCAGTAGTGTACATGTGTACAAAGTAATCTATGCATACATAAAAGTATATACACAATAAAACATTAGCTTTTTCTGGCATCTCAGAAGTGACAGTTTGATGTTTTTCTTGTTATGCATGATAGTAAATGCAATATTTTTGGTTTTTGCATTGTCAGTCAGACATCATTAACCAATTAATCAGTTAGTTGATCAACAGAAACTTAGTTTGACAGTTTTACTGAATAGAAATTGCCATACATTTGCTTTTTCTAGCATCTCAGATGTGTGGATTTGATGATTTTCTTGATATAAATAATAGTAAACTGAATATCATTGAATTTGGGCTGTTGTAAAAACATGATTAATCAATTAATCAAGATAGCTGGCAGATTAATTGATCTATTACTACTCTGTATGTTCCACACATAGGGGGCAGGGAAAACAATTCATGGAATAACTTATCTTTTTTAGCTGCCCTCTCTCCTGTTAATGTGCTCAGCACATAGCAGCCATGATCAATCAGACCTCAGCCGGTGCTGAAGTCAGCCTGAGGAACAGACATTCCACTTTCCCAGTGTTCCATGGGAGACTGTGCTGGTGAATAGCACATTCTGCTGCAATCCCAAACCCAACCCCCTCTTTCTTTCTTTTTCCTTTCTTTCTTTCTATCTCACTCTCTCCACACTACTGTCCACACACACACACACACACACACACCTCCTTCCCCTCACCCTCCCTTCCTCTGTCCAGCCAGCTACTGGGCCTTTGGAGCTCTGGCGTACGATGGGTGGGTGGATTGGTGGGTGGTTGCTGGGGGGTGCAGGGCGGAGAAAGCATGCATTCAGAGGAACATGCATGGAGAGATAACAATAGCTCCTCTGGGAGACCTGCAGATGCTGGCAGTACGGGGAATGATGGTGGTGGGATCTTAACACTAGTTCAACATAAGCTGGGTAACAGCAAAACAGCACATTTGACAACTGATCTGCTTTCACTCTCTGTGTTTCACTCTCTGTCTCACCTTTACCTTCCTCTCCCTCTTGTAGAAATTTGAGCCCCTTCTTCTACCATGCATGATGGTAACACTGAAAAAGATTACCTTTTCAAACAGAAGAAAGACCACTTCTTGTCACTTGCTGCTCAGAGAGGAGGGGATCAGACCCTGTGTCACACAAGATAGTGGGCAACTCACTTATGAAAAAGTTTCGTACCTTGATTAGGAAGCGGTGCAGCTCAGTTTTCTACCAAAGATATAATCACTCATGCACCACCAATATCTTATATATGGACATAATTGTAATAAGAGGATAATTAAGACACGGTTTCTCTGTGTGTTTCTTTTGTCAGGCCTTGTAAAGATGCACTGGAACCCAGAGCATGCCCAGCCTCTCAGCCAGTGGCCTGAGCAGCACCTGGACGTCTCCTCCACCACCTCCTCTCCAGCCCACAAGTCGGAGTTCTTCTCTGGTCGCAACCGCAGCTCCTATAATTACGCCTGGGCCAATGATGACATCTCTGCCCTGACAGCTTCCAACCTGTTGAAGCGCTATGCTGAGAAGTACGCTGGTGTGCTGGACTCACCGTATGAACGGCCACCTACTGTCGGCACCTATCCAGAGCCAGGGGCCTTTGGCAGCCTCAATGGCCAGAAGACTGAGCTGGAGCCCTGGCCGCTCACACATAGCACTGATGCTTCTTATTCCCTAGTGCCTCCTGTAGGCCATGACAGCCTTTCAGGTTCCAAGGCTGTAGCCACATCCGCAGGCCCTCCAGGGGTTAGCAGTGTGTCGGTGGTGAACAGTAACCTCTCAGACTCTGGCTACAGTGGCAGTAGCTCCTGCAGTGGCTCCAGTGAGTACCCATCTGGCTACAATGGCACCTATCTTTCCTCAGGGTACTGTCCCCAACCCAGTGCAGCACTTCCCCCTGCCTCCCTCCACACTCTCCAGTCCACTCCCTCTCTGGTGCCCAGCTATAGCCCTACCACACCTGTCTATAATTATCCACCTAGCACATACCCTCCCCAGACCAGCCTTGCCCCCAGCTATAGCCACCCCTCTGCAACTTACCTGCCCTCAGGTTTAGCAGCCCCTAATCCCATTCCCTCGAGGCCCACAGTGGTAGGAGGCAGCTATAATTACCAGAGCACAAATCTTGGGACATGTGAATCTGGAGGGACATTAAAACGAAAAGCATTTGAGATGAGTGTAGAAGAGGATGAGGGTGCAGACAGCTCTCGTTACAGGAAATATAGCTATGACCCCCTGAAGGCCGGGAGAAACTCACCCTACAGTGTGAATGACAAACCAGAGTGCCGGGGAAATGGCTTCAGCACTTCAGGCAGCACAGACTCTCAAACCTTCAAGTCCAGTAAGCCCACCTCCCAGCCCTTGGTGTCTCCTCAGTATGGGGCGGCAGGGGATTACAGCCCTCCAGCAGGCATGACAGGGGAGAATGGCGTGGCAGAGCAGGGCTTCACCCAGCAGCAGCAGCGCCGCTCCCAGGCCCACAAACACACCCCCTTGTGTGGTCCGCCTGTTGAGACTATGAAGAGCCCAGATCTTATCAGTGGGGAGTTATTGGACTGCAGACCAGCACTGGGCTGGGGCGAGCTGGCTGGGCTTACTCATGTCAAGGCTGCCATTGAGGAAGATCTGCTGTGGCCTGTGTTGAGGCCCAGTCAAGTGGTGCGGCCTCCAAGAACCGTCCTGCTGTTCGGCCCCCGGGGAGGGGGTAAGACGACATTGACTCGTTCTTTGGCTTCACAGCTGGGGGCTTCCTTCTACCGGCTGAGTGGAGCCATGCTGGCCTCTAAGGGAAAGGCTGAGGCAGAGCACATTCTGGGGTCTCTGTTGCAGGTGGCAGGGGCACAGCAGCCCTCAGTGGTGCTGCTCAGCCAGGTGGAGGCCATGGAAGAGGAGGGGCTGAGGCAGACACTGCTGACCACCTTGGAGAAAGTCCAGGTGGGGACCACAGGTCTGGTGATTTTTGTATGTGCCACTGGCAGGCCAGATCTACTGCAAGACGCAGTTCATCAGAGCTTTGCCAAGCGATATCATGTTGGCCTGCCAGATGTGGCTATGCGCAGGCAGGTGCTGCTGCAGGTGTTGTCCCCCCACAGCTGCAGCCTGAGTGAGAGGGAGCTGAGTGCTGTGTTGCAGCGCACTGAGGGCTTCTCAGTGTGGGAGCTGCTGCAGCTCGGACAGCAGGCGCTCTCCTCTGCCTCCTCCCCCGGTGGGGCCATTCATGGCCTCCCTGCATCTTCTAAACCCCCAGCCTTCACAGACTTTGAGAATGCCTTCTGCAAGGTGCGCCCACACACCATCACAAAGGAACTGGACACGTGTATAGAGTGGAGCAAGATGTACAGCCACTGAGAAAGCAGCCAGTCACTGTACTCGGACTGCACTACAAACCTGTCTTTGCTTTGACAGTGCAAATATTGGGAATGTTTTGTTGATTTGTAATTATAGATTATGCAGACAAACGGGCCAGAGAAGCTCAACAATATGGGAGAGCTAACAAAGTCGCTTTACTGGCAGAAGCATGCCATGGTGTGCTGTTCTTGTTTTGCTATGAATATTCTCAATATTTTATTTTTCCCAAAGAAAAGAACAATGAATAGGCCTTGTTGAGTGGGGGAGTGTATTAGTTGTTTGACCAATGGGAACATCAGAAAGCTATCTGGATACTCTCTGAGATCCTGATTAGCCTTGGTCCAGGAGAAAATCATTTATTTGTTGCGAGGTGACGTGGTCCATGATTATGGATAATCAGGGTTTGGAAAATGCCCCCTTTGACTGCTACTCTCAGGATCCTATTTATTGCCAGTCCAATTCCCTGTTACCCTAATGCTGATTTACTCATTGGATTGTCACTAATCATTCAGTACGAAGGGCTTGGGATCAGCAACATTTCAGCAAACCACAGTCTTCTGCCAAAAACACGTCAAACCAAATGCATAATCAGCTGTTAAATATCTTAAAAAAGACTGGTCCTCAGAAGCACATTGTATTAGTGTTCTTGATAGCTTGTTACCAAATTACGGCACAACAACTAGCCCTTACTGTTCTGAAAGAAAAATTAAATTTAATTACACATATTAACATGTGGTTGTTCTTCCCAGGAGTCCAGTTGTTTATGTAAAACCTTGCTTGACATGCTTGGTTGTAGAGATACTTTACATGTACCTTTATTTAACTCACTAATACTAAGATAGTCGCTTTTAAAATGGCACAGTTCACTTACAATTAAACTTAGTTTATTGTTTGTGGATGGTTGTCTTCCAGTTTTCCTGAGAATCCCATGTACAGAACAATATGGAACCCTCCTGCACACCCAGTTTCTCCTCCCGTGGGTCTGCTTTCTATTTCACTTACTCCTTTTGTTTTCTTAGTATGTAGTTTTGTTTGAAATGCTCAGGAAGAATTTCTTTACCTCAGAAATATAAAATAAAGAATGTATGTAATCTTAGGGTCTTAGTAGAGTGGTACGGAGTGAGAGAAAGAAGCAAGGAGAAACCTGACAGTCTTGTAATACCCACTGCAGCTGGGCTTTTACCTCGGGAGAGAAACTTGAATATTCTACAAAGATTAACATTGAATGTAATTCAGGTATTTCAAAGGATATTTGATGCCATAAATCCATGTATTATTATATATGAATATATAAATACATTTTAATTTCTGTTCTTTACCCCTTATTTTTATTGTAGTTTATGGTGGAGTGATGACTGTTTTCACGAAATGCTATGTAGAATACAGAAAATATCCCTTTTTTGCTGGACAAACTGCCTCCAAATCTCAGTTATGTGGTGTTTACATGATCTGTATATGCATGTCTGCTGTCTGTAGTTTTAGTTTGAAAATGCAAATATAACACACACAATCGAACGTGCACTCACAGTGAACATCTGACAGCAAGCTAACTTCCAAAAAGACAACAAACAAAAACACACATGGAAAATCGTTTCAGTAAGTCAGTGATTTCCAAAGTCTAAAAATTCTTAGTTGGTGTGTGCACACTGTGGCTGAACTCAACATCTAGACAATCCAGACAGATCCAACAGTTCTGTTTTAACAAGCTGGAAAAACACAGTCCCTGGGCTGTAGGTACGTAGGTCATCGCATTAGACTGTTGCTATGGTCCTGAAGAGGTCCACACGGATTGACGTAATATTTCCCAGCCTCCCTCTGTGTCTCCCTCCCTCATCTTTCTCTTTCTCTTTTTCTCTCTCCCCAGTGCAATCCCATTAGATTGGATTGCCCCCTGGCCACGAGCCCCAGTGGCCATGTGGCGCTGTATCCTTCTCCCACCCCCCGCCCTCCTTCCCATTCTCTTATACTGATTTCTCTGGACTGGAAGTGGTCTGATTGATGTCCAGCAACCCAATATCAGAGTGCAGCCTTCCCTCTCCAGCTGGTGGCTTCAGTCATCCCATACAGCCAGATCAATCAGAGCGACTCGCTGTCTCAGAAACCAAAACAATCCCTGCCTCGTCGTCTACACAGTGCTACCGATCATTCAGATGTAATTCCAAAAAATAAAATAACAAGGTGCAAATAGCTACCACATTTTGATTTATCATTGTTCCCACTACTCCTGACAGTTTGTCCAGCAAAACAACCTTTTATTTTTTACATTTTGATCTATTATTGCGGTACCTTTTTTTTCTTGGTTATTGTACATTTTCTGTAACCATTTCTACCTCATTTTTGCGGCATATTGTACATGAAAGTATTTATTTCATGTCTTTTTTGATGTCTGTTTTAAAAATGATAATAATGTTCTTGAACTGTAATGGTCTACCTCAAAAAAGACTGTATTTTAAGAGAAGAGTATCACACAAAATTAAACAAAATTTGTCAATATTGCACTACTGTGATTTCTTTCTTTTCTTCACATGACTACAGCTTACCGTACGTTCCAGTATCTGTAGCTTGACTTGACTCCAATGTTAAGGTCAGCACAGTTACTTAAAGTGGTTACTAAATAGTTTAACCCCTAAATACACAGACTTACATGGTGTGGTTTTGGATTTGCTCTAACATCAGCTTCGACTGACTTCACACAGCAGCCTGTGCAGTCGGTGGGCAAAGTCAGTATGAAACAAATTATACAGTTACATAATGGTTCACATGAAGACCTGCTGCTGTCAGTAGTGAAATGGCCCTTTTTTTGCAGTTACTGAGGCATGAGTGAGCATCTGTGAGTGGTGGAAGTTTACAGAGAAAGAAAGCTGTGAGTGTGTCTTAAACACAAACACAAAGAGAGAATACTGTACGTATGTGTGTGTGTGTGCACATAAGTTTGCCACTCTGCATGTTTGTCTGTTTTTCTGTGTGTGTGATGCAGTGTTCAGAACAGCAGCAGAAGCAGTGTGAGCACACCCCTGAGGCTTCAGGCCCAGCACCAGAGCACAGAGGTCCTTCATCCCTGTCACTGTCTGTAAACAACAGCTCGTCCCAGCGGCCGGCCCTGTGCTATTTCTGGCCTTTTCCTGACATCTTCCAAAGGTTCAGAACTAAGACGCAAGTAAGAGCAACTCTGTGCAAAGCAGTGAAAGTTTGGTCCAAGCCTGAAACAGAACCCAGTGCCTTCGAGCTATGGGTAGCAGTGTCAGTGAGGAGTTTGAAATACTTGTGACTGAATCCCAGTAGAATAACGTGTGGTGTTGATGACAGAGTAATTAATCGTCTAATAATGATGCATAGCTCTGCTGTGAGTACAACCTTGTGCAGCATCTGCCCTTCATCCAATGATGAAGAATAGTTTCCACAGCTGTTTGACAATGATATGCTACGTATTTTTTTTAGCATAATCCACAGAACAGCATAACCTTGTATAGGTAGAACAGACTGGGTGGAAATGTGACATTGGAATATTAGGAGAGACTTATGTCAGGCCTTAAACAAGTTTACACTACTGGTATTAAATGTTTTGACAGGTACAATATCTAGTATTGACAATATACTGTACCAGCCTTTTGTGCTGGCTTTACCTCCACACAGTGTGCAAGCCATGCTGTGAGGGGGTTTGTGCACATCCATTTTTTAAATATCCAATAGTAGCTGCTGCCTTCTATGTTCACAGATAGTCTGACGTTCTGTGAGTCACTTCCAGTAAATGACTGAAAACCAGTTTGTCCTTTTTGTCCTGAGTGATCCCTGTTCTCCAGGAAGTCAATCATTTTCTTCTCCCTGCTGATTGGAGGTAATTAGGCGAGCAGAGTTTGTAACTGGATAATAAAAGATGCTAATGAGCTGCTGTCCTATTTACTTACACTGTGTCAGTGAATAGCTTTGTCATACTTTCCTCACTGTGATACAGCTTTAATGAAAAGTAATATTGGAAGTACACATCACAGGATGCTGTATACATGAAGATATACATATATTGCCTTTGTATGCTAAGTATTATGATCAAATAGCAGTAATACATTTTATATAACTGACTGTCCAGCTTTTAGTCACTGAATTGTACTGATGGTTGCACTTAACACTATTTGTTTTATGCTGATGTCACTGATAAGTGTGCCGAGTTTAAGCAGCATGTGATTGCAGACAGTTTTCTCAGCATACACTCAGCTTTGGTGTCCATGCCATTCTTCATTGTGAGCTTCATTTAGAGGCGCTTTGACAAAAAAATATTTATGGAAACAACCTTCATAAAAAGGTCATTCCTTGAATCTCATTTCAAACAGACGCAGCCCTCCTGTCTACCTTTGCCGAGCTGCTGGCCCTCCATTGTCCAGGCCTTGATACTGACAAGGCTGACATCAGAGGAGAGCTCTGACACTGGGTGAGTTAGGACTGCCAGCTGTTAGCAATCACCTGGTCCCATAGATAGCCTGTACAGCAATATTGGTTCCAGATGTTGCAAGCCTTCAGTATGGACTCTTTACCTAAGAGGACCCCAAAAATGACCTGCACAGAGGGCTGTAATGCAGGAAACAACAAAAACACAAAGCAAAAGAATGTGTTTCACTGCCAAAACTGCGACCAACAAACAGCTAAAAAGAAGATGGATTCACGTCAACTTGTATTTCTTTAACTGAAAGGTTTTACACATCTCAAACTCTTGTCCTTGTTAGACAGTGATAGAGAAAGCACTACCACTGCTGACTGCTTTTAGAGAACAAGATCAATGCCGTTTTACACCAGATATTGGTTCACTCCTTCCTGAAAGGTGCAGCTGTCAACACAAATATTGGCCTGACTGCTAAAGAGTCTGGGGACTGAGTCCATCGGGCATTTGACAGTTTTGAACAGGGTAGCAAGACCAAATGAGAGAATATGGAGAAAATGAATCATGATCATTAGATGAGATTTGCAACTTCAAGCCAGACAAATAAGGAAATCTAAACTCTATGGCTCAAGTGAAGAATGCACAGTGGAAAGTCATCAGGTTCTTTGAAAGGAAATGTTTGAATCTTTGCAGCTGCATTGTTTCAGTGTTACAGAGGTCAGTCAAAACTCTAAGGAAATTGGATTTGACATGTGGAATGTCCCAGTAAAAATGTCTTGGCCTGCCCCCTCTCACACGACTAACATGTAATCACTGAATAAATAAATGATAATCAGCTATGTAGGTGGATAAACATGTTGCTGTTGGAGAACAATTAAAACAAGAGCACTCAGAGAGCACATGTACCTCCTCTTAGGTACAACATTCACTGACACAAGTCGGTCCTTTGTGTAAAATGAGATCCAGAATAACACAAAATGTGTCCTAAAATCCTTGATACAGATTGGATCTGGATTGTCTTTAAGTGTATGATAGACAGTTATAGTGTGCATCTTATGTGAACATTTCATGGTTCTATCTTCACAGTGTGCATCTTATGTGAACATTTCATGATTCTATCTTCACTATAGGCCAAGTTATGGAAGAAAATATGTGTTAAATGGGGTTTTCAATGTTAAATTTAAATGGCAATCAGATCTGGAATCTGGATCAGATCTGCATGAAATTTGGTCTGGTGATAGACATTGCCACCCTACATATGTGTGTTAAATTTCAAATGATTTTGATAACCTTTGACGGGTATATGAATTTTATATTTTGGCCCCATGTTAAAGGTTTTGATTTTTAGTGACCTTGACCCTTGACCTTTTTCAGCCAAAATCTAATAAGGTTGGTCCCTACCAATGTATGTACCAAATGATTCTCCAGCCATTTGTTCGTAATCCTGATAACCAACAAACACATGAAACCAAAAACGTCTTGGCAGAGGTGACTAAGGTGTCACTGTGAGAACACCAGAGGAATCCGATATTGACAGACAAGGATCAAAGAGCTGAAATTTTTTCTATATTAGAGCACTTCATCTTGTGTAGGCTGCAGATGATCATGTGCGAGCTTGATGATGGCACATATTTTTAAACAGACCCCTGAACATACTGAAAATAGGCGGGGTTTATTCAGGTCTATAGCTCCATCATGTGGCCAATCCAAGAAAGTGTAAAACTAGATGAATGACCTGATTGTGCCACCAATGCACTCAGATCCTGACAGACAATACTACATATATAAAACACAACACATACCGTACGTACACAGCCATAAGATAGCTACAAACACAACAATCGTAAACTTCAAAACCTTAAACAACAAAGCAACAGCTGAACTGTGACATGTTAAACACATTAACGACCCCTGGTGGCGGTAATTGGTCATAGGTTACAACTATTTCTGTTAAATGTGAAAAAGAAATATATGACACATATGACAATATAAAATTTGACATTTATACAAACAATATTAATATAAGGAATAACCTGCATGATTATTATTATGTTAACATGTGCCAAATGTACTTGTACAAAAGAACTATAGAAACAGACAGAAAGAGTCATTCTGTGAAAACTGTACAGGTTGGGCCTCGGAATGTTAGGCCAAAAAATAAAATTATAACCAAACATAACATTTTTTATTTTATAGCATAAAAATATGATAGACCAGCAAAGAGGAAAATTCAAAGTAATATGGCTAAAACTCTCTGTGGTCGAAGTTAACATCCAAACTTGTCCTTTTTGAAAATGTCATTAAAAAAATCCTCGTGTTTTTGAGTGACAGGGTGGAAATGTTATGTTTGACAGAGAGGTTTTTGAAAGAGAATTTTACCAAAAATGTTGTAAAAGAAAATCCAGTCTCTCCAGCGTTTTGAGTTTGTCTTCTTCAAACCCTTAATCGATGCCATTTTCTCTTAGTGACAGTATTTAAATGCAGAAATACACTGGGGTGACGGGGTGGAGCCTGAAACCTAAGTTTATTAACACATTCCCATAAAAAGGGAAGCGTTTATATCACTAAAAACAACAACGTCAGAGATTTATGCAATATTCATAGATGAGAAAATGACTATAGTTTAACAAAAAACTGTAAAAAAAAAAAAAAAAATCAAACTTGTAATTTTATGATTTAATTTCATTTGTGTGTCCGTACAAATTCTCAGTGACTACAGATGCTTTCTTCTATGTTTTTTCAGCATTTTGTGCTAATATACCAGCAGTAGCCAAGTATGTCTAAAGTGTACTGAGGCTACTTGAGCAGCTGTGGGCTTTAGTTTCGCTTCGCCACCGGAGCATCACGGCGGTACTGGAGATGTGCGGTGCGCTCGGCTGTTACAGGTTATGAAGCGAACGGGAGGCACTGCTACACCGACCAGCAGGTAAAAAATACTAACTCCTGTAACCCAATTTAACAGGCCAGGAAAAAAAAACACTTCACACAATAAAGTCCCAAAGAGTAATACCAAAACGCCAACTGCTGTAGTAACAACTCCTGTAGTTGAGCTGTGAGGGCCTTTCCGTCCGTGAGTACCGTTGGGAAGATGTCCGAGTTGAAGGCACTGCCATCTGCAGATATGATATCATCATCAGAGGACTTACTGGAAGTTGCAGTATCTGGTGAAATGACTCAACATTACTCCGCCTACTTTCCGTTCTATGGAAGTTTACCAAGCCCAGGAGACTGGGTTGTACTTTGTTTTAATGACATGTATTGTTATGGTTATTGCTTCATCACTCGGATAATAAAAGCTGCATAGTGCACGTAGTCATTTAAAGCCAGTGTACTCCATGTACTAATGTAAGCCCCGAACCAGACAAACCACACATTTGGACAAAAAGCGCACGCGGTTGCTTATTCTTCTGTACAAGAACTTCCCAGCGAAGTTTCCATATATGCTCATATGACCACACAGGGCTGGCTTAACATCTGACTGGACTATACTCATTGTCTTGGTCATGTGTGGACTGGAACGTGAGAGCAGGAAATAAAGCGCGCTCCCTCGTTTGGTGGCACTGTGTGCGTAAGAGGGAAGTGAACCTAACCTACTTTCTACTTTCTACTTTTTCAAAACGCTGTATGTGTGAAATGCTCGGCGCTCGGAGGTAGTTTCCCATTGGTTGTAAAGACAGGGTTTGTTGGTTATTTTAAGAAACACAATCGGCGTCAAACAGAGTAAAGGGAAATGTTGAGCAGGATAATCGGACAGGCGCAGTTCTTATGAGACACGGGAGGAGGAAGAGGCCACGAACAGTAGCGTCTTTCAATGTTTTGACA
Organism: Monopterus albus; assembly: GCF_001952655.1. NCBI lineage: Eukaryota > Metazoa > Chordata > Actinopteri > Synbranchiformes > Synbranchidae > Monopterus > Monopterus albus. Next base: position 3,044,162 of record NW_018127886.1, on the reverse strand, counting down.
TTTTGATGTAACTGAAGGTAAGAATAAACAGTTTGTTTTAGTTGCACAGATATTTCTCTGCTAAATAATGGGGCCTTCAGCTGACGAGGCCTTGCCAGTTGTGAGAACGGGTTTGTTTGCGTCTCTGCCATGTTTTGATTACCAAAAAAAAAAAAGACAGGCTGTTGCAGAATGTGTGTCGACCTGAAATACAGCCTTATGTCATCCTACAGCTATGCAAACCGTTAAAGTGATCGAGTCTGGGTTTTTCTCTGTCACGGGAAAGAAGAATAAGCTCCAGTTGTCTTATTTTAAAGCCATTGTCTTGTATGGCATTGCACAAACGAGGGAGGGAGTTGTAGGCCTATACTGATAAAGGCAGCAGGAACTGTCTTTAAGTCTCTCCATTCTTGCTCTTTGCCCCAGTAAACACATTTGTCATCTAGGCTACTGCACTGAAACCCTGTACATTAAGGCTGTTTGTGTGGCATAAAGCCTAGCATCGATGGAACTGATTCCATTTAAATATTATCAACTGTTTACAGTTCATGTCAGGTCCGTGTATGTCATAGAATTAGCTCTCCGCAGTGAAGTTTAAGCACTGAAGATCCCACATTGTCATCTAATACCTATGCTAATAACATGATTTGTGTTGCTGTAGTGAACCGCCAATGTGACTTAATGTGGATATTATGCGTCCTGTGTACACATGTAAGGTGTTTATGCTGTTAACACGTGATGGAGGGCAGAGCAGCCATGATGTGTCCTGAGACAAGATGGACAAGATGTGCAGTGAAAATGTCTCCTGTTAGAAATACTTGAACTGTGCCAAGTGCTTCCTGTACACACGATTAACACCCTCAGCCTGCTCATCCGGCTTGTGGTCCTAGAAAGAGCCATTCTGATTTCTCACCATTAACTGTGTTGTGCCTCCCACACTGAAAAAGAAATGGGAAGTCTCTCGCTTTCTGTTTGACATCCTCTCACATCAGACTGTTTGAAGCTACAAGTCAGATTTCTGAGTGCAGTGAACAACTTAGTCATCAGTATATTCATTCAAATCTAGAATATATAAGAAAGCAAAGACCTACAGTATATTGATAAATCTGTCCTCAGTTTATTTACATTTGTCATTCTGTATATTATTGTTAGTTACCTCTGTCTAAATTGCCTATGACATCTATTGCACATCCCTCTTCTTTTGTTCTCCTTAGGCTTCTACTTTCTTTTTCCACTTTTATTTGGAGGCATTTCCCTAAAAACCCAAGGGTCAGTGGGTGCTGTACAGATTTGTAAAGTCTTTTGAGGATAATTTGTGATTTTGGCCAATAAACATGAGGCTGACCTGACACGAGTTGTGTACATAGATATTTAGTCCATTATCTTGGACAAACTGTGCTTTTTGTTGGGTAGTGGAGCAAATTACAGTGTGTGAAAACCCCAATTTCTTTTTACAACCAGGTTTTAAAGGCATGGCTGCGTTCACTTCCAAGGTTTTAAAATGTACTGTTGGCTGTAGAAGTGTTGAAAGGCTGCCAGGTAAAAATACAACTGGTTTTGTGCTGGTTGTTAATTCTTTTCATGCGCCTTGGTAATATTAGAACTTAATAGTGTGCTTCTGAGTGGTGTTCACTAGGAAGTTGAGGTCTGTAAGATGCCAGTGGTATTGATTGGTTTACTCACTGGTTGGGAGAACAGCATTTGTGTAGCCACCACTAAATTATCAGAGCAAATGATGTTGTCTTTTGCAGAGTTGGAGTGGTTGGCAGCTTGGGCCTAAATGGGTCGCTGTCAGAGCTGAAGTATCAAATGTTTATTCACACTGGGTATCAGCAAACATTGAAGCTAGCTATGTTTATAAGAAATTAGCCTATATAAACATTGCCATCAGACAACTCAAGCACTCATAAAAATGTTTCCAAAATAGCTACCTAATTATTCAAAACAGTCTAAAAAGTAACATACTGTACTACATTTCTTCAATATGACACAAGGTATAGCCAGTTGCTCAGTGTTGCTTAAAGAACCCATGTTGTGCTTTTTCTTGCTTTCTGACTTATCTACAATGTTGCAATAGTGAATTATCATCTTAGACATGGCCTAAAGCATAAGAAATTAGGTGTATGCATGTTCTAGTATTTCTATACAGAAGCAACTTGGTTTATACATGTCTCGCAAACTCTCTCACAAAACTTTTTTCTAATAAGATTAAAGTCTTACATGATAGTTTAAGGATCTTCCTTGAATAGTCATTATCTCCAGGCAGTTGTGCGTTCATGTGAGCTTGCCTGACATCCACCGGTGCCATTTTAAAAGCTGAATTTTTCACCTGCATGTGGTTTTGTGGCTATATTTTTCCTCCTGCTGCTGCACTGTGACCAGAGGATGTGGGAAAAAAATACAGGGCCTGAAGTTACTGCATGTCCGGGAATGTTCATGTACAAGGACTCATTGTTTTACTTTACTGGATATAACCTACAAGCATCCGGCCTGTGAAGCCCCCTGGGGAGGTGAATGATCAGCTCATCAATGCTGGATTCCCCCGGAGCACATTTTGACTGCTTGAAGCCAGTGTGTCTGACGCATGTGGGTTAACGAGAGGGTTCTAACGGTCCATGATGTTATTGTTGCTACCTGTTGGAATTGATTTTACTATTTTGGGATTGTATGTGGTCGTGTGATGGAAGACGTAGCAATCACTGGTTGGATTTACCAACATTTGGGCTACTTGAAAGGGTCTATGAAAAACTGTAGTCAGCATGGGACATTTATTTAGCCATTTGTGGCATTTAGTAATTGCTCATGTCTGTCCTTTTTCTTGAATAGCTATCAAACTAATAATATCAGTGTGATTCCAAATGCCAGGGGTAGGGTTTCATGGTCAAGGAATCATTTTGTGATGGTTAGTCTATGAGAATGATGTGTTTAGGTATAATGGCTTTATGGGGAAACCGAGCTGCCTTGGCGGAAGTTTGCACTTTCCGAGTCTACAGTATATTAGCTTGCTCCAGCTTGAAGCAACAGTTTCTGTTCAAATTTCAGCCTGACATATTTATTGTTGGAAACTTTGGGTTCTCAGTGTTTGGCTACACAGCATGACCTTGTACAGACTGTCCCAGTGGGACAGTGGCTAAATTTATATTTGAGACCTTTTCAAACATTTAAGGGAGGGAGGAGGATTGCATGCTGGAAAGTTGTAAAGTAGAGAGATGATTATTGCACTGCTGTTTTTGATCTTTTGATGGGGTTTGTTGATGATAATAAGAACAGTATTACCTCTGGCTTCTTCTTTATTTGTTGTCTGATCAAAAGGGTGTCCTGTTATGTTCCACTGTGTTTGAAAAGCTGTAGTAAAATTGCATACTGCTCTTTCACTCTTGACTATTGTAGCCCTGCTTGATCATGGCCCAGTGGGTGCACATGTCCCAGCTGATTCCATCTCTGTCTGATGAGACTATCAACAACCTCTATCCCCCATCTGCCTTCCCCATTGAAGTCAGACATTTTTTAGCAGAATGGATTGAGAGCCAAAGATGGTATGACACACACACACACACACACACACGCGCGCACACGCACGTACATGTCTGCCAAAGTTTGAGGTCTTACCCAATATTTGGTGTGCTTGCTCATATGCATGTGTGTATGTTTATGCACATACTGAATATGCATGAGCATGTATGTGTGTGTGCTCACAGGGATGACTTTGTGCTGGAAAAGGTGGAGCAGGAGAGCCAGGCTCAGGCTCTTTTGGAGCAGACCATCAGCATGCTGCAGTCGATCGCTCAGCATAACGCCAATGTGGTGGACAGGATGAAGTTGTTGCAGATCAGCAGGTACAGAGACTGTGTCACTCAGAATAGGATTTAGGTTGCTCCCTGGATGGAGTTGTCATATGTAGGAAAATATTCTCATGATACATTTGTGGAGTTTATCTCCTCTACATACATGTTGATGACTGCAAAATATCAAAGGAAAAAGGTCTTTTTGTGCTATCTTGTATATGACATCAACTGAATAAACTCCTGCATACCAGTAGCTCTGTGATAGAAAGGTTTGTGATAAGACACATGCTTGCTTTACAGACTATGTTTCAGCAGCAGCCTCTTCAGTTTGGAGTGATGGTCAGGGACATCCTCAGGAAGGAGAGGGTCCTGTTTAGCACGGTAAGGTCCTGCCTAACAAACACCGTCTGTGTTGACTTTAGCTACAGCCCTCTTCCTAACTAGCAGTAGAGCTGTGATAATTTTGTAGGGCCTGATGAGTGTATACTACAGACGACAAATTGCACTGTGAAACTACAAGTATATACCCCCAAGACAAAAGGCATCACTACATTGCTTGTACCGACAGACTATAAATCGTAACCCTAACCCCTGATGTAGGCTAGATCATTACTTGTGCCGAGTTACATTCTTTTTATGTTACTTATGCTCCTCACCAACTGTCTAAAACAGTTTTAACCCCATCATTGTTTGCGGCCTGATGCACTGTTCCTTGTCTGTAGCCCACTCAGTACTCGAGCAGAGGGTCTTCAATCCCAAACATGCAGGACGTAGACCACCTGGTTCTGAAGGTGCTGGAGGTCCAGGAGATCCGAAAAAAGATGCACCAGCTGCAAGAAGAGCTCAACTGGGAGAGGCAGAATTGTGAGGTTTTACAAGGTGAGAGACAGCCAAGCACACAGAAACACAAGGTAGACACAGCATTTTTCTTCTGCAATGGTCTGGTTGTGTTCACATACCTAAAATATTCTGAAGAGTTGCACCGCAGCATTAGTGTATCCAAGGTCAAGAGAGTAAATGTCTTCCTGTCTGTTTCAGTGTGACACACAGTATATGAACTATTTTCTTATATTTTTTAAAACTGTGCAAATATTGTTCTCTGTGTGTGTGTGTGTGCGTGTGTTAGATGTACGGTCAAGATTACTGTAGTTGGCTCATTTATGTGGTGCGTTTTCATGTTGTTATAGAAAACAGTTGTACTGTTTGTCCTTTCCCTTGTTTCTTGTCGTGATCTGTTCCCTGAAGTAAAATAAAAGCATCCTGTCATAAATGTCTCTTTTAGTTTTTGACAGAGTGGGTAGTTTGGCTTTCCTGTCAGAACAGTGTTAGAGTTGTTGTCCTGAATTTCTAAGTCTGTTTGATACTGATTAGTTGTTTTGTCATCCACATGTAGCAGAGAAACCCCATTTTATATTTTTAAGAACATGTAGTGGTACACAATGAATTCAGCATGTTTTTTTTTTTTTTTTTTTGTTTTTTATAACACGGCCAATCCAAACAAATCTACTGGACCCCACGACATCAGAGAACCAGAAACTCCAGAACCACATCCAGAACCTGGAGTACAATGTGAAAGCAATGGCCACAGTGAGTCTGACAAAGGCTTTTGCTGCCAGTGCCAATATTACTCCCAGCTTAATAGAAATGAGTACATTATCAAAGCACTGTACACAAACAGCAGCTGATTTTGACAAGTCCAAAGCTGCATTTCTCATGTTAATTATCACACTTACTCAGAATTGTCTCTTGGCTATTTTATGGATTGATACTGATTATTATGGGATTAAACTAATCCCAAACTAGTACTGAAACAAATAGTCAGTTAACTGAATGCTTTAAATAGCTGATTCATTTTTCCCAGTAAATAGTGGCAAATGGCAAATATGTGTAAATGAGAATTTGCTTTTACATACAGTTGATCATTTTCTTTGTCTGTCATCATCTGGGATGATAAAATTAATCTCTTTAAAATGAAGAGATGGTAGACAAAACATTTTGTGCTAAGATTTCCAGTTTTAAAGATTTTGTTGTGTGGTTGAAAGTTAATTTCAAACAACTTGTAATTCCATGAAAGTTAAATGAAGCTGTTGGTGTAGTAGTACATGCTTTTATTGACATGTTTGCCCATTTGTGGTGTAATGCGTTTGGATGTTTGGTTGTTGTAGAAGCGTTTCCATCTGCTGAAGGAGTGTGTGGACTGTCTGGACCAGTGTCAGACTCGACTGATCAGCAGGCTGAAGGCGTGGAGGTGGGAGCAGTACAAGGCTACCATTGGACATCCCTTTGAAGATGACCTCAACCCCATGCAGACCTGGTGAAGCACAGCCCACTCCATTTGTTCTTGTTTGGACTGTGTTTATGCCGTGTTTTGTTGATCCTATTGTTGTAAAAACACACACACTTATTTAAACCTTACATCTAAGCAAGATGACCTTTAACACCTGTTAAAGCTGATCTTTATCTGCTGCGCTGTAGATTTGTTTTATTTTAATGGGCGTACAGCTTTCCAAAGGCTCAAACACTCAAATATTTTGTAGGCTTAGGTATTTGCTTTCTTTCTCAGTTCCTTTATACATTTTCTGTGTTAGGTGTGAGCAGCTGCTTGGGGTGAATGGGAAGCTGAGACAGGAATTGATGCTGATAGGAGAACAAATCCCAGATCTCCAGGAGAGGCTGGGGAAACTTCTGAAGGTTCTGATTCAAAGGTAGCACCGTCATATCATTTTTCTTTTCTGTATATTTATGTTGGAGAGCTGTGAACGAAAGTACATTCATTTCACTCAAACCTTGACTTCTTCACTGCTCATAAAGAAAAGAATGCAAAGATGACTTTTAAATGGCAAGTGTTTCTTCTTACTCGCTTTGCTTATGTCTGTTTCAGTTCTCTTGTAGTGGATAAGCAGCCCCCACAGGTTATTAAGACTCAGTCAAAGTTCTCCACTACTGTGCGATATCTTCTGGGTGAGAAGGTAGTTCCCGGGATGCCTGTGATGCTGAAGGCGCAAATCATTAATGAACTGCAGGCCCGAAACCTGGGCAGTGTACCCAGGTGAGTTGTACATCACAGCACAACATGGAGGACCGCACACTGCCAGTAAAGTTTCAGAGTTGACCTTATTGGTTTTGTAGCGCCTTTATAGAATAAGAGCATCAATATTTTGTGATCTGTCCTGTTAATTATTTTAGCTCATTAAAGGTATCTCAAAACAGTTAACTCAAAACCTATTCCAAAAATAATCATAATGTAAAATAACTAAATCTTGTGAAAGATATGCATTTGATTTGGTCAGTAAAATTCTTAATTTCACTATTAGCTCAGTGAATGTGATCATTCTAGCTTCACTGTCTTTTATAATTCTTTATACTGTATTTTCTTTTTGTAGTATATCGCTCATTGTGCAGTGATCTAAAAAGACTACTTTAAAAAAATAAAGGATCCTAGTTGGTTTTGGTTGTACAAAGGTGACATGCTGAAGTTGATTTTTAAATGAGGTTTTTGGTTTGGCTAGATTTGTATAAAGGAAGAACTGCCACTGTCTCTTATCTGATCTGCAGTGATCATGTTGGGGAACTGATCAACAACTCAGCCATCTTAGAACACAACACAGCCAGCAAGACCACGTGTGCCACCTTCAGAAATATGGTATGGACCGGTCTTGATTTACCAGCCTCAATCTAATTGTTGTTCAGTCTTGTTAAACAGTTTAGTCTTGTGTTTACCTCAACAGTCTATCAAAAGAATCAAGAGAGCAGACAGAAAGGGATCAGAGTCTGTGACGGAGGAGAAATTTGCTCTCCTGTTCTCTGCAGAGATCACCATCACCGGCTGTGACACTCCCTACAGGATACAGGTCTGGCCCATTCCGTTGTTAAGCCTACTCGTTAATGGTTTTTATATCCTGTTGCCAAAAGAAAGGTTTCTTCCACAGTGGTGCAAGAAATACTCATTGTTTACTTAAGTGAAAGTAGCATTACCACAGTGTAAAAATACTTTGTTACAGGTACAAGTTTTGAATTCAAAATGTTACTTAGGTAAAAGTATAAATGTACTTGCATCAAAATATACTTAAAGTGCAAAAAGTAAAAGTACTCATTATGCAGAATACCACATTTTACATTAATGTTTATCATATGGTTGGATTATAATTATTGACACATTTTTGTGTACATCTCATTTTATGATGTGGCTGATAAAGGTGGAGCTTATTTTAACTACCTTACTGTACATGCATATAACTTGAGGTACTGCTGGGTATTTTGTGAATTTCCCACCAGAGATCAATAAATAAATGCTCAAGTAAAGTACAGATACCTCAAAATTGTACTTGAGTAAAATGGTTACTCTCCAACACTGTCCTTCGTCTATTACTTTTAGAGTGTGGATGCCTCAGCAAAGCTCGACAGGACGCGTCGGTACCCGAGGGTTCGGGGTGGGTTTAAACAGAAATTTAGCAATTATGTTTGGGTCATAGAGACTTCAGGCTAGACGGCTGGAGCACTCAAATGTCTGCTTTGTTTAATGAGAAGGGGAAAAACACTGTACAAACTCAACTGCACTGGGCTCTGGTCGGGTTTGGACGTTATATACTATAACCTTGTGGGGTCCGGGTCAGGTTCAGACGCCACACTCTTACTCTAATTACGCTGCTGTGACTACAGCTTTTTCACAGCAATTTTCTCATATCTCATTGATTATAGATGATCTCACTGCCTGTGGTTGTCATTGTCCACGGAAGTCAAGACAACAACGCTCTGGCCACCATCATATGGGACTGTGCTTTTTCAGAACCAGTAAGGGTCATATTATTCTTACAGTTTCATGTCCTGTTATCAATGATTCAGTTTGTCTCTTTGTACTGTGGTGAACGCAGCAACTCTACTTTAGTCAGCAAACTCGTGTGGGATAGATTATTATGTGGATGTAGAGTATCAAATCAAATTTTATTTGTATAGCGCCAAATCACAACAAAAGTCATCTCAGGACACTTTACAAAGTAAGGTCTAGACCTTACTGTTATCAATATTATTACATAGGGAAAACCCAACAAATCCCCCTTGAGCAAGCACTGGGCGACAGGGGGAGGAAAAGCTCCGTTTAACAGAAGAAACCGCCGACAAATCCCGGCTCTTGGTGGGCGGCCTTCTGCCTCGACCGGTTGGGGTGAGTGGATAGAGGGGAGACAAAAAGAGGAAA
>NW_018127886.1:2994121-3032777 GCF_001952655.1 Monopterus albus | reverse complement strand
AGGTTAATCAGATCTAGTATGGATGTGTTGGTTAGGGGAAAGACGTCTTTGAGCAGCCTGGTCGGGATGGGGTCCAGGAGCCATGTTGATGATTTAGATGAAGCAATTGTTGAGGTCAACTCAGAGAGATCTATAGGGGAGAAGTAGTCCAAGTATAAATGAGGTCTTACAGATGTTTCTAAAGCCATTGTAGTAGATGGCACATCTGCGAGAGCTGTGGGAGTGGTCCAACCAATTTTTTTTCTCTAATAGTTGTGATTTTATTTGCAAAGAAGCTCATGATAGCTTCTTTATGAAGAAGCTCATAATCTGAAATTCCACTGATTCTCCTCTAGTGTACCTGTTTCTAAAAATAAATAAAAATCAAACACTGACGTGGATCAACACTCCAAAAACCAACAAAACCAGGTACAAGGTCACAAAACAAGTCAACATCTTTGCCCAAAATTCCATCGCAAAAAGTCAAAACACCACTGATAGAAAGGATGAGACTGGCAATATTCCACATTTTTCTGATAGTCACATCCCATGAATACTAAAATTAACAGTGGATTGCTACGACTAACAGGTATCATCTGTGTGGCCAAATACTGATGCCACAGAGCACCACTGCTGTAAAAAAAATAAAATAAAATAAATAAAAACACAAGTGAGCCCCTCCATTGCACTGACTGCATGATAGCTATGAGTATGTATAGGGGTAGTGTTCATCACTCCCCACAAGGAAATGCAGAGCTCAGCACAGCACAGCAAGGGGTGAAATTAGTAATGATAACTTCCCCCCATAGGGGAATGCAGGCTGCAGAACCCACAGGTGAATGTTAAGGTGGAGGTGGGTCTTATGAAATGCAATCTTAACAGCAGCAGGACAGGCAGATGAGAACTGTGGCAGCAGCCCACAGCACAAGAGTGAGCAGAGCACTAACAGGATAAAAACACTTTTATTCTGATAACGGTGCAGATTTACATTATAAATGCATATCGATGTTCTCAGCACATCAGCCTCTTTATTGTTGCTGTCATCAGGACAGAGTGCCGTTCATGGTGCCGGAGCGTGTACCCTGGAGGATGATGTGCAGCACTCTCAACAGTAAATTCACCTCCGAGGTCCAGACTCAGCACAATCTGGACCAGTACAACCAGCATTTTTTGGCCCAGAAGATCTTCGATGAACCCGACTTTGTAGACGACTTCAGCAACATGATGGTTTCCTGGGCCCAGTTTAATAAGGTACATGTGTGTGTGCTTTTGCACAAACATACACAGACTGTCATCTGCACTCAAATCTCACAGCACCTTTCAATCTTACAGGAGGTCCTCCCAGGTCGAACGTTCACTTTCTGGCAATGGTTTGAAGGAGTAATGGAGCTGACCAAGAAGCACCTGAAAAGCTACTGGAGCGAAGGGTGAGCAGACTCCACTATTTCAATCAGTAGTAAATATTAGGAACCCACCGCTTCAGTCTGCAATAATGACAAGTGTATGCAATGTTTTGGTCCACCAGGCTAATATTTGGTTTCATTGGGAAGCAGCATCTTCACCTGATTCTCAAAGACAGGCCCAATGGGACGTTCTTGCTCCGCTTTAGTGACTCTGAGATTGGAGGAATCACCATTGCTTATGTGTCTGCCAGTGAGAGTGAGTGGTTTTCTTTTTTTTTTCTATTTCCTGTAGAACTAAGGCACAGCCTTATATTAAATATTACATTACAGTAAATAAAATATTTACACAGTTAATCATACAGTATGTCTTTTATGTGTTATCCCCATTTTGTGAGATTTAATCTAAATGATAAATGTAGAACTTTTGATCTTTATACACATACAATAATTTTTTTGGACAGATAGGTACTGTAGGTAGGGACAGTTAACAAAGGTCTCTGTTGTAAATTATTCCTGGATTTTGAAAATACTTTTCAATCAGATTCACACTCTATGGTATATGTTAATATTTTTGTAACTTTCCACAGTAATAGCAATCTGTCGAAGCCCTACATAGTACTAGTGTCCTGCAGGTAGAACACTGGATGGTAAACGGATCAAGTAATGATGACACTTTCTTCCCTCTCTCTCTCTTACACACACATGCACTGACACATGGTTTTCTCCTAGATGGGGGACAGAAAATCCAAAACATCCAACCCTTCACTAAGAGAGATCTTGAGATCCGTAGCCTTGGTGACCGCATCCGTGACATCAATCACATAACAGTCCTATATCCTGAGTATCCTAAACATGAAGTTTTCAAAAAATTCTACTCAGGTAGTGGTCTTCATGCACAGCCAGTTTAATGTTCTTAAGTACAAGTGAGAACAGACAACTAACTGTTTTTCCTTCTGTCATTTGCACCAGAGCCTCAAGCGTCACCCGGCGGGGGTTACATCCCTGTGTCACTGCATACTAAAGTCGGCACGTAAGGAACTATTGCAAATAACCTAAAGTCATACACCTAAAGTCATTTTAAGATATGTGGTAAACACAGGGAACATGTCATGTTTTTCTGTGTGTGTGCAGGGAAGCTGGCTCAGCCACACCCCCGCCCCTTGTCATAGCATCTATGGCTGATAGCCCTCACAGTTCTGTCAACTTCCCTGTGTAAGTGCCACTTCCACACAGTTCTTTCAATTTAAATCCATGCCACCATCTCACTTCCTTTTCATACATATTCCAAGGTGCGGCCCATTACCAGCTAGCGACCTGTCCTCTCCTACTAGCAACATGTGTTTGACTGTGTCACCTCCGGGATGTCCACAGGAAGCCTTGAGGTCACTGAAAAAATTGAAATTAAGAAATTTGAGACATGAAGCCCAAAATGTAGGAAATCCTTCTGTTCAAATGAAAGCACTGGTGTATATTAACATCATGTAATTATTAAGACACATTTTAATGGAAACATTTAAGAAAAACAGGTCCTGTTTGTTTACTTAAAACTGAAGCATTAAAGTAAAATAGTACACAAACATTAACATTACTTTTGCAGAATGATTCCGCTAAAGCTTGTCAAGTGTGATTGTCTTGGGTGGTTTAGTCCTGTCGGCTACAGCTGACGCAAAGCTTTTCATATTCTGTGTGGTGGTTAGTTTGCAGATGGTGAAAGGAAGTGAGTTGTCTTTACAGCAATCAGTCTTTTCAAAGCCAAAGCACAATCCACATCTAGGCATTAACAATGTCAATTGTGGTGCTGATGGTGCCTATTTTTTGTCTCCTAGAGCTGCTGGTTCACTCATTTTTAACTTTGCTAATGCATTTTTAGGCAGCTATGCTAGCTGAACTTGTGGTGCATCACCATGTACTAACTGCCTGCACTCTGATTGTGCATGCAAAACAGTCTAACCTACTATGAGGCAGTGAATGTGTGGACTCTCAAGCTGTGAGTTTGTCTTTGTAAAGTGAGTGACATACTGGATAATGTCAGCTCACACATAGTTTAAACAGTGATTAAGATATTATCGTAGATGATATATATCGCACACCCCTAGTCTCAATGAATAAAAATATTTGAAATAAATCAAAGGTATGTCAAACGTCGTCCTAACAGCAGCGCAGCGATATTATGTCAAATAACAGCATGCCAAACATGATTTCAGGACATTAAAAAGTCATGTTTCTCGTTATTAATGTATCTGTTCCTTCTGTTGAACAGGCATTCGTTCCAGCCACCATTCAGCCCCCCAGAGTCCATCACTCAAGACACCACGTGTAGTACTGATGTGGAGTTCAGCACAAACGATGAACAATTCAGTGAACACATGTAGGTGTCTGCATGTCTGTGCGTGAAATCCATTATCATTTTTTTGCCCCCAAAAGTAGTTTTTACAGAGTGTTGAAAGGCTGTTATGTGTTTGTGTCTGTCGTTTAGTCCTCCAGGTAACAATATGGATCTAGATTTGGAAAGTATTCTCCAGACTCTGGATCCTTAGGAGGCTTTCCCATCAAAGCTGTTTTTGGAGTGCAAAGCAGACTAACTAGAGACCAGAGTCACACCCATCTCTTACCTTCCCACGAGTCTCATCATTTGTGCAGACATTCCTCCACTTTTATCCATCCATCTTCATGTACTTTTGAGTAAAAACACACTGACGACAATCTGATTTCTGTAGGACTCACTGTGAATAGGAAATCATTCTAAGGACAAAGAACTGAGAACACGCCAGAAAGAAAAGCGCTGTCATCACTGTGCACTTTTTTTTTTTTTTTTTTTTTTTTTTTTTTTTTTTAAAAACCTTTTCTCCTCCTCTCCTCTGTTGAGACTGATGTCTTTGTTTGCTTTAAGAATATTTAGGAAAATAAGTGAATTACAGCAGCAAGGACCAAACATGTGACAGCAGACAGTGGGAAGACAAAGGTAACATGACATCACCAAGCAGTGGATAGTCAGCTCTTATTTTCAGGTTGTAGAACAAGTTGCCCTGTGTGCTTGTTCCATGATGCATGATGAAGCAGACACATTTCAATAGTATGCCATTATTATTTATAACCCTTCTTTATGATTCACAAGGCCTCAGCTATAGCATGTTGGTATGCATGGAAATTATTCCATAGTTCGGCCATGGGTCAGTGTTTCTGACCCTAACCTGTTCTGTACTATATTGAGGAACATACAAACTATAAGCTGTTTCATCGCCGCCGGTGAAACAAGACCAAGATTGATGGACACTTAACAACAGAAGTGGTGAGGATGGTAGTGGACAATGCTAACAAGATATCTTGTCGAATTAATGGCTAATTTGTATTTTCTGATTCAAGTGTATATACAGTATATAGATGTATAATTTTTTTTTAAGCTTTTGTTGGTTAATCTGAATGTTTTTGGCCCTTTTCTCTCAAGCATGTATCACCTCCCTGTAATTGAGCATAGAGTAAATGTTACATGGTATACATTTTAATTTTGGATTTTAGAAGCCTGAATGCACAAAAAAGGACTGCGTTACTGTCTGTGAGTCATAGGAAAACATCGTAGGTATTAAGAACCATCTTAGGGTTGTATTTATCACCTTTTGCTCTAAATCTGATTTTGTTCAGATTTTAGCAGCTTTCATTCACATCTGAATGAAATCTGTAAACAAAAGTCTGGTTTTTGTAAAAAAAAAAAAAAAAAAAAAAAATTTGTAGCACTGCGTACAATCACTGCCAGTATTGTGCATGTAATTTGTGTTTAATAACCTTTCATCTTCTGGATTTGTGGTGACAAGTAAATAGCTTCCCTCAAAATATCAAAACATTTTTGTGGTTTTATTTACAAGAATTGAGTTATCTCCCTTTGTCAGTCCTGCCTGATTGCACAGCTGCTTGTGCAAATTTTGAAATTGTGAATGTGGAGAAGTAGATCCTGTTTAGACATGAACTTCATGCAAATTAATTTGATTTGCAGATGTTCATGTAAAGTGTTAGAGCTTAGTTCTCAAGTGGAATGTGTCATACAGTATATTTTATTTGTTGCATACATCTGATTATTCAGTATGTGCAAATATACAGTGGCGAGAAAAAGTAAGTGGACCATTTGGAATGACTGGGTTTTCTACATTATTTGGTCATAAAATGTGTGTAGATAAACACAAAGCCTACAGTGTAATACTAGGCTACCAATACTGAACAGGAGTTGGAATGCTTCAGAACCTGCTTGAGAAACTGAGTGTTTAAGATTTCTTCAGTATTAACACAAATCTCTCAATAGAATAGCACATAGTAGAAATTAAGTGATATTAGCTTATTTGGTGTACTTAGTGTTCCAAAACGCAAACAAATACAGGCTAAAATGGACCCAAGCTGCAGCCCACAGTATGCCAACATTATAGCCTTATCCAATGTTTCTCAAGCAGGTTCAGAAGCTTTCCAATTCCTGCTTAGTAAATGTATAGGCCCATAGTGAGTAACACTGTAGGCAGCAACTTTGAGGCCCCTATATATTAGTTTATGTTTTGGAACACTAAATATGCCGAATTAGTTATTAAAAGTTAGCTTTTGCTATGCGTTATTGGATGTACTGACAACTGTCACTGAAGTACCTCTGATGCTAAAGAATTTAACCTGATGACTTTCAGCCAAGTTCTGCAGTGGTCCAACGCCTATGTTATCTCATAATTACAAGAAAAGGATCTTGTAATTATGAGACCATGTTTTTGTAATTATGAAATGAGATATCATTTTTTTCCTTTCTTGAATGCAATGTGCTTCTGTAGCTTAAGCCTATACCACACAGTTATAATTTTTCATGTCTTTATTGAATAGCTATTAAACATTCAAAGTGGGAAACATAAGCAAACCCTTAGATTTAACAGGTTGAAGCTCTTTTGGCAGCAATAACCTCAAACAAGCACTTCCTGTAGCTGCGGCTCAGACCTGTACAATGCAGGAGGAATTCTAAACATACTGTACTTCCTCACAGAACTGGTTCAGCTCAGCCATATTATCAGGATGTCTGGTGTAAACAGCTCATTGACCTCATTCCACAGCATCTCTTTTGGGCTGAGGTCTGGGCTCTTACAGGGACAATGCACATGGCAGATTTTCTGACAGATCTGCTGCCTCTGGACGTGGACAGCTGACATCATGGAGGGGAAAATAAATTCCTGCATTTATCAAAGAATCCTACAGGATAATGTCAGGGTGGCTGGAATTTGAGTGATGTAGCAGGATAATAACCCTAAACATTGAAGTAAATCTATTACAGAATGACTTCAAAACAAAATAATCTGATGTTTGGAGTGCCCCAGTCAGAGCCCAGACCCCAACCCAACAGAGATGCTGTGGAATGCACTCATTCAGTCATATCAGATGTTCTGGAAATATGGCTGAGCTGAAACAACTCTGAGAAAGAATCTGATCCACAGCTACAGGAAGTGCTTGTTTGAGGTTACTGCTGCCAAAGGAGCTTCAACCAGTTATTTGAATAGTTAGTGGATGTGTTCAATAAAGCCAAGAAAAAAATATAACTGTGTAGTTTTAGTTTAAGCACTATGTATTTGTCTACACTTGTGACTTAGTTGAAGATCGGATCACGTTTTATGACCAAACGGTTCACTCACTTTTTTCTTCCCAAGCTACGTCTCTCCTGAATGGATCCATCTATTTAAATTCCATATTTTTCTTCAGTGGGCCTAAAAGAAAACAGACAAAAAGGATTGGAAACAATATTTTTTTTTTTAAACATATAAAAATAAAAATCAGTGGCACTGTGTGGAAAGCTATGCCTACAATCATAAAGGCTGTCTATTGAGTGGAAACATATTGGTGAATAAGATAATTCCCTTCACTTCTATAATTCATCAGCCAAAGAGGAGACAGTGCATTACTAGCATATTATATTTCCTATTGATGCAGTTTCAACCATCATTAAATGTATTTTTAAAAAAAAGAAAACTTTACACTGTACATCACAAAGCTTTTCTATCAGAACACAAAAGTTAATTTCCACATTACTAAAACAAAATTCCTACTCAACCACAGCCAGGAAAATCACACTGGAAAAAAAGTTATATAGAGGAAGCAGAAAGAGAATCTGCTTACATCTGGTTCAATAACTGCTCTGGTGTATTTTGTCGAAATACTAACTGATCTCAGCACCCCATCCTAATGGCTGCCTCATAAAACAAAGGGCGAAGGTAGGGTGAATGGAGGAGGCATGGAAGAGAGAGAGGACATGCAGCGCTTCAACTGCAGAGTGGAGACTGTATGAAAACAAAAGTGTACATACCATATATCACCCTGTACAGCACCCTAGAGATTTCAGTCACCTCATGGTGACCTTCTCATCTCCAAAATATCACAGAGGGGCTTGTCCAATTAAACTATCTCACTCCTAGAGAGCCACCCATCTCAGTGTAGACAGAGAAGGAACCACGTGTTTACCAGCACCAGCAAGAAGCCACCACACCTCCTGCTCTCTTTCATGTTTAACCATGAGATGATGTAACAAAGACCTGTCAGTCCTGTCAAACACAAATCAACTGAAAAATGCTTGTTCTTCATGACAGCTTGCCAAGTTTGTTCTCTGCTTTCCCATAGCTGACACGCAAAAGTAAAAGCAAACCACCTCTCACACACCTGACTCAAACGCATAGATTGTCTACATCTGTTATAAAAAGGGGATCACACTAAACATGAATACTTCTGCACTCTCAGTGAGGGTGTGGAAAGGCAGCATCTTTCCCTTTTTTCTAAAATAACTTGAAAGATAAAAAAAAAAAAAAGTTCAAAACTGTTCAATTACATCAAGCGCACAAGCATACGCATGCACACACTCTCTTGCACACACAAGCTCATGTAACTATATAAAAAAATAAGAATGTAAGCCAAATAAATACTGGTAAAGTACAATACGTAATTTACCAAACGTTCATGAAATGAAACAGGAAAAATTAGTGCGATCACATGGGATCAAAATGGAAAAGGCTTCAGAAATCCACTTCTCTACTGCAGCTTCACTCCTAGCAGAATACAGAATAGGGAGAGCAACAGAAAGAGAGAGAGAGAGAGTGAGAGTGAGGGGCCCCTTTCCTGAGCAGTTGTAGCCACCTAGTCAGCCAGGAGTGACCAACTCCCCACACCACAGGGCACAGTGTGCTTCTTTCAGTGGCAAGTCTTCTTCTGATCCTCCATCTTTGTCCTGCAGTCCAAGGGGGAGGAGGAGGAATGATGGGATGAGGTGAAATCAGGACAGCTGGTCAGCACCGTGGGTGCTTCTTCACTGTAAATCAGTAGGTCCAGCTCTGGATGCACAACAAGGAGTGCAGGATATGGGTTAGCATGTGTGGAGGCAGGGTGGAGGTATGTCTGAAGGGGTTGAGGATGGACCAGGAACTGAGGGTGCAAAGTGAGGCATGACAGGGGAGGGGCAGGGTCAGAAAGCCAATCTTCTCCTCCAGGCTTATATGGCCTGTGTCTTGAGCTCGACGGGCTCTCCTCTGGTCTCCTGCTGACCCTCAGCCTCTCGGGGCCAGGTGCCCTTTAGAGTAGCGAACCTCTCAGAGAGGTCGCGCATACGGGGGAACAGCATAAAGTCATACAGCAATGCACCAATGGCACCACCAATCATGGGTCCCACCCAGTACACCTGTCATAAACAAACAAGTGTAGAATGTGTTGTTGAGTGTGAAGATGTCACATTACTATGGTTTGTTTTTAAAAGGATTTACACATATGATCAGTTTACCCAGTGGTTGATAAAATTCCTGACCAGGACAGCCGGGGCAAAGGACCTTGCTGGATTCATTCCTGTCTATGTCAA
Source organism: Monopterus albus (assembly GCF_001952655.1). NCBI lineage: Eukaryota > Metazoa > Chordata > Actinopteri > Synbranchiformes > Synbranchidae > Monopterus > Monopterus albus. Next base: position 3,023,552 of record NW_018127886.1, on the reverse strand, counting down.
AGAAAGAGTAGTTTGGGGTTCTTTGTAAATTCACATATGTAACAACAATGCTCAGGTCTAAGTAAGCTGTTTCAAATTTCTACACCCTAGGTTGATTCTTACCCCGAGAAGATGGCCCATGAGTACAGAGAAGCCAATGGCCAGTGCAGCAGAGCCCAGTTGCCCATTGCACCTCTCATCAGTCACAGCAAAGACGCAGACGACGAGCTGCAGGGTGAGGAAGACCTCCATAGTGGTGGCCATGCCCAGGCTAATGCCTGGCTGCACCTGCAAGATTGAAGGAGGGACAGAAACACTAATGAAGTTAATGACATGGGTGTATACATGAATAACCAATTACATTTAAATTTATTAGATAGATACAGTTAAGTTACATGCCTATATATGTAATACAGATGCAGGGTTTTGCTGTACATACACACACATAGTCATTTTACCTTTGAACGACCTGTCAGACTTACCAGGTTTTAGATTTATATTGCTGCTGAAGATAGAACTGGCAAATATATTTTGGGTACGTAATACTGTGACTGAACATTCTGTCATTTGTAGCTATGTAAAAATGTAATGACACATTTGAAATACAGGAATCTGGTGACTGGTGTACTGGCAGGTAATCTTACCGTGTTGAGTGCCAGGTTTCCCCTTATGTTGCTTGGTGTGACCCCATAGAGCACAGCAGCACCGGCCAGCGCCCCGAGGCACTGGGCAATGATATAGAAGAAAGCACGGAACAGGGACATCCGGGAGCCAATCAGGCAAGCAAAGGTAACGGCTGGGTTGATGTGACCTCCACTTATGTGGCCGATGGACTGGATGAGGGTGGCAGCTGCCAGCCCAAAGCAAAAAGCAACATGAAGGACTTTATGGGACTCAGTGGTCCAGCGGAGGGCTGCCCCTAGCCCAAAGAATACAAAGAACATGGTGCCATAGAACTCTGCAAACACCGCCCGCCAGAAAGACAAGGATCTGACCTCCCACATGGTGTCTAAAGGTCAAAAAACTGCCTCTAAGCAATGGAGGGATGAAAAGTCAACAGAAACACTAATCAAGTATAAGGAGATACTGCTTTTGCACAATAAAGACTGTGCTTGAAACAAAAACACAAAGAAAATGATAAAATGCTGCCCTCAAACAGAAACTGTTTCTCTAAAACTATAATGCAACAACACAAACTGCTCAACATGCAAGTCTCATGTATCTAAATAATCTGCTGTTCTGCCTTCTGAACTCTGATTTCTGTCATAGAGAGCTCCTGAGTGGAGCAGTACACCAGTCCCTGTGCATCTATGCACCAACCCTGGAGGTTGTTAGAAGTAGAACATGGATAGACCAATGTTAAGCATGTCCGGCAGACATTCAGCCTCTTTACCAGAGCAGGGGGAGCTCAGAGGCCTTTTTTATAACACCCAGGGGCTACAGCAGTCTCGCTGGGCACAGGGGAGGGGCTATGGCACAGTACTACCAATCAAAACAAAATCATTTAACCTTCTGCCTGCTCAGTCTAGAAATCACTGAATCTGGACTAACAGGTTGCAATTTTTAAAGAAACAAAGAAAGAAATATTCAAAGTAGAGCTTGACTTATGGCTACTTTAGAAATTAGGATTTGTGATAGAACTTATAAAACTGGGGCAAGCAGAGAAGTAAACACAAATTTGGTTTGTGTAGCAGTATCTTCTGCGAAAAACTAACTGGAGCATCTTACATTTCCACTAAGGGGTGTCCAGCTTTTCAGGGAGGGGAGATAGACAGGAGATAAGGTCTTTACCACTGTCTATCTTACCTCCCACAATCTATCATGCCATGACAGAGAATCAAACCCTGACCTGGCGTACCAAAGTCAGTAGCGTTAACCACCAAGCTATCCAGCTCCTGGAGAGACACACATTTAGAACTTTTACTGGTTTCTGCTATTGGTTAACACAGCTTAGCAAGGGAAAAGGGGCGAGGCACACACTTTAATTGCTTAAAACAGAAACATTAAAATTAACATGGCACCACACAAACCATTGCACAGTAGCACACACACACAGGCAGCAATAGAGTAATTACAGTGGCACACAAATGTTGTAAAAATGCTGAATATATTAAAAAGTATAAATGTTACAAAACCAAAAAATACAAGCACACATGTTCCTAAAAGGCAGAACATTTTGATATTTCAATGGTTTTTCTAGCTGAAAGTATGCTGGAGTTGAGTGCAAAAAAATGTACGGAAGAAATCAAAATATAAAGAACAGGATAACATAGTGTGGATGCTGCTGACTCAGCATCCACACAATAAAAACTGACACCAAGCAAGTTCTCAATTTCTCCACTTGTGCTCTGGAGGTTTGTGGCATCAGAACTGATTAGATGTAGTTTTACATTGTTTGGCTTGGTGTGTTTTGAGGCTCAGGTCAGATAAAGCGGTGGAAAATCCACAACTGGAGAGGAAGAGGGGAGAGGAGGGCTTGGCATTGAGCTTCTGCATTGGAGCATCATGCTGACTAGGGCAGCCAGACGGACAGCAGAGGCCTCCTGAAAGGATTATGCTGACCTCGCTGGTTTTCTCCTTTCATGCACAGAAACAAAACGATGGCAGAAAACAGTTTCTGCTGGTTTCTATGATGTTTGTCTTATCATATACATATATATATAAATTTTGCCTCTTTACTGTAGATACTCCGGAAAGCTGTGCTAAGATGGTGGCTGAAGGATTTATAAATCAGCAGATATTTTTATGCCTCAAAGGATGCAGGTCACATTTTTCTGTTTTAATGTTGCTTTTTGTTTTGGCTGATGTTTGCTTATTATTCTACTTAAAAAACTAAAACATGGTTTGGAAGGAAAAAAAATCACACAAAGCAACATCATAAATAATTTAGAAGGGACATTTTCAGCATAAAGGAATTTCAGGCTTCCATTTCCATTGTTGCACTCAATACAGAGGAAATGGGAAGCACCTGAAATGCCATGTGTAACATTAATGTGAAGTCAGACTGCAGTTCTGTGAAGTATTAGCACTACACAGTGGCTGTAGACTGAAATTTCACATTATCCTGGTTTAGGAATAGATTCATGTTTTTTCCAAATCTAATTAAATACCCATGGGCAAATTAAAAGAGAAATTAGTTTCTGTAATTCTTACCATCCTGGTTCTCTGGACATCACCTCTTAACGCGATTCCACAGCAGAAATGATGGACAAAATCCTCATACCTGTAAAAAATGCATTCTAGAGATTTGCTGAAGCGAATACTATAACACTCAGTCTGTGTAAGCCAAATCAAGAGGGTATGTTCTTCCTCTTGTTACTGTTGCATCACTGCAGCTCAGCAAGTGAAGACTATAACAGGACCAACAAAGGAATTTAGTTCAAAACAGACTCATTTAGAAAGATAACTGTAGCTGACTGTCAAGAGTGCTTGAGCCTTGTGTTATCTTTGGATTAGCTTTTGAAACCACTTTAACAGATTAATGATTACCTGATTTGATCTCCCATCTCTTACACTGAAATGTCAGGGAGGAATGTCTTTGCTTAGCAAGTACACAATTACAGTTATCAGTAATTCTATGTACATATGGACATGCCATTTTCAGACAGCCTTGATAAAATATGAACCTATCCTATAAACAAACACAAAGACCATATCCCTACATTACTGAAGATTAATCTCTTTTTCTGTTAATTTTCTCTCTAAACTTCATTAAATCAAACTTTTTTTGGAAATCGAATAAGTAATACCTCAGTACTAGGCCTTGTATTCATTGGTCTGAAAGAGTTTATTAGAAATGCATACCCAAACTCCTACAGCATAAGACAAATGCAAAACTGTTCAACACATATTGAAACAAACACACAAGCCTCCAAAGCAAAGTTTGAGTGTGTGATTAACAAACACAACCTGTTTGGGAAACTTTTGGTAGACTACACAGGATATCTGCCTTTACCATTAAATGAGCATGGAAGAAAACATACTTTTGTACCTGTTATGATATGCGATGTTTTGTGCCCTGGCATGGATAAACAAACTCACCTTTGCAAGGGTATGACTATATGCTGTAGCAGTCTACTACCTTAATCTCAACATAAGCTGTTATGCTGCACAAGCATATATTTTAAATGCTGAAATATTTTCAACAAAAAACCAAATATTTGCAGGTGTTGGCATACATTGGAAAACCCATTTTCAATTGGCACTCCTGCTTTTTAAATTAAACATAAGTGCAATTAACAATACAAACATTAAAGGGGAATTCTATCATTTAAAAAAATCACTTTTTTGGAAAATAGCTATTTTGCGTTTGTTTTTCATAAGAAAATCAATGTTTGATACATAACCTGACTGAAAAAAAAAGAGAGCGAGAGGGTGTAAGACATCAGCACATCCCATGACAGTCATTTAAGTCGATGAACAATAACATTTTCTTTTGAACAGAATTGTCCATGCAGAACAGAACAACAAAGCACAGCACTATGTCGCTATGGATCTCTGTGCATGTCTGTATCCAACTGTCACTCCCTGTCACTCCTTTGAGGGGTTTCCCTTTGGAAACTGCATGGAGAGATGAGGTGTCTTCTCCAATGTGGCTGCCATCTCACATCTATTCTCACTCTTCAACCCACTTATATAACTTGCTTTGTTTATTACTGATGTGGCATCCATATTCATCTACTCAAGGTCGGGCATTTCTGGAACAGAAACGATTTAAACCATGATGTGTGAGCATGTGATTAGTTCTGAATCTAATCATTAATACACATGAAAACTATAACCAAATAAAGCATTTAAAAGTATATCATTACATAAAAGTATTGATAGTACCAATTTAGATCCCAGTGGCTTTTTGGATGGAACACAGCTGTATCTTATGCTAACATTTTAACCATCTCTTACAGATCCCAGTGGCTTTTTGGATGGAACAGTTGTAACTTATGCTAACATTTTAAAATCTCTTATTAAGCTCTTAATTATAGCCATCTCTGAGTGAGCAGAACATTCAAAAACATTTAACAGCTTACACATCAGACCCTTCAATAAATCATCTGTTTGCCCTTGGTGCCATCTAAATTTATGGGTTTCTTTGTCTCCTCCTCAACCCATGGGAAATTATAAGACAGTACTTACTTTCATCATCGCTGTCTGCAGAATCATGCTGCAAAACAAAGCAACAAGTTATAAATTTTCATGCACCATTTTCTATAATAAATGTATTGATTCAAAATTTCCTCAAACAAAACAGTTGACTCCAGAATAAAGGATAGGAGCCATATAAAAAACAATTACTATGTATTTAAAATACATACCTCCTCATCTGCACCATCTAAATCTGGCAGATCATCCCCTCCCATGTTGTTCATCATCTGGTGAAATGCACGAAACAACAGTGAACATTTGCAGTACTGTATCTGGACATACTCACACTAAAGGAACCATGCATGTTCAGGATGCTTACCTCTGAGAATTTGTCAAAACTTGACAAGTCCTCGTCCGAGTCATCTTCCCAGTCTTTCCAATTATTGAAATCCACACTCAGCCAGTTGCACTAAGAGACGATGGAGTCAAATGTTTAAGTAAGGCAGTATTTAACATGTGATCATTTTATCCCTGCTCTTTCTTCAAAGTTGACATTTTACTTAGTTGTTTAGCTAGGTGGCATGCTATATTATTACCAGTCTTACTGGAAATCCCACTAAAAACTAGACACAAGTGGTGCATATGCACTACTGAAGCATTTGATCTGTTCAGTCCACAATGATTCAGTATCACCTTCGGCAGTTCCCAATGAGCTTTAAAGGACAGGCTGGCCGACAGCAGCATTAGCACAGGAAGGGAGGTGCTGCTGCCCCCCACTGGTGGCTGCAGGTAGCAGCATCTTATGATCAGCCATTAAAAAAAGTTAAAAGGTAGAAAAAAACAAACAAACAAAAAAACAAAAATAAAAAACCCACACACTTTAATTTGTGGACATGGTTTAAAATTGAGGAATGATTGTGGAAAATGGGTTTAAAATAATTTTTTGAGGAAATGATTTGTTTAGAAAACTCCTCCTCAGGGAAGCATTCCACAGTTAGTAAGCAACAGCAAGCAATGAATATCCAATTTTTTTCCCAAGTTAATACTTCAAAGAAGATCAAAATTAATATACCAATAATGACATTGAGAACATAGATAAAAACAGTAATGCTAATGCCAAAACCAAAGTGGTTAACAATGGTTAAAGTTAACACTACTAGTGTTAGCAACACTACAGCAGAGCCAGTCACTCCGAGAGAGAGAGCAGCAGGGTCTCTGGGAACAGGCTGCTATGCAGTCAGACAAAAGTTTCTTTAGGTTAAATGCCAAGTGGTTAATATCTGTGGAGAAGAGGTCACACTAAACTTTTGCATTGTCTGTCAATTGTCATAATTTATTGTTATATGTCACTTTAATTTTCATTTTTTAATGATAAGGCAGCCTATTTAATTTTCATTCATTTTCATTTTAATAATAAGTGTTTCCCTTACATTAACTTATTTGTGGCAGGCCACCACAATATCAGCATTGACTGCCACATATGGATTTAAAATAGATAAAATCTTACTTGAATGTAGTGCTGTGAATACCACATGTATTCGCTCAGTCCCTCCATGCCCTGTGCTATTTCTTTCTCACACACACACAAACACATGACAACGAACTGTCTGAACAGTAAATTTTCCCCCGTGTTTTTTTAACCTAAAGCTGTCAATTGTGGAGATCCAACTCTAACATGTTGTTAGTTCATTATCTCTGAAAAAAAAGCCCTGCAGGAAAGCTGATCAGTCCGATCAATGTGATTAGCAATCCAATTGATTTGTTTAAAATATTTGTTTTTAACCAGTGCTGCTGAAGCAGCAAAAGAGGGTCAGGAGGGAGATGTAGTAGGAGGGCAGCAACCAGCAGGATGCTGCTGTAGGAGAGCTAGAGTAAAAGGGACAGGTCAAAGGAACAGCACTGCAGCCCTATAGCATTACTGTATTTAACTTTAAAGCGTGACACCCCTCTCACCCCACTGCCACAATTAGAATGTTAAGTCTATGGGAAACACTGAACTAGTATGTGGAATGAGCTAATGTAGCCACTTTTCATGTTAACATGACATTTTTCTTGCAGTGACAGTGGAGGCCACTAAAAACACTGCAGTCACTGTGCTTAAACAAGCAAAAATGTATAGTGCACTTTTACAAAATTAGACAACTGCCATTAAAATATAAGAAAAATTTCTCTTGGGAAGTGTTTAGAAGTTGCTATGAACAAGGGATTTCCCAATCCTAAAACACTCACTTCACCAGAAGGAATCCACAGCACGCAATCGTTCTTCTGTGCTAGAGGCGCAGCTGCACACCTCTGTAACCTGTCACAGACATGCTCCATGGCCTCTAGTCTCTGGCTGTTCAGTGCAGTGTCAGCTCCCCAATAATAAGATGCACGGTCTCGGTTGTCCTTCATCCGCCACATCAATTCCTCTTTTATGAATGCCATAGCAATTATTGGGATTTTTAGTAGTCTTACTGTAAATCTGGGTAAATTGCCCTCTGTTTTCTTATCTGTCAAAATGGATGGCCTTCAGATTCACTTATTATTTTTAAAAAAAATCTATCAGTAATGGAAAATATTTAACACAACCTCTGCTGTGGACTGAGTTTTTTGTTTTAGAAGTATGAGTTACCTTTGCCTTGTCTTTGGTAAGCCGTGGCCATGATTTCCCAGCCTCTGCTTTTCGTAAAAAACAGACCACAGATCTGTCAGTGCGTCTGTGTTTGGATTCCTGCATGGAACAGGAGAGAGTTTGATGAAGGTTTTCATGGAGAAAACAAGTGGTAGAACTGAAACTATGTCTGCAGGTACATACTTTGGAGTCAATCTCCCCGAAAAGTTCCACTGTATTATGGTGCTTAATATTATCTGTTCCACTGACACAGCTGTAAGATAAAATGGAGAGGTCAGGATATTTTCTTTACAACATTCAACGACTGAAAACCAGGACGCTATTTATGTTCATCATTCTGTTCATACACAGCATTACAGATCAGGGTCCTCTTTCCAAAGTGTATCTTAAGGGTAATTTTTTTTTTCTTTAGTCATCTTCCACTCAATATGTGTTTTGCTTACTGTTACTTGACTTTGTTTGACCTTTACTGTGTAGAAATATGTATGTGCAGAGTTTGACACTGGTGGGCTGTTTTCACATTCATTTGCTGAAGCTGAATGATTTTCTCTGTACTCTCCATACATGAGATTAAGTTGTATATTAACTGACTTTGTAAAATCACACCTAGTTTAGGAGTCATTTGTGATTTAGATGCATGATATGGAAACCTGGACCACTACACATACATGGAGGATGGACTTTTCAGTGATGTAGGAGAAACAGGGACTTGGCCTATTAACCTTAAAGCTAAGAAAATTCTAAGTAATTTATCACGTTATTAATGCAACTCACCTGAAATCAATTTTGGACTTGTCAAAATGTACTTGCACATCTTTACTGTCCTCCACGCAGAACTCTATAAACACAGACTCCCGTCTGTCATACCACTTAGCTGCTGCAGGATGCCTAATGAAAAATTGTAGAAAGAGGAAATAATTAACACTAACACAATCCAACAGAATAAAGACTGTGCCGCTTGCTAATGTTAGCTGCACACATAAGGTTAAGACATGGGGGGTATTATGCTCTGTTGGTTAACATCTAGGGTACAGTACATTTGAGTTCACATTTCGGTCATATTGACGTAAAGATTTACTCATTCATTCCAGATTAGCCCACAGAAAGCCTGCATGCCAGTCCGTTGTCAGGTGTTTGTGTGCCTGAATTACTCCTCACCTCTTTACCTTGTTCTCTAAGAAATGCAAATAAACTTTGGAATACGCCCTTTAATCAAAATGGTACACCTGCTAGCATTATATTACAAATAATACCAATTTATTTGTGCTAGATTTTCATACTAAAAAGAAGTCAGCTAATGCTACATTAACAGTAACACGTAGCGTTATTTGGATGTGACCCACAGTTAGACGGGAGTTATTTGACCGAATTAACAGCAGCTGCTTTAACTTATTCACTGGCAACTGGGTGCAGCGTTCATGTTGACGTTAGCTTATTTTAGCTAAAGTGAAACCTTACAAGCTAACGTTAATCATGACACCACGCTTTTTGGTTTGCACTAGCCTGCTCTATAAAGGTAACTGAACTGAGGTAAGACGCCTAAACAAAAATTTCTGAGTTCATCGATTTATGGGTGACAGTGGTGCCAAATCATATGGTTTGAAAGAAAATTAGCGCTCGGTGGATTTAACGATGCGCTGTCCCTTTTAGTTTTGGCAGCTGTGGAAGTATGAACGCGCCTCAGAAGCTAGCTCGTGAGCTAACCTAGCTCAGTTAGCTAGCTAATGCTCGCTGGTTCAAGACTTGTAGCTAGTTAGCTGAGACTGTTACCGACTGCATTATAAACCAAAGACTTACATCTTCACTGTTTTGACAAGTAAGCCCCTTCGTGGAACCAGCTGTAGTGTCTGGCAAAATTGCTCACTGAAATAGTTTACTCTAACGTTTACAACCGATACATTGGTATGTCTCGCGTAGTTTCCTCGTATTCTCGTGACGTGTTGCTTCACCCGTCTTCTACTAACGTGAGTAGCGTGGGAGCGCCACTGGCTATCTGGAGCCGATGGAGACAGTTCTAGAACGGGCGTTCGCAATGCTCCGGAGCAGCGCACACGCTCCACCAGCAGTGTCGCTCCATAACAAACTCTGTCTGTGTGGCTCAGTCTGGCCGTAACGAAAGTGAGTAGGCCTACCTGATAATAAAGATGGATTACCAACGGGCTCCTACCCAGATGGAAAGGGACCTCCAGGTAGCCTATAGGTGTACTGTACTGTACTGTACTGTACTGTACTGTATATCAATTGGTTGTGAAAAGGCTACTTTGATTAATCACAAATTAGTTAGAAATGTGTAGCTTATCAGTTTGCAGCATGTATCCTCTCCATCCCCAGTCTTGTAGGACTCTTTTTCAAAAACTAATTTAATTTATATTGTTTTATAGTTACAGTAGGTTATACTGCTATTATAAATAATAGTTTATGTATATAGCGTGCTTTACAGAAAAGAAAACATAAATGCAAATAAAAGTAATGATTCATTATTTTGTATTTAAATTCAGTCACCATGTCCCTAATAAAGTTTGATGATGATGATGATGATGAAACACAAGGTTCATAAAGCACCAGGCAATAAAATGAAGTTAATAGCTTAGAATCAAGTCTGCACTGCATACCATCATTGGTGCTCCTGTTTTTTGCTCACATTTTGCTTGCTTATTTTTATGTGTTTAATATGTCCCTTTAACAATATTCACATTTGAGAGGCTGAAAATTAGATTTTTTTTTTTGGCAAACTTGTTTTATAAAGGCCTTAAATGCTTAGTCAAAACTGTTGGCAGTTAATTTTCAATTAATCAAATAATCAACACCACCCTGCAAAATACTCCAAAATACTCTAGCCAAAAGCCTTACATTGACAATGTAAAAAGCATTACTATCAGAACTTAACAACTTAAATTACTTAAAGTACTCAGTGCGGAAAAACGGCCCTTGTGTGTTATAGCCCATAATGGTGGGTCATTATGTGGTTGAGGTGGAACTAATTTTATGTAGCGATGAACTAGCAAGGAAAAAGCACTAGGCTATAGAAGAAGCAGGGATAGGTAATGGTCCCTCCCTTGTGAGTTTCTCAATTAAAATATTTAAGGACAGCAAAAATAAGGCGAAAATAAATGAGATGGCATAAGTTGTAAGAGGTCATCAATAAAAAAATGCCGCTGATTTAGAAAATGTACCTATTGTCATGGCATTACTGCATTTGGAGATGATGAAAAGCTCTCTGGCTTTTGGTTATTTTGTCAGTAGAGATGAGCTCAGATGCAGCAGTGGAAGTGCACACAAAATAAGGTGTGCAGGGAGGAGTGGAGATTTATATAGCAGAGGACATCACAGGAGGCGGCACAGTGACGTGGTGGTTAGCACTGTTGCCACACAGCAAGAAGGTTTTGGGTGTGAGCCTGGGCCGACCTGGGGCCTTTGTGCAGAGTTTGCATGTTCTCCCTGTGCTTGCGTGGGTCCTCTCCGGATATTCTGGCTTCCTCCCACAGTTCAAAGACATGCAGATTAGGTTGATTGGTGACTCTAAATTGCCCATAGGAGTTAATGTGAGTGTGTGAGGTTGTTTGTCTACATGTCAGCCCTGTGATAGACTGAGGACCTGTCCAGGGGATACCCCACCTCATGCCTAATGTCAGCTGGGTTAGGCTCCAGCCCCCCCGTGATAATGGGTGGATGGAGGACATCACCGGGCCAAGATGCATCCACCTGTGCTGGATTGTCTCTGCCTCCCTGTCAAACCACAAAAGAGAAAGAGAGAGAACAAGACAAAGAAACAGGAGAGATGGGCCAGGAGACAGTCACAGGATGTTATCAGATGCACCTGCAGCCATGGTGTTTGACATCTATTGGTTTTCTTTGTGGGTTAAAGCACTGAAGCAGAAAATGACTTTAAAGCCAAATAAAGCTCTACCTGATACCATTTGGGAGCAGCTTCAAGCAGTTAGACAAGAGAGGAGATAGAATGAGGGGCAGTATCACCAGCATGAGGCTTGTCAGCTGCCGATGGGGCGAGAGTAGCAATTGCCAAAGCAGGTAAAGAAAGAGCAGTTTCTTCAGATGTGTAGGAAATGTTCACTGTGGGCTTGATGACACCAGTACCTTAACATAATTCAAACCAATAGGACAAATGCTTTACAGAAAACAAGCCTTAAGAATTAGTCACAATTAAAGAAAATTACTGAATCACTGAAAGCTTAATTACTTCCAGGAGCTTTCTGCAGCTGGAATGTGATTTGAATGGACAATTAACAATAGCTTGCTGTGCTGCTGTTTTCTTTTTCCACTGGTATATCTGGCTGAAAACAAGCCATAATTTGGATGTGTTATTGTGATCGTAGATCCTAATTTTCATCATGCCATACTATATGCTTTAGGGTGTATTTTCCCCCAGACCACAACCATAAAAGAGACGAGTATTAGAAGTTTGAATGTGTAGTGCTGTCAGAGAAAATAAGATATAACATCAAATTAACTTGGATAACAATAAACTGCAGCTCCAAACAGCTCCCACTGAAGGCTGCACTGACATTATTTTTTTTTTTACAACAGAAATATATATATTTTTTGCTGCCACTGGCAAAGAACTCAAATACCTCAGCTGTCTTAAGATAAATTGTATGTGGTGATGATATTAGATAAAGGAGGAAGCAGCTGAAATATGAACAACTACAGGTATTCAATAAGTTGTAATAACTGTTTAATCAAATGCTTTTGGGAAGTTATATGGCATTTGTTGTGTGATGTTTTTGCTGGCCTACGCTTTTCAAGCAGGGTGATTCAAAGCATGTTGGCTGGCACATAAGCAAATCCTAAATCTAACCAAAAGCTAAAACAGAAGGGGAAACACCCTGAATCTTTGTATTTTGTACTTTAGATAGATAAATCATACAATTATGAAAAATGAAATGAAAACATGGAAAGAATACCCACAAAATTATAAATAATAAACAATCAACTACAATTATCTATCTATCTATCTACACTCTTAGATAAGTATTGATTTAATATGGTTACTATACATGTTGCAGTGGTGGCTTGGATTAAATTGAAACGTGTGTGCGTATGTGCATTCAAACAGAACATTATTGTCCTTGTATTTGTTATTTAGATGTTTCTTATTAAAGCATTCAGTGTGAAATGAAAAGCTGCTGTTATACCCAAACAGTTTACTGTCATAAATCCCAACAGTTACATCATTCCTGTCAGTAAGTCAGGGTATTGTGAAGCACTGCTTCATTTGCATCATAACTGAAAGAGTAGGTATTCCCTCGATGGCGTGTAGGCTGCACACTTGTGTGTACTTAGCTTGTACCGAGCCTTGTGTTATAATTAAAGCTGTTAATCACGACAAAAGGTATGATTCACTCACGGCATACAAAAACACAAACCACCATTTGTCAGCCAATCATGTCAACTCATGACGAACTTCCTGGTCACATTCTTCCTGGACCTTTATTCATGGGTATGTTTGCTCCTCTACACATCAATAGGACACCGTTTGAAAGCGAAGACAGGCGCAAAATGAGAAGAAAGAGCAAATTATCCGCTAGGAGAGAGCTGCCACATAGCTAGAGTGGTTGGTAGCCAGATAAGAAGTGTAACTCCAAGTGCTATTTACTCTGGTACGTGTAGCCCAAGGACGTACGGGGAAAGCAAACACGGGGCGAGACTAGGGACGAGGTGCGGGATTTGGATGGCATCTACCGAGGGCAGGGATGGGTTTCTGAAAGCCTAAAAGATACGAGCTGGGGATACGCCTGGCTATCATGTCTTGACGACAGAACGCTAATTATCCGCGGATAAACTGCAGCGGCGCATCAGAAATAAAGGCCTCCTCTGATGGAGCACCGTGCGCTTTAATCCATCCAGAAACCTCCCTGACAGGCAGCGACGAGCTACGGCGAGGGGTGAGGTATCGAAGTAATCAGAGGAAAACCCACTTAGCTACATGTTGACTCGATATGTATCAAAGCTAATCCTGTGAGATTGCTGATATTTCCCCCCTTTTGCTGCTGCGGAGAATGGCTCAGTTTAAATATCGCCGAGCAGCTGTGATAACGTTTGTTCCAGTCCTCCGGGTTTTGTTCCTCTCTTTTTTTGTTCAACAGGACGGCTTTTTCGCAACTGAAGGAATTTATGGGATCACAAGGTAACTAACTCGGTCTGAAGTGCCACTCTTTGGCGTTTGCATGCGGCTGCCCTGTTTCTGCGTATGTCGGGTTTTAGTTTTCTTTGTTTACAGTCAGAATTTCTGAACAGCTGATACATCCTCAGCAATGCCGCGATAGGCTACTGCCTGTTGGGTATTTCTTTGACGTGCTGCAGTCACTGCAAATAGCTGCCTGTCTAGTGGTATGAGATTCACTAGGTCATGCATAGATACAATAGATAAATAGATGTCATGTTGATTTTTATTTGGTGTGCCTGAGCTGTTAGGTAATGTGGAAAATAAAGTAAAGCCAGCACAAGAAAAAAAAAACAGAGCGAATGATGGCATCATTCTCCATGATGCATTTTAAAATACAGTAACAGTATAACTTTAGGTGGTAAGTGGATTTACATTCATACAAGTGACAGTTGTTTGTTTGAATGTTCTTGTTCAAATACTGTGCTGATGACTTTTCTGTGCTTCCCTCTGCAGTTTCCTCTGATGAGATGAGTGTGCGTGCTGGCCAGGGCAGTGATGAGGTGCTGGTTTCGCAGGCGGTGTGGGATTACCTGGCTGCAGCTGGGCGGCCCTGGCTCATTGACTTCCAGAGAAAGCAGGGGATGAGCGCTGGTATCATTAGGCGAGGAGAGAGGGGGGGTTGCTGTGCCGTGAGGCTGCAACCGGTAGAAGGCTTCAGGAATGCTGGAGCTGGGATGATGGATGGACCCATCTCCAGCGAGACACGAAAAGCCTTCATTGACTTATGCCGCTGTGCCCGCAAAGAAATGAGCAAACAGGAGGGGGGATCTAAGAGAAAGAGGGCTCTGCTGCCCTGTGTGGGAGTCCTGGAGCCAAACGGAGAAGGGAGCCTGCTTCAGCCTCCACCTCCCCAGCCTCGTCGCTCCCAGAGACAGCAGCAGAGGTTTAGGAAGCCTGCTGATGAGGATGCCTGTTCCTTGTTCCATGAAGCACCCCAAAGGAAGGATGGTGACTCCAGCATGGCTACCCACAGTGAGGTGGAGGACAACAATACCTGTTCAATCTGCATGGGGGACATAGTGGAGAAGACTACCCTGGAGAGGTGTGGCCATTCATTCTGTTGCTCTTGCCTAGATCAGGCATTTAAGGTCAAGAAAGCGTGTCCTGTGTGTCGGTTAGTGTATGGCCAGCTGATTGGAAACCAGCCTGCCAATGGTACAATGATTGTAGAGCGAGACCCTGATCTGGAGCTTCCTGGCCATGAAGGCTATGGGTGTATCTGCATCATCTACAGCTTCCCTCCTGGCCTACAGGCGGTGAGTAGACTGAGAGCATGTGCATGTGTAGGTGCTGCTACTGGAATAACTTTTGATAATCATCTGTGGGTGGAACAAAACTCAACTTTGGATAAAATAATAACAACATTAAACACTGTCAAATAGGATTAAGACCATTTTTGATATGGAATAAAATAATTTTTTTTATTGTAATCATATACAGTATGTAAGAAATGTTACGTAGATGATCAGATCTCTTTAAACAATCAAGACCCTTCACTTGACTGCGCAGATCTTCCTTTCTGTCTCTGACATCTTGTTGGTTTACAGTATGTATTTCAAACATTTCCATTCTTCTAGGCTGTACAATGTTCCATGGGGGCTCAAAGCCTGCATCTTAGCCTCTGTATTAGGTGCTATATGAAATTAAATGCACCATTGAAGGTATCCAGAACAAGCTAGAATTAGATTGTAGAATCCAGGAGTTTCTGGTGCCCCCATAAATATAGGACAAACCCATCTGATTCTTTGTGAAGATTGCATCATATTTGATGCTGGAGTGTGCCTGAACTGGGAAGCTCTTGTGTCCTGAGTCTTCATTAGTCAGCCAAATACAAGTCAACTAATTCCTTTCAGTCATCCCAACACCAGAATTCAAAACATGGTCTGAACCTGCAGCCACAGTAAAATTTAATTGAAAGTTCTTTAAGTGCATGGAGAAACAATAGATGATAACAAAACGGATTGTTTTCTAATTCTGGTAAAGTAAATGTGTAGTTATGTCAATAGTTTTTCTAAAACGGCAATAAAACAGACCTCATTTTGCAGTTATGATCACAAAGTCTAAGTTTTTTTCACTAGTGTAACTAACTCTTTTATTAATTGGCGGATTTAGCTCAATTTATGGAATAAGAATTACGGATTGAGCCTTTAACAGAGCAAGGCTGCTTCAGAGGGACGTCTAGACAATATTTTCCTTGATTTATCAGAATTTGTGCTAAATCTTAGTTAAGGCAACCTTAACCTCCAGTGATTTAATATTGCTCTTTCCATAAAATCCTTTCACTTTTTGGGTCAAGCTCCAAAAATGTGTTGGACCCCCCCGTTTTTTTTTTTTTTTTTTTTTGGAACAATGAAGCAAATAGTATTTTGTCTTTACATGCTCACTGATAAAACAAACTCCAAGTCCCCAGGTTTTCTGTTATGTGCTAGTCTCAAAGTCCAAACTGAGATATCGCCTGATGACATCAATAGGGTTTTTGCTTCTGAGACTTAAGAACTCTCCTCCCCACAGACAACATTATAAAATAGTTTTACAGGCTGATTACCAAACTAACCTTATGTGTAAAATCAGCGTTATCTTTCCCAGAAGAGACAGATTGATCTTGTTTTAAACACTTCATTGCCAACAGCCTGAACACCCAAACCCAGGTGTTCGGTACCCAGGAACAGACCGTGTGGCCTACCTCCCTGACAGCCCTGAGGGGAACCGCGTGCTGGGCCTGCTGCGCCGGGCCTTTGAACAGCGCCTTATCTTCACCATCGGTACCTCCATGACTACAGGCATGCAAAATGTCATCACCTGGAATGACATTCACCACAAGACCTCACTTTGGGGCGGGCCCCGCTGGTATGTATGGTCTTTTAGCTGAATGTGAATGACTGCCGAGATATGATTGAGTAATAGCCTCATCTTTCCTAAGAGATGTGGTAGCTGAGAAAAGGACTCAGTTAAGATGGATGTAATTCAAGATCCTGAGAGGGAAATGCTATCAGTTTATGGCACTGTTGATGTGTGAACTCATACAGATGCAGTGATGACTTTTTAAAAAATTTCTCCTGACAGTTTTGGATACCCAGACCCCACTTACCTGGTGCGAGTGACAGAGGAGCTCAGAGAGAAAGGGATCACAGCAGATTGACAGCACGAAAATGTCAGACTCTTCCAGGACTTTGTGAGACTTTCTGAGTTTCCTTCTGGTGGACATGACTTGGCTCCAAGTTGTGCTCTGAGACTGCTTATTTCTTAAAGGATGACTGAAGACGAGGTCCTCA
Organism: Monopterus albus; assembly: GCF_001952655.1. Lineage (NCBI taxonomy): Eukaryota > Metazoa > Chordata > Actinopteri > Synbranchiformes > Synbranchidae > Monopterus > Monopterus albus. Next base: position 3,006,421 of record NW_018127886.1, on the reverse strand, counting down.
GCAGGCAGGCGTTTAATGCTGCAGCAGAGCCCACACCACTCCACTAGTTGTTCCTCTGTTTGTTCATTTGCCCTCAAGAGTTCAGCTTAACCCAGTGCTACATGTGGAAGAAAAAAACTTTTTTAGCTGTGTCCAATTCAGGGGGTGAATCCTTCGAAGGCTGCATTTGAAGACCAGTTGTGTACAGTGTTGCGTCAAGGGCTTCCCATTCCGAAGGCTCCTTCAAATATGGCTGAGAAATGCATCCTTCTTTACCTGGGCAAGGAAGGTTCCAACTGGTTAAACCTTTGCGGCTCACCCAAGATTCTTTGCAGCAGAGCAGCTGTCAAGGTTGCTAGGTGACAGGAGTGGGACTTCTTAATGCAATGGTAAAAGGAGGCCCATGGTCCAACCTTCACGGTCTGTGACACGGCTACATAGTCCACACCTTCGTAGACTGCGCCTTTTGAAGGATGTGGCCCCTGAATTGAGAGACAGCTTTGGAGTACAGTGCATTCTTGTATCCTCCACCTGTCACTGTTGGCAGTAGGACCGATGCACTTATTGTATTGAAAAGCATCACGGCGTATTGGAATTCATGGTCTGTAGACATTATTTAGAAAATCTAAGTTTATTCTTATAAAACAGTTTATGTTATATCAATGTTTATTTCTACTCTGGGGATTACATGATTTTTTTTTTTTTTGCAGGTATGCACAGTCTTTGTTTCATTTCCCCAGTAGGGCTGGATGACATAAACGATATATATGCTTGTCGCAGTATAAAATTTAAACGATGAAAAAAATGACAAACTTTGATAAACTGTCGATATGGGACATCGCTTGATAGCACACATCAGCCTATCACTTCACGGGAAAGAAGAAATAACAACCCGAATTATATCGTGATAATTATAAATAGAATGATGCAAAAAAAATTATCATGACAAAATATTTTGCTATGTCACCCAGCCCTACTTCCAAGAAATGCTTAAGTTTCTAATTTGATTTATACTAATTACCTGTTATAAGGATTGTACGGCAGAATAGCGCTGCTTGAATAGAAAGAATTTTCTGAATTTATTGCAATCTCAAGCACTCATAGGCACTTTGGTAAGGCAGTCAGTTAAGTCGGTGTTCGTTGTTTTTATTTCCTCTGTGTGGAAGAGTGCTTGGAGCGAAGAGGATTGTCTAGTCATTGGCTGTAAGCTTAGTGGCTACAAGTTGATGTCATTTGCTTAGAGGTCTTCATTTAACCCCACAATTTTTGCTAAAAAGAAAGAATGTTAAACAGTGTCTTATTGCAGCACCTTTTATTTCTGTATATGCATTTAGACTTTCTTCATCAGTCACTCTTGTCATTTCAAGATGTCTCCCATTACCTATTACCTCAGTTGTTAGCAATGTCCTCATTTAATTACCAGATTTAAGATGATGTCAACTATAAGGGCATATAGACCACATAAACCAAATCATAGGCACAACAGCTCTTTAAATATCTATGCCTCTGTACCTGTCAAACTGGGAGATTTGCCTGCAAGTGTTCTCGTTAAAAATGAGGTTACTGTTGTAAATTTGTTCATATGAACAGGCAATTAAATATACAGCGAAAAATAAAATGTTGTGGGAACAATTGATCAGATTTAGGATGGGTGGGATACTGATCTCATTTTGTTGTGCCTTTCTTATATTCACTTTTGATAAAAATCAAGCACCATGTTACTAACGAACAGTAAGCAGTTTCGGCATATTGCAGTGTTATCTGATAGGTCGGCATCATTATGTTTGTATCTATGCTATCTGGCTTTAAGTACAAATATTATGCGGTTCATGAAAATGTTTATTATTGTGTGTTAAATTTAACTTCTCCTTCAAAAACGTTCTTGTAGTCCAAATGTTTAAAAAAAAAGCCTCAGAACTGATAAAGCTGAATGGGTGAAAGTACTTTGCTGAGTGCAGTAACATGCTTGGCTACTGGTACATTTGTCATTAATTTGGTTACATCTTTTATTAGGTTTTCATCCTGTGTGCATTTTAGTTAAGCGACCAACTGGAATATTTTGGGACACAGGATTGTAGTTTACTTAAGCTACTGTGCAAACATTTCTATGCATTACATGGACAAGGAAGAGCCAGAAGAATGGGGAGTAACGAGACCACACATCACAAATTGATTGTTAAGGGAGAGTAGGAGTTTTGCTTTTCTAATTGTGTTGATCCGTACTTTGTTCACATGTGCTTTACATTTTAATACTTGAATAAAAAGTTATGTTTGGGTTTGTGTTGGATATTCATTGTAGGTCCTCAATAAACCAGGTAGATTATAAGTAACAGCATATAAAATGTGTCCATTTGCAATGAGTTCAGATTGTTGCTTTTAGTCAAGATTTGATCTGTACTATTATCCCCTTATCTGAAAGATTATTGCAACAAAATTCTGAACTCTAATGCAGTTTGTGCCATCTAGAGGACAACGGCTTGAAAATACCTCATTTTCCTAATAATTTGTATAACAGCTACTTTACAAGAGAACATTGTGGGTTATATTGTAATGTATGTTTTTAATGTATAGTTATGACAATTTTTTTGCTCCATTTTTCAGTTTATCAGGTGCATAATTGTAAATAACTTCAGAATGAGCATCATGGCCCCACATACTAAGATACAAGCTAGTTAATCCTATTGAGCTCAAATCCAGCTGGGGACCTTTGCATCTGATCAAATCCCTCAGATTGTAAAGAAGTCAAACTTAGTACAAAACGGTAAAATCCATGTATTTACACTTGGTTCATAGAATGCACCTTTACCATCAATGACAAGTAGTCTTTACCATGGATATATTTTATACAATCAAAACTGAAAGAATTAAAGGGTGTGAAAACTTTCTGAATCCACCGCATGTCCAGGATGGGTTTTCTCGTCACAGCTTCCAACGTCACCAGTCACAGGACAGTGTTTTCACCATTCCTTCGCACATGGCTGTGAATCACCCAGCAGAAACGATTAGGTAGTTTCCTTATATTACGTCACACCCCGGACACGTACCAATTCCTTTGCATCTCTAAACGGAGAAGCAACAAACCGGAACACAGCTACGTGGAAATGATGGAAGACACACAAAATAAACACTCTTGTGTGGCCACTAAAAGGATGGACGATTGCGCCATATGCCTGGACACAATTCTGGACAAAAAAACGCTTAAGTGTCTTCACTCTTTTTGCTCTGGGTGTATCGACTCGGTTTTCAAGTTTAAACCCGCCTGCCCGATATGCAACGCCTACCACGGAGTGTACACGGGTACGCAGCCGGTGGGCACGATGACGGAGAGGCGCAGCTGGCAGCGCCTGCCTGGGTTTGAACATTGTCAGTCTATTGTCATAACGTATAGTTTCCCTGAAGGGATACAAGGGGTGAGTTCTAACAGAAGCAACATGAGTATACATATCAACAGAGATCAGTTTGGCTCATTGTAGGCCTGCTTCAGATGCTTGGAATCTTGTATTTGTCCACCAGAGTGCAGTGTTGTTTGATCACAGCCCTGCGTGGACACATTCACGCATCTGGATTAGGTTTATGGCCACCAAATCAATTAGCTGTCACTCAACCACTTAGCATATAGTTTATTTCTTCTTGTCCGCTGTTGTAAAGCAAATGCAATATATGTATCTTTAGAGCCTCAATGCTGGCATAAGTATCCAAGTGATTTCAGGGGTGCGTCCCTCTATTGCCATAGAAACTGTACTGATGGAGGAGGACAGGTATGCTTGATTATATGATTAGGCCTAGCTGCTTTCTGTGAATCAGTATTCTTCGAAAAATTATTTTGGTGATGTATGTTCTTCTTTCCTTTAAAAAGAAATTATCACGTTTTCTGTCAGCAAATTTGGATTTAAATGCTATAGTCAGTGAAGAAAGTGAAAGTATAACCAGGATGGCTTCAACAACAGGGCAAATATTGAAAGCTTGCATCAAAATCCACCATGAATTACTTCCAGAACCACAGGCTTTTGGAAAGGCCCTCACTGTGCCTCGACTTGAACATTGTTTAAAGTCTGTGGGTAGAAGAATCATAGATTGTTGGCTACAAAAAGTGTTTGCAAGCTGTGAGATCTATCAGAGGGGGAGTTACAAAGTGTGTTAACATTTGAAGAATGACATTTAATATCTGTTTGAGGCCATGGGTATAGCTGCTTGTTTTCACTTCAAAAATTAACAAAATATACAATTTGCCCAGAGTTGCCCAAACTTTTGAATACAATCGTAATTTCTATTTACTAACAAAGAGGTCAGTGACCAGACATTTTGCTGCAAGACAGGCTGAAGCCAGACGACTCTCCATCTTCTACTTTCATTTTTGATTAATCTGCAGATGGTTAGTCGATGTTACATATGTACTGTTGATTACTTTATTACAGCCTGAGCACCCGAACCCTGGGGTGAGGTACAGCGGTACCTCACGTACCGCCTTCCTGCCAGCCTGTGAGGAGGGAGAGAAAGTCCTGCGGCTGCTGAGGAAAGCCTTCGACAGGAGACTCATCTTCACTATTGGACGATCTGTCACCACAGGCCTCAACAATGTCATCACCTGGAACGATATTCATCACAAGACCAGCATGACAGGTGGTCCACAGTGGTAAGCAAATTGTTACTGTTGTTGTAGAAGAATCACTTTCAATTGTAAGTGGAGGAGGAAATTGTAGGGAATGTTGCAAGAAAGAAAATGTTTTTTCTAGTTAAAGATAACATCTACATTTACTTCTTGCTTGTGTCCCTCCATTCCAGCTTTGGATATCCAGATCCACATTACTTGTCCAGGGTTCAAGAGGAGCTTCATCTCAAAGGAGTGACAGAGGATGACTGATAGGTGAAAACAGCCTTCAAATGTATTTAATACTGTGTATTGCAACACAGTTCTTTATTTCAAGTCCTCAAGTTATTTCAGTCCTCAAGCAGGGCTCTTCATCACTTGAATTTAATGGGATTTTTAGATGCAAGACATGGAGGTTAGCAGCATTCCCAAAGATTTTTCAGGACACTGACTATGCAAAAAATACTTGAAACACAGTCTGTACGTTATGTAGCCCATCAAAACAGGGAGACAATCTTCACTTGATCATGTTCACAGTCAGCAACAGGAATACAGCCAGAACAGACAAACTAATCCAGGGGGCTAAGGCCAGCAGAACAGAGGGAAGGCTCTTGCTAAAAACAAGTGGCCAGCGTAAGGCTGACTGGTATGACTGGTATGGACTGTGACCATATGTGATAATTGTCCATAACTCAGCAGTTTTCTACTGATCAGCTGGAATACATGTTGCATCAATACACTGTTGCCATTGTTACTGTTATCATTTCAAGCTCCATCTGTCTTTAGGGTGAAGACAAACATATTGGGGAAATGAATAGACTGAATGAATGGGTTTGGGGCTGAGACAGAGACAGCGTGGAGACACTGGGAAGTATGAAGAGGTAAATGTCCACATTCATGGTTATGGTTTGTTGACAATAAAATGTAAAATACTGGCAGCCTTGTCCTTTTGCAATGTTAAAACACAGGGTGTACAAATACCGCTCTCATCGGTCAGCATACTGTGTTAAAAGAAGTGTCAAATAAAAGAAATGCTACACAAAAGGAGTTTCAGGAGTGCTCTGAATTTACCTGTTGAGACCAAGCTCTTTGGTCTTGATAGTCGATATTTTTTCTGTCCTGCCTTTTACCTGTCCAGTCCACTAGAGGGGGTGTTCTCCTCAAAGAAGACAGTGTGAGGACATTTGCTTGGTATGCAGCTGTATCATCATTAAAAACCCACAGTCCTGCAGCACCTCCCAAACCTCATCATCCGGTGTCAGTGAGAGGAGCAGAGCATCTGCTATAGATGATGCGTCATGTGTTTCTATGGGGCTCATGGCAGTTTTATCAGCAGCAGTTTATACCATGTGCGTGTACAATACAGAGGAAGAATATCATCGTGTCACAGTACGTTTAACAGATTGTCTCTGGGTTTCTGTGACTTCTCTGCAGATACTGTTGAAGATGAGTGGTTGTAGTTAACATGCCTACACAGACACAGATTCTATTAAAAGGTTAAGAAAGCTTAGTAAGAACAAAATAATTTGAGGTTCATCTGCTGTTCTTTTTTAGTTGAGGTCATTTGCATGTCTGTACTGATTAAATTTGTGTCCCACAGTAGCCACCACACATCCAAATAAGTCCACTGTGTTGTCTTTACATGCAGCAAAGCAGGACACATATAGTCTGTTTCTGTCTCTCTCTAGCCACTACTGAATCTGAATCATATCCAACTGACTCCAGGCTTCCCCCTCTTCCTCTCCTTCTTTCTCTTGTTCAGAATGTTGCATGTTTAGTTATTCCTGTGCCTCCTTTAGTGGTACTGTTACTTGTAACAAATGTCAGATGCTAGCAGCCAGGCCCATGTCGCCGGTGTGGGGCCTCAGCCCAAACTAGCCGCCCTCCAGCGCTTCCCGAGCAGCTGGAATATCAGCCAGGTGGCTGGGTGACAGTTAGCAGGAGTCGCTCGAAACAAATGTCCACGGTGCATAACCAGCCTGTTCTCGTTTCAAATTGATTTTCCCCACTCAGCCACTCACCCGCTAAATTCTCAGACTTTATGTCTGGTTTAGTGCTTAATACAGACAAAATAACCATAGAGGGTGACTTTAATATTCATGTAGATGCTGACAGTGACAGCCTCAACAGTGCATTCAATTCATTAGACTCAATTGGCTTTTCTCAAAATCTAAATAAACCCACTCACTTTTTAATCACACCCTTGACCTTTTTATGACATATGGCATCGAAACTGAATGCTTAATAGTTTCCCCCCCAAACCCTCTTCTGTCTGATGGAATATCAACCAGGTGGCTGGGTGACAGTTAGCAGGAGTCGCTCGAAACAAATGTCCACGGTGCATACCCAGCCTGTTCTCGTTTCAAATTGATTTTCCCCACTCAGCCACTCACCCGCTAAATTCTCAGACTTTATGTCTGGTTTAGTGCTTAATACAGACAAAATAACCATAGATCATGACAATGAACTGAGCATTTAACAGCCTGAGCTAGACATCCTGGCTACACTTAAACATTCCTATACAACAAGTATCTAATCAATATCTAACTGACTAAGAAATTACCTAACAGACCATTTTCTAATAACTTTTGAATTTTCATTAATGGATTATACACTATGTGGGGGGAAATTCCCTTACAGTAGATGTCTATCTCACAAGGCTGTTACCAAATTTAAGAAATAATTCCATCATTTACTTTAGTGCCATGGGCCAACACAATGGAGGGAGGCCACCTTAACTTGACTCTCATACAAGTCGATTATCTTGTTGATAGTACTGCAGCCTCCCTGCATACGACACTTGATACCGTTGCCCCTCTGAATAAGAAGGCAGTGAAACAGAGGAGGCCCCATGGTACAGCTCACAACTCTGCTCCCTATAGCAGGCATCACAAAAACTGGAAGGAGGTGGCGCTCCACTAAGTCAGAAGAGTTTTTCATAGCCTGGAAAGATAGTTTAATATATTTTTTAAAAGCCCTTAGTGGTGCCAGAACCACATATTATTCATCACTGATAGAGGAAAATAAGAACAACCCCAGGTTTCTTTTCAGCACTGTAGCCAGGCTGACAAAGAGCTGCTGAGCTTAATATTCCCTTAGATCTCAGTAGTAATGACTTCATGAGCTTTTTTACAAATAAAAACACAACTATTAGAGAAAAAATGAGTCAGATCCCTCCCACAACTCTCGCAGGCTAAAAAGCCTCCAGTTAATCCAAAATGCTGCAGCCAGAGTACTGACAGGAACTAGCAAGAGAGATCATATCTCTCCCATATTAGCTTCTCTCCACTGGCTCCCTGTAAAATCCAGAATAGAATTTAAAATCCTTCTCCTAACATACAAAGCCCTTAATGACAAGGCTCCATCATGTCTATCTCATAGTGCCTTATCTCTCTCTTCATGCATCTGAATGCCAGCATTACATGTCACTAACTGTGTCTATTCTCTCTTGTAGAGTGACATCTCTCTCTCCCTGCACCTTTCTGGCTCTGGAGCTCTACATCTCTGATGAGCAGCCACCAGCCACATCAACCTGTCCAGTGTTTGATTGTTTGTTGTGTTTTGTTGCTTTTCTTTTCTTTTGTCTCTCCTCTATCCACTCACCCCAACCAGTCGAGGCAGAAGGCCGCCCACCAAGAGCCGGAGTCTGTGGGAGGTTTCTTCCGTTAAAGGGAGTTTTTCCTCCCCGCTGTCACCAAGTGCTTGCTCAAGGGAGATTTGTTGGGTTTTTCCTCTATTATAATAATGATAATAATAATAATTGGTAATAATAATAGTAAGGTTGAGACCTTACTTTGTAAGGTGTCCTGAGACAACTTTTATTGTGATTTGGCGCTATACAAATAAAATTGAATTGAAAATAGACATTTGTGGCAGGGAGTCTTGAATATTCTCATGTCAGGCAGTGTAACTAGCACCAAGACTTCGGTCTGACTAGACGGCTGCTCACGATGGAGCTTTAAACTAACACACATACCCAACAGGCAAGAGATGTGCAGTCTTTCCTGTACTAGAGATGATAAGAAAATCATTATGTGACAATGCAAAGCTGTTGTTCTCACCCCCTCTCCCCACTGTGCTCCTTAATTATAGTGTCTCTGGCTGTGGGGAGAACCCTGGCACGTTGCCTTCCAGCCTGCCTGCCTCCTCATCCTCTAAAGTAACCCAATCATAGATATCCCTGTCTATCCTGGGCAGGGTATGCTACTGAGGATCAACTCCTCCTCTTCCATATGTAACCTACTGTTGCATATCTTTGATTGTTTTCCTGCTTTTTAAAGCCAAAATTGACTTTCCCTGAATTAAAAATCTCTAAAACATTAAAACAAACGAGGACACGTGAGGTTGTGTTTGTATATTAGGTAAAGGGACAGGAGGAGGCTGGGGAGCCATATATGCTCTTTGTGTGACAGAATGTCAGCTCACACTACTGACATGCTCATTCACTGATGCCTCAGGCTGTTTGCTTAAGAACCGCAGAGTGAAGGTGGGTGTGCAGGCTTCTGCTTCTGTGGCTTTCGTCTGCTTGCCCTTAACTGCATCTGTACATCCTGTATGTGCAATTATGCACTAGTATGTGTGTGTGTTTGTCAAAGCACTTTTTCACATTTTGTTCTCTGATTCAAAGCTGGGGCTACATGGCCTGATTTAGCAGAACAGACACTCTGCTTTTCTTAGTAATGCTGACAGATTTATCGACTTATTTCACCGGCAGGACACAACAGCAGAGCTGGCAACTATTGGGGTCTTTGGCTGGGTTGTCAGCATCACAGATTGAAGGCTCTGCTCAAGCTGTTCTTCATTAGCTACAGTCGAGTTTTTTCATGATATGAAAAGAGCAGCTCCATCTTCTGTCCTGTGTGGGAGAAGTTAAAACAATTGCCTCTCGAAACTTAAATAAAGAATACTGTTATTAGTTGTTTATAATGCTTAGATGAGTGTTTTTGGTCGCACGTACTATAGCCTCACATGTGATAATGTGATAAATCACTATGCAACAAAAATGTCAGTAACATAAGCTGAACAAAATCTCCTACAAATATTTTCTGGGTGCACTAAGGAATGCCAAACTCCTTTGTTGTCCTTCCTGTTTGTTTCCTCAGCTTTGTCCATCCAGTCTCATGTAAGACAATTAGCTGTGGTTGTCATGGCAACTAACATGACCTTTCTATCATTTTGCAAACAAGAATCTCAACCAAGGTCTGGCTTTCTTCTGAATGGCTCTAACATTAGTTTGGACCTTTTTCACATTAATGGGAGAATTGTTTCTTCCTATTATAGAAAGTTGATTCAGACTGGAAGAATATGTCTTGGGGAAGACATTATCAAGTCTCCAAAGGAATTAAAGACTCAGTTTTTAGTTTTAGTTTAGTTTTTTTTTTATTATTATTGTGGATTCCCTTGTCTTTTAATGCAGCCTGGTATGTTTTACATGGGGAGCTTGTATCTAGTAGCACCTCTGCCACAAGGGACAAGGGAGTGGAAAGGACAGTTTGCTAATACTTTGAAATTAAGTAAAAATTACTTATCAAATGTAAAATTAATGATTTCCTCTGTATGAATTATCTGCAGTAGAAAGATTCAAATAATTAGTGTTAACTTTTGGTTTTCCACAAAATTGCCAGATTGCAGCTGTCACAGCTGTACGCATTGTGATTTTGAAAAGATCTGGGATTAGACACAACCTCGTTGCACAGGATTTAAGGCTTCACAAATGGAAAATACAGTTTAAATGTAAAAATAGACCTGCACTGCTTATACAACAATATATTATACAGTGTATTGCTGTTTCAAAGTGAAGGCTGCTGCAGCTCAGTGCACTTGCAGGTAGAGACTGTGGGCCACAAAAAGGTTTTATTTAATCATACAGTATGTGATGTAACTGTTTCCTGTACTATAAGCTATGGTGAGCATCCATGCAGAGACCTGATACTGAAGGCAACACTAACCACAGATTTTTAATTGTTTGAAGGTTAAATATGAAGGTGGGAAAATCCTAGAAGTTATGAAATGGGCCTCTTGCTTCACTAATGGTTTGTTGATGCTGTGATATCACACTTCCAGAGGGAGTTTTTACAATTAGCAAATGGAACTGCTGCACCGTACAGACACAGCTCATTCAACAATTTAGACGTTGCATCATAAGAGTAAACACAAAAATTAATCATGTCACATAATTATGGCAAGAGTTGTGAATGTTGTGTGAATAACTGTTTCTGCTACAGTATGTCCTTGTATCATACATAAATCAGTTAGTTATATGATACATTTTCATATTCAAAGCCCATCTGGTATCCCTTTTCAGCCAGAATAGGATTGGATAGAGTGGAAAGTAAAGAATCCAGCAAAGTAACAGAAATTAAAGTAGTCTCACCAGTAAATACTGTACCTCTGATGAACCTGAGGTACAATTGAGAGAAGCTTGGAGCTTATCTTTCATATTCATAAGTTTCATATTCAAAATTTCCTGGCATACATGTTTAAATCAAACACAATTTAGGCCCCAGATTTCCTCTTTAATTTTATAATTTACTAAAGTGAAAATATTTGTTTTTTGTTTAACCATTTGTAAAATGAGAAAATACTGTAATATGATGTAACACATTAGTTAAAATGTAGATCTATGAATATTTTGTCTCCACTCAAGAGCTCTTTTGAACATCAAAAGCCACCCCAGTAATTAGAGAGAGATGAGAGGAGGGAGATAGTGAGCATTTAAATACTGCCAGTGTGGCCCAATGATTCTTGCCACAAAGGTGCCTCCAAGCCCTCTGCAGTCAGTATCAAGGCAGAGAGAATAGCAGCTGGGAGAAAATGAATATTTACTTGCTGAAGACTTCCCCCAAGCAGCTGTGAATCAACAACCCAGGAATATGTGAGTCAAAGACAAGAGGAAGAAGGAGTAAAAAAAAAAAAAAAAACAGCAGAAAGAGCTTTGGGAGGGAAGACCCAGACAGCGGGCGGATGAAAATCCTGTATGGGAATATCTTTGGAGCTGATGTGTTGCACAGTTACGGATGGCGTTTCTGTATCTAGACCATGCATTCATTAAAAACTTGTCTTGTCTCAGAGTACTTTCTTTTTTACCAAGATAGTGACACATATACAGAGAACCTGTATATATTTATGATGCCCATCAGGTCTTGTATGATTGGATAGGTGAAATACTCTTCCAGATAGCAGCATTAAACAGGATCACTGACATCTACTGTCCATCTCTGAAATATTTTATCCAATTCAACTTCCAGCAGTGTACAGTTCAATTTGTTATCTATCATCACTCATGCACAATTGGATTTACTGAGCTGAGAGATGTAGTGGAGAAATGACAACACCAAGGTACAGTCCAGCACATTTTAATCTCACTCACGTCACAGTGTTTATGCCTGGACTCTAGATTACAAGTAAGAGATTTTAAATATCAAACCATGCACTGGCCTTTATAATCTGACAAATGTGAATCTGTATCAGTGTTTGCACTAGTTCTGGGGCTCAATACTGCACACTGCAGTTCAGTGGACAAACAGAACTGATACGTTTTCTTTGAATAGACACCTGTGCAGCTCCACCTCCTCATTTAAAAATCTACACATTGTACGTCTTCCTCTTCTTTTCATCTGTAATAAAACATAAATGGTTTATCACAGATATGTTACCTGTTATTGTCATGACAACATAGCCATGGAATAAAATTGGATGTTCATCACATCAAATGACTGTTAAATTATTCCACT
>NW_018127886.1:2985242-2994082 GCF_001952655.1 Monopterus albus | reverse complement strand
TCACTTTGATTTATTTAGTCCAATATCACATATTACAAATGTGCTTCAAGGGGCCATATAGCCCTATTATTTTTTCTGAGGTTATCTGTGTGAGCTTCATGTCCTTGCTACAACTTTAATTTTTGTTTATTGTGGATGCTGTCAGCCAGGAAGACCTCCTCCCAATGCAGTGCTTATGTCTGCAAAGGCTTCAGTTTCTCCTTTACATACATGTGCATGCAATACATGCAAGAACAACCTTCTAGTGTGTTTATTCTCAATGCTTTTACATCTCCCTTGTCACTGAGGACCAGTGGCATTGCTAGGGCTCAAAGGTTCCCTTAAATCTGTCTCTTTGTATTTAGTGTCCATACATGTTGCAACAGGGACACACATATAGCACTGCTCTTTAAACTCCACTTCATTCTGAAGTAAAATACAGATGAGGTTAGACTACGAGACACTGAGACGTCCTCCCATCTTTGCACCATACCCATGGGCCTTTCCTCACTCCCATTCCTTTTATTTCTTTCGCTCCCCACCCCCAAGAAAGAGCAGGAGAGTTATTACTCAGTGGGAGGGTCTTGTCCTGCATGCATCCTGTACTAAACTGAACACACACCCTGTCTCCTTCAAACCACTGAAGGCACATGCTCCTGCCGGTAGCCATGGTTTCCTAAATAGGAGCGGCGGAGACAAAAATGAGCAGAGTGCTGCCTGTAGTAGCCTCAGCCTCTCTTTTGTCTGTCTCCCATCCATCCCCCCACCCCTAATACTGCTCTCAAAGCTGCAGGGACCTTAAGGATAACAATTGCATACATGTATGAACATGCATGCACACTGATTACTGATAGAGACATGTTCTCTTTAAGGAAATTTACTGGTCCTTTTAATGGTTGCTGATGTGTTCCCTCTGTTTACAGTGCAGGTTCATTTATAAATTTAGACTGCCAGATTTGGATTCAGTGCCATAATGTGTGCAATTAAAGCAGTGCTTATGCACATGACCACTGAATAAAAAGTAAAAACACAGCAGAGGCACAATATGGTCTAATTATGGAGTAATTATCATTGTTGTGCAGGCAGCCTGCTGCAGCCGACCTAATCAAGCATTTTAATCAGCATAAAGGACAAACCATTGGGCTCTGCTTATTTCTCCACTGGTGCAGCTGAGGGGCTGGTGCTTTATAGGCGTTGTACTGGATTTCGCCATGTTATTTTGGCCTGTGTATACACATGTAGGATGTGGCCTTGTAGCTGTGTCTGCAGTATTGTGTGTATTAATCTGGCAAAAATACAATTCTCTACTGTGTTTTAATGTAAGGGGCTGCATTGGTCAGGTGTTGAGGGTTTGTAGGGGGAGTGTTGTAGCTGTGTACGACATCGGGATGAGTCCACGAGTGGCTTCATTCACGTTTCCAGCCCCTGAGTTTCCATTGTACTTTGGTTAGCCGTGCTGCTGACATAGCCTACTCTACCTTAGCACTGATTTCTACCACCAGTATGTCGGCACTGATAGATAAAAAAAAAAAAACACACAATTTACCATCCAGTACCCCAACTAATGAAAACACATGACGTGTCTTTATGATGCATTAACTGAGGCCCAAATTTGACAGTGAATAGAAGTGAATGCTCATGCTAACAAGATAAACAAAAGTTTTCTTCCCATGGGCATCAGCATGCCCATTGTTCCTCATACGTGATTGGTCAACGCAGAGCCTTTGCCACAGTGCTTTTGCCAGTGCGGCAAAAGTAGAACCAGAGCCAACTTTTTCACGCACAGGGTTGTGTCTTTTTGCTGGAGCAAGACACAACTTGTTCTATCCCACTGTGATCACGTTGAACACTGAACAACTGCTCACATTTAAACTGAGCTCATTGGCGATGCTGCCAGGGAAATGCAAGGTCAAGAATGAGCTCTAGGGGAGCTGTAGGTTTAGCTACAGGAGGGAGGTTTAGTGTCAGAGGTGGTGGTGTGTGTGGGAGGTGGTGTAGTTGGGGGTTTAGTCCTGTAAATACAGAGGGAAGATGTCCCCAGATGGACATCGACATTTAAAATAATGATATATAATATTCTTAGTTGTTAATGAAGCTGCAGACACCTCATCTCCACAACCTCAGCCCAGACTGTGCATCTGAAAAAGAACATGATTTTTAAAAAACTGTAGATTTTTACTGTAGCAGCTTGTATAGAAATTGTGAGAGAAAAAAGCCTAAAAGAAACATTGTAACCATGTCCTATTAAATCCTATTATGTATTACCCCATTTGTGAGCAAAACTGGCTGGATAAGAAATTGATGGGTTTGGATATTCTGGCCCGGCCCTGCACTGCGGCAGAGGCAGAGAATCTGGTGTCTGTGTGTTTGTGTGAGAGAGAGAGAGAGCACACTGCAGGACTCGACACCTCATCACACCTCATAATTAATCAGAGATTAGCAGATATCTGAGCAGATGCATGTAGATGGATATATTCACTTTTCACTGTAGCATTTATGAATGTCTTTCTTTTTTTTTACAGTATGGCAGATTTAAATCTGCCTGCACATAAACAAGAAACAGTGACAGATTGCTCTTCTGGAATGTGCTGTTGTGTTGTTGGGTCCTTGCAGAGTTATCTGAGGACCCAGGACATGATGGTAATATTACACAACAGCAATGATGTCGGCACTGTACAAGTCCCCTCTGATCACCCTCAGTACAGTCCAGCCAAAAAACAGACAAACAAACAAACAAACAAAACCTTCCAGACTTCCCAGTCCGGCCTGACCACTGATTCACTGTAATAAGATTTCAGATTTCAGTCGCCTGGTCTTCCATAACTTTGAACTAGAACACATTCACTATAACTACAAAAAAGTTAATGCCTACTTGAATGTCTTTCAAAAACAGTCTAAATCTTAATTAATTGATTTGAATTGATTGAATTTGAATTTAACTGATTTGTCAGCAGGATAATAATGATGTTACCAGTTTTATGAGTTTCATTTTTGATGTGAATTGATATTGATTACTTGAAAATGTGTGTGAATCCAAATTAATCCCCTTTGTTTACAGCCAAGTAGATTGGCTTTGTGTGGATAAAATGTCCTCCATCTCCAGTTTTTTGTCCATGGCAACACAGTTATCCTTGGTCAAAGTGATCCACTGTTTGTGTTGCTCATAAAGAACGTTCCTGTGGTTGCTCTGTATGGCAGGGTGGATCCTGAAAGCTCACTGAACTATGCCATGATACCACTTCTCTTTAACTGAGCCCTTTAGGTACAAGTCACAACTGAGTAGGCTCTTTGTACCTGTCCAGATGTTGGCCTAATTTACTACCACTAGCAGCATATGTGGCCCATTTATGTGCCCTCACACCCAGTGCGAGTGCCTGCATGTGAACAGTGTCAGCCTCTAACTCAGGTGTTCCAGTATTCATCCTACTGGCATCCCATGAGTCCTTTTGCTTTTAGCAGTGATTTTAGCAAAAGCGTGGTGCATGAACTCTGCAGTTCCTTTCATAGTTTTAACATCTTTCAGGTTCATTGTCTTGTATGCTACCTGTCACTACCAAACAGCAGAGAGACACAGTTTGCAGCTAGTGGGTGAATATCTATCCATCCATTATGTGTACAAGGGTCACATGGGAGGGGGCTGGAACCAATCCCAGCTGACATCAGGCAAGAGGTGGGGTACACCCTGGACAGGTCGCCAGTCTATCACAGGGCTGACATATAGACACTCACTCCTACATGCATGCCAGTAGAGAACATGCAAACTCCACACATAAATGCCCTGGGTCGGCCCAGGATCGAACCAGGAACCTTCTTGGTGCGAGGGTTAACCACGGTTCCTCTGTGCCACCCTATAGCAGCTAAAGACTTACTATAGATGTTTCACTCATGAGTTGGTGGAGAGCAAAACCAAGCTTAAAGGAGAACCAATAATGGACTTTCAGGCCCTGCAGTATCACAGAAGCTGATTAACACTAGTTGGAGTCTGTAGCACTGGAAGAAGAGCAGAGAGAATGTGAAGGCACATGGGCTCACTGACCTGTTGATATCTACTGCATTCTGTGGCATCAGGCCAGTTTTAGGCACCTCTGCAGCTGGCAGCCACCAGATGTGATATGTTTGAAGACAGATGACAGCAGCAGCCCTGTGCATCTTCAGAAGCGAAAGTGAAGGATGTGGGCCAAGTATCTATCTTTCTGGTGGGCATAAAAACTTTTTAATTCCCCATCTGTCCTGATTTAAATTTGCTCTGACTATAATGAGACTTATTTTGCATGCAAGCAATGACACAGAGCCTGCTAAAGAAATTATTAGCAATATTAGCATAAAGGGAAATGATAAGCCCCTTAATCCCTAACGGAGATGAGTGAAATGATACAATACCAGAGATATTCAGTCACTTACATTCTAACACAGCCAAATGTATGTGATGAGAAAAATGACAGGAGGATACAAACTAAATGGGTCTCAGGATATTTTAACCACAGTACAGCTGTTCATGATCCTCGTGTGACTGTGTGATGAAAGTATGAATTGATATCAATATATCATCATGATGCGTAGAAATGCTGAAGGTAAGAGTAGAGATAACAGATTATGATAAAAGTCACCAATAGCCAAATGGAGTACACTATGAATTTACATAGAATCAGACTGGTGGGAACACAACAGAATTCAAATATATTTAGGGTACATGTATAAATTGTTTATAAATAGTGAATATGTGTTCGCCCTTGACAAAACCAAAAACCAGGCGCAGTTTAAAGAATGCAAACAAAGATTTTTCTGTGTTGAATAGTTTATGATTTAAGATGTAAGTGACAGAAGAACAACAATTCAAGGGTGCCAGCAGGGCAAGCTTTATTTAACATGGCAAAAAAAAGAGAGTCAAATTTCCAAAATAGATTTTAAACAAATGCACATCGCAAGAAAGGCAAAAATAACTACCAAATAAATATTTACATCAAGAACAACATTTTTCATGTGACATCCTTGAAGATGTCTTACAATGATTATAAAATGAGACGGTATGTACAACCATACAAGTTTAATAGGACATGCTTAGGAGTTTGACTGCACCATTGTACCACACACTGACTACAACACAAAGGCTGCATATTAACTGACATGGTCCATGAGCTGCCCATCTATGCCATCATCAGAAAATCTGGCATCAGTTCTATAACCCAAAGAATATATATCAAGAAATTATTGTTTTTTTAAACACGCCTGGCAATAAATGCATAACTGACACTGTAATGATGGATGTGGGGATGTCTGCTTATGAACCAACCCTCTCTGTCCACACAACCAACCCAAGAGCCAGCCTCTCTCTTTCCTATGATGAATTGTTGCTAGGCAATGCTGAGGAATTTGCTGTGTGACCATGATCTGGAAGCCTTTGTGCAAATCACCACTTGAAGGTCCTCCGACTACCGGGGGCAGTCCACAGCTCCATACAGAGAAGGATATTTCTAAAATATTCAAAAAAAATTCTACACTGGGACTGACATCATGCTATTAAATACAAAATAAATAAATCATATAAAAAATGGAAAAATAGCCATCTTTGGACAGGGCCAGCCTGTTCATTTTGATTACATGTCCTTGCATTATTTTGTTTTCCCACATACTAGCCATTTTTACAGGATAACTGTTACACTTTTGAAGCATAGCCAATTTTAAAAGCACATCACTGTCAAGTCATTCAAATCCTACTGCTGCAACACTTTTTAAAAGTATGCTTATGTAAAGCTAGCAGCAAAGTCTAGCATCTCCAACTCAGATCATTGTTCGCTCATATTGAAATATTCTATTTTTCATCATTTTTCATGTGATCATTGGTTGTTTCATACACCAATGACTACTTGTAGAGTAGAGGAGGGCCAATCACAGATCGTCAGCCACTTTGTACAGCAGAGATAACATGGATGTCTATGGAGCGCTTATAGCATAAGAATAATCACAAAGCTGAGTCTTTATTGCCACACAGGTAACCTTGCATCACAAGCTCTTAAATCATTATTGCTTTATGGTTAGTAGCACACAGATCGATGCTGCATGCACAGAAAACCATAAAGCCAAAGATTTAAGCAAAGAAAAGGGTCCAATTTTTGCTTCGTAGTCACTGCAACCTAGAGTTAGTGCTGCTTATTGGAGGTCAACAGATTAACAAGAGTGTACAAACACAAAAACTAGAGTGGTCTTGGAAGAGCAGAGTCGTGTTTGGGAGTGCTACATTGGATTGTTGCAAATGAGAGAAATCCACAGGCATATTACAGTGGCCATAAAAACTTGATGATAACCTGGTAAATGATATGAAAGGCATTTTTCAAAACTGCATACCATTTGAGAATTGTTGAAAAACTATCAACAATGCAATGCTACAAATCTTTTCCAAGGAATATCTGAAACTACAAACTACATGTTCCCATTAGCTGTGAGTCTGAATTAGGTACAGTAGGTGTTATCCTATGCTGCATACAGCAAGTGGCATCAATAACCAGCCACAGCTTCATAAGTAACACTCAACAGGTCAACATTGAACCGTTTGTGTTGATGCTCCTGGTCACCACAACAAAGGAGTCTTTTCTCATCTATTAAAATATGACTGTCTCATTACCAAAATAGACTCCAGCTCAGACAGCAGAAACACCAGAAGCCCAGCTAGACTTCACTTTAGTTTTTGTGCGTCTTCATTTCTGCAGTAATTTTGTTCACACAGAGCTCTTAAAACCTGCTCCACTTAAAGCCTGTGGAGCAGGGCTGTGCAGAGCTATGCAACCATGCATCAGTCCATGCAGGTTGATATAGTCTAGACTGCCATCTGCACAGCAGCCTGTGCTCACAGCACTTATCGCTGCTCCCATCGCCACTGAGACAATGAGAACAGCTCACTATGTAACAGCTCTCCCCGTAGTTTGTCCCACTACTCCCTCTACATCTCTGTGCTTTCACAAGCCTAAATGGGAACACGAGTAACAAGCTATTTCACACCTCACACACCTTACTAAGAGGGATTTTTTTTTCTAATTCCTGATGGTTTCATGCTAGGTTTATTTTTGTACTTAGAAAAATATCCATTGAATTGTCTGAGAGGCATTTACATCACAAGATTAAACGTCACACGTTGCACATTTTCAGTTTGGACAAAATCAACATGTGCCTAGAGATAGTAAAACCAGACAGATGTAACACCATTGTAGTTGCATACTGTTTACAGGTGAAAACATGATAGCTCAATAATCAAACCTCGACTGATATTTGTTTGTTGGAAAGCAAGAGAGACAGTAGTGGAAAAAGATGGATGTGCGCTAAAAGATTCAGGAGCAAGTGGACAGCGAGGTGTCCACCTCTTCTGAAGAGTGTTTGGTTTTTTGGGGGGGTGAGGGAAGGATTCACCAGGAAGTCCTGATAAAACCATCATGCCCACTCCCCCTTCCCCGAGACCAAAGAGGTAGGGGCTGGGGATCGCATGTGAGAACTGTAACCCAAGAGGTCTCCACTCACATGACTGAGCAGCTCCTGGCCTTCTCCTTCTTGAAGGTGGAAGAGAGCAGATCTGACTTGCTGGGCAAGTGGAGAAGTCGTTTGGACAGTCGACGGGTGGGGCTGGATTTCGGTAGAGGCTGCAGCTTGTTGATGCAGGCCATCGCTGCGGTGCGGAACACGCTGTGGATGCTTTTCTCCGAGGTGAACGCTGAGCACTCAAGATAAGCCTCTGCACCCAGCTGCTTGGCCATAGCAGAACCCTGCAATAAACAGAGTGATGAAGGGTGCGCTTCCATCTTTATTACATTTTTTTTTTGCAACTTTGTGATCAACACAATTTTCAGAAAATTAATGAAATTCCTAAAATGATTTTTGACAAACTTGAGAACGTCAGATGACAACTCCTGATGAAGTATACTGTCATGCTCAAAGCCTAAACATAATGAAAGGTCTGCAGATTATTGTGATCTTCATTTATTTCATACAGACCTAACATAAAGCTAAAAATGAATTCTGCAAAGAAAAGGTTTCATAATTGTAAAATTTAAGTGTGTTTCCAAACAGCTTTATGTTCATGTTTCTAATTTGACATCAACTATACTCCTAAATAATAGATACGTGTTTTCTCTCACCTGCTCATAGGTGATGGGAGTCTGTTTCTGATTGGACAGTTCCATCAGCGTGCAGACATCTGTGCGCAGGTCTGTCTTACAGCCAATGAGCAGGATACGTGTGCTCGGACAGAAGTCCAAGATCTCAGTTTTCCACTGTGGATGCAAAAGTTCAGTAAAAAGAAAAAGAAAATTTGTTCAGTGGATCCATTTAGCCAAAGTGTACAGGAAATAAAAACCTGTAAATATACAGTATATTGTTTAAAGCTTACTTTCAAGGAAATAAATCACAATGGGTCAGAAAAAAAATAGTAACTGTGAAGCCATTACCTTCTTCAGACTGCTGTCCACAGTGTCAGGGCGACTGATGTCAAAACACAGCAAAACTGCGTCTGAGTCACTGTAGCACAGGGGCCTCACGTTATCATAGTATGGAGAACCTTAGGGGAGAGGAAAGAGAAAATCATCAGTGTGGATACAAGACAAGACAAACTAAAAACAGTCTATTCTCAGAATTATCAGATGCTCACAACCCTCCCTTAAGTGGATGGGATTATCAAGATTGCATTTTCAGTGCTGAATACTGCTGATTTTTTAGATAAAATATTTTGCAACCATCATTTAGAAATTGTGGCAAATATCAATGTTCTCCTCATTTCCATTGTTAAATGACAAAATGCTTGTTTGATGAAAAACAATCTTATGGGATTATGTGTAACTGGCATCACTTCTCCTTCTTCCCGCTGTCCCTGCAACCGCTCT
>NW_018127886.1:2982698-2985212 GCF_001952655.1 Monopterus albus | reverse complement strand
TCAGAGGGAAGATGACAATCAAGCACTAAATCCACATTGAGCTTTCATTGCAGTAGATTATGCAAGAGGAGCGGTGGGGCTCAGGCCAGGCAGATGCTCCCACTCATGCTCACAAGTAAGGCACCCACCCCAAAAATCCTCTGCTCGGCGCACAACACCTCCAGTCCCTCTGTTACCACAGCAACAGCCTTGGAATCCACCATCTACATCAGGCATTCCTCCCACCACTCAATACAGGCGCGCCTTAACTGCCAGTCAATCATTTTACACTGCACACTGCCCACCCACCTAATGTTGGGGACATTCCTCTGCTCTGCAACAGAGCTGGGGACCACAGATATACATCCATCACACAAAAACATATACATTCACACATGCCAGCATCCCTCCTAATGACTATTTAAATTTGGCAGCAATCAGAGGTGATCCAAATCTTAGATAAGATGAAACACAGAGGGGGATTAACATGTTTACTTTAGGCTCTATGTGAATCCCTCTTATAGCTGCAGGCAACAAAAGCAGCGTGTATAATCACTCAGATATTACACAACCGTCCTCACCAATTTACATAATTTAAAACAATGCATCACAAGCAAACATAAAAAAGCACACACAACATGAATGTGTCCATATAGACTGGATTCATGAATACTTAATGATTTTCCACATTATCAAAAGGAAAACACTGAATTTGCCAGCTGCTGGGTGCTGTGAGCAGAATAATGATGAGCTGTGATGAAATTCCTCAGGGCTGCAGGTCCCAAATGCTTATTTTTATTATAACTCTGTTTCTATGCCTTTGGAATGAGCAGTTATTTTATTTGCTCTTTTAAAGGTAAATCAACAGAAACAGTCTGATGAAAGTAAATGATTTGCCACAGCTGTATTTTCACAAAGAGGGCACACGTTGTCACTGTAACAATGCAAATTACATTACTTCCCTAACACCATTTTACACCTAAAGGCTAGCATAAAAAAAGAAAGCTGTGCTCATCTGTGAGCCAACTTTGTGTTTGCTGATTAGTGAAAACTGACACATAAAAAATCTGAACAATTAGCACCAATGCGATGAGTCTGTGTGTGTATTGCACCCAGTTTCTATTGTGGGAAGAAAAAGCCAGGAGGAGGAGAGGAGGGAAAGCAGGAGTGGATCCTACTGAGGCACATCACAAAGAGCCCTCCTATGCCATTATTCCTTCACCCCCTGCAGTCTGATACCAGAGTGTCTGTCTCTTTTCCTCACTTCCCTCCTCCTTTTCATTTTAACAACCCAGAGCATGGCTTGGACAGACAGCTCAATGCACATGCAAAACCTAAGCATGGCCCAAATCTTTCCTTTCTTCCTTTTTCTCAACAACAGATGGAGAGTTTGAGGGATGAAACATGGATGAAATGATGAGGAAAAAAAGAGCAGAAGTAAATTCCTGCAGCTGAACTCAGCTCCGTCCATCTTGACGGTGTGGTGCCCAAACCTAGGTGTTGAGGTGAAAATTGGGCCCAGAGTAGAAGCAGCAGGCTTCACAGGTCGAGACAACAAGCCTATCATCGGAGTGTGTGTGTGTGTGTGTGTGTATGGGGGGGGGGTCTGCTTTTCTGTGTGTGCATGTGTGCTAAACCAAGTGACAGACTGTCTTTATCATTAGCACACTCCTCTCAGGCAGTGAGAATTTAAGAGTCAGACAGATTAATGATTCAGGGATGGGATGACTCACAGATTTGGGGATGAGAGTAGCCCAGCCCTCCACCCACACTCAGCCAGCTGGGAGCTGTGGTGGTGGTGGTGCTGCTGCTGCAGCAGCTGATAACTATGGACTTCACAGCCAGGCCAAAAAAAAAAAAGTACATTGCCTCAGATGGTTTTTCCCTGGCTTCACATGCCAATGCCCGTCAGTCCCTGCCCTGTACAGGGAGAGAGAGATCAGCTTGGTGCTCCTGAGCATCACAGCGTCTGAACTGCTAAAAAGCTTTACTCTGTAACTTCACTTTATCATAACTGATCACACTCTGGTCAAATGACAGTTTGTTTTAAAAAAAATTAAGCCAAAGCTCTGATGTGCATTGAATTAAGTGTACTCTACTAGTAATGAAGTCATAGTTTGAGGTAAAAATCATCAACTGTTCAATCTTCTGCTTTTCTGTCTGTTTGTCATCAATGCAAATTGAATATCTTGTGGACTGTTGGTTGAACAAAAATAAATAATTAGAAGACGTCATCATTGTTACCATTTTAAAGATCAAACAATGAATCAAATAATCATAGAAATAAAGGACTGATCAATCAATATTGACATTATTAGTTGTAACCCTTAAATTGACTGAATCACACACCCCCCCACACACACACATTTATGTGATTCAGTCAATTTATATAATCACTAAATTGACTAAAAGCTAAGTGGCCATTATAAATGATATATAGCCATTAGGCATTAACATGGTTATTGTCCATTAACAATTATTCTCTTTTGCAGTTTCATCAGCATTAATGGATATCAGGTTCATTCCAGATTAATC
>NW_018127886.1:2970671-2982646 GCF_001952655.1 Monopterus albus | reverse complement strand
GAGATAAATTACTCACGAACACCATAACAAGATTCATTATTCGCTATGCATGAGTTATAGCCACTGGATGAAGCTCGCCTTCTTTCTGTCTCACTCCTTCATGTCCGATCAGACCAGGCTGATTAAAAGTGGTGGATTGATTTTGGTCTGTAAATCCATGGCAGAACCGGGAAGAAGGAGCTGCCTGCCATGTGAAGCCAGTGATGAGGTCAGTCCAATCGATGAAGGGGAGTCGGGATAATGAGGAGAGGCCCTCGATGTGGCGGGGAACCACGGCAAACTCCACACAATTAGAGCAAATTATCATGAGTGGACCGACAAATATCATCCATCACCAGGGGCCTGACAGGAGACGCGAGTCATGTATTAAAAATGAAAGGGAGGAGGGGTGAGTTCTCCTCACAGGGGAACAGGAAAGTGGTGTCTTTAAATCAAACCTAAAGCCTGCTGCAAATAAAAATATCACCACTAATTATTTTTATTTTAGCTTTTTGTGTTGATTTACAATTGCCTGTAAAGCATGTGTAATTTTCAGTACATGTTGTACTCTACAGCAGTTTGTCATGCATTTTACAGTCCGTCTTTGTTGCTGAGTGTGTTCCTCACATCAAAAAGTGAAAGATGCAAATTAGCCAGAAACGGATACAATTTTGAATTTAGCATGGATAACAGGGACGTGACAAAGGAGGGGGTCAACGTATAGAAGAAAGGAGCTTAAACAAGGATTATGCCGGACAGGAAGCAAGTACAAATGGGAACAGTGCAGCTACTGAAAGGATGAAGAAGAAAGAAAATCAGACTCATTGGGTTAGTTGTAAAGGGTGGCCCAGTGGTCCTATTCACAGTCTTAATCCCCTGCATCATTCTGTTCGAGTGGGTAACCTGATGTGGCATATGGAGGCAAATGCAGGTCACTCAAGTTTCTGGGCTGCCTCCTGTCTGTCTGCTCCAGAAAACCTTCCTGCTCAACATGCCTCTGTGTGTCCATCAGTCCCCGGCAGCAGGCCCACTCCTGCTGGCCAGACCAAAGGTCCACGGTCTGGGATTAAAGAGCAGGATTTGGTCTGGGAATTACATTCACTACTTTCCTATTGTCACTCATGCATAATGGATAAAAAGAAATATGAGAGCACAGTAAATACTGGATCGTCTCATACAAGTGGGTCTGTTACATAAAGGATTTGTTGACTACAGACACATTAGCGAAAAAAAAATGGAGAGGATGGAGAGGAATGTGAGCTGGAGAGAGAAACCACTGTGCAATGAGCATGAGTGGAATCAAACAGGTGC
Source organism: Monopterus albus (assembly GCF_001952655.1). Classification (NCBI taxonomy): domain Eukaryota; kingdom Metazoa; phylum Chordata; class Actinopteri; order Synbranchiformes; family Synbranchidae; genus Monopterus; species Monopterus albus. The sequence goes on along the minus strand of NW_018127886.1, from coordinate 2,981,356 downwards.
TGCAGATCTGTGTTTGCATTATTCAGGTCAACAGGATATCCACACTGACCCTCTTTTTCCACACTTAGTAGGACTAGACTCCGCAGTTCAACAAGTTGATCTTTTATGTCCCCTTCCATCAGCAATGGATAAACACAGCGCCTGCCCAAAGGCCTTCATGTCATCAAACACTACTTTCCCCATATTTCCTTTATTTAGAGATGGACAGGGTAATGACAATTAAATTTCTTGTCCCCAAAAGATATATTTCTCAAGAAGAGATTCAAAGACGCAGCTCTCCTTTTAGTTGAGACAGACACTTATTACATTCACAGATCATTGCTTCATATTCCAGTCTCCTTCAGTGCTGCAGACTGAGTGACAGGCCAGGATATGCCAGGCAGACAAACAGAAGAAAGGCGGTAAGTTACCTGAGGTGTCCCACAGACTGAGCTCCACTCGCTGCTCCTCCAGCTCCAGACAGGCTGTGTAGTTTTCAAACACCGTGGGCACGTAGGTCTGGGGAGTAATTATCACCACGGTGCCATTAGTGCGCAGGTGTCAGTCAGTCAGCTACAGGTAATGAAATGTATCTAGCTAATTGGTGCAACACAGAAACACGCACCGAGGGGTCAATCAAATCAAAGAGAAAAATCAAAAATTTCCTAAATTTGAAAGAATTTCAGCTCAACCGATCACTGGAATCACTGCAGCTGCAGGGGGGAAATCAGCGCATGCCAAGATAATAAGATAATATAAAGCTTTCATAAATGAACAGTGACTATATTTTCTATAACCATGCGACGAAAAATGTGCAATTAAAATATTATGGTGACGGAATACATGATAAACTGAAAGGAATAAATCTTGAAAATGCGCACACAAACTGTGCTGTCTGCATCAGACGCACTGATTATTTCCAGTCATTTTTAGATAACCTAGCAGTCCGATAATACAGAACAACTTTATGTGCACGTATTTAGTTAATTTTGCACGAAAATGGACCAAATTAGAGCACAGCCTACCTCTGGATAACAATCCTTCGCCAGGACTTGCAACATTGCAGTTTTTCCGCATTGAACGTCCCCCACAAGAACCAGTTTGCATCTCGCCACCAGCGGCTGTGTATTCCTCCTTTCCTTCATGGTGTTAACAGAACAGCCAAGTATTGTCCCTGTGAGATCGAGCGCCCCGGTGTCTGGCTCTTTCCGGATGCCCGCAGTTGATCTGATTGAATTTGCCACTGCGGCTCTTTATACAGGCGAGCAGCAGCCAATGGGAGCTCACCATTCCACAGGCTTCCTAACATCCACGTCCTCCGCTCAGTGATGTCCTCAGAGAGCAAAGACAAATGATTTGGCTAAGGATTAGTACAATGGCGTCATAAATGGTGGTTTGTTTTACATTTTGAATATTGCATATTGTGCAAAACCATATTTAGAATGGTTTATTGATTTCCTTGTGCGTGTTTCACTTCAAACTAAGAAAACCAAAAATGATGAGCAAATAATTTCAGCTCCCTCTCAAAGCGTTTAGTTTACAAATATTAAGCATTAGGGCTTATGACGTCAGCAGTCACCTGTGGGTCCTGTCACTTGGCCTCCTTCTGACTGATTGATTAGACTGACACAGGACAATGGGACTGATAGACCAACACACTGTGGACTAATTAGTGCACTTTAATCTGCACTACAGAGTAGAGCCAAATTTATGTAAACAACTCAAATTCTTTTTTTTTTGTTCGATTTCTCATAGGTGGTTGATTTCTTCTTAAACTATTCCTGGTTACTCTGAGAGCCCTCCAAACCCACAGACACATAAGATATACAAATGTTTCACTGACATCCACTGATCAAAGGGCAGTCTGACCTCCGTCTGTGTGGTTTGATGTAATACCACCATGCTGACATCTGATGGGATGGTGTGAGGCCCCCTGACGGCTGCCCACAGGGTCAACTCAGAGGTCTTTCCTCTATGATCAAACCCCTGGAGACACACAGGCACTGATTTTCACACCCAGGTGGTCACTGCTACGGGGAAACACCATGTCATTTCAAGGAAAAGGAGAATTAAAAGATAAAAGTCAATTAACTGCGTCTGGCAGCCTATTGGCTAATTTACTTACTGTTGCCAATCAAAGCCATTGCAGTTTTTGCCCTAGTGGGTCAAAGCAATTTTCCTTTGCTCGAAAACAGCCCATATCATTCATCCCCCATACTGGGACTGTCTGTGTTTTATAGCCCAATATGTCTTGTTGTCACCACTCAGCTCTGAGTGTGTCTCCATGCCCAGCTTTCCATTGCTATCAGCATTTCATTTTATCAGTTTGACCAAGTCTGCTGTCTTTGTTTATTCATTTAGTTCTCTGTGATAACAGCATCTTTAATTTGATAACAAATGTTCAAGTAAATAATACTGCTCAGAATCCTCGGTGTGAAAAGAAGAACTGTTGCAATGCAAGATTATGTTTGGCTACATTTAATATAAATGACACTGGAGTTTTAAAATCTCCCCACATTTGCCTCCAAACATGATAATTGTTCTGATGCTGGTGCTGAAGAATACAGGAGAAAAATGAATAAAATCAGGCCATAAAAGAGCCGCCAAGACAGGCGCGAGATAAAAGGGGGAGGGGAATGAACACAACTGGCCACTAGTGCTTCAGAAAGATTTAATAGCCATATTGCAATAATTAGCATAGTGCTAAATGAAGTAGGCTTGCTTTCAGTTTCAGAACCTTCTTTGTTTCTGTGTTGTAACAAACAGGGGTAGTAATGCAATAACTGGTCCTCTGTATAGGGGCCAGAGTCAGATGGGCCAGGGGATATCTTGTGGCCAGGGCATAATAAACGAAGTCCTATAAAACTGAACGATGTACTGCTGATAATAATTTTCTAAAGCTTCACAGAAAATTCCTCACACAGTATTTAAAGTGTACAGAAAAACAGGTTGAAATATGCTAAGTTTTCAGGCTGCAAAAGACTGATTACTTGTATAGGGGTGACAACAAATGAATTAGAAAAGGAGGGGGTCCACTATATACAACATCCCCATTTTTTATGCTGCTGTTCTTCAGTAATTAATAAAACCCAAATACAGTGGTGCTTAGAGGAAGACAGAACAAAGAAGACAGCTTGCAGACTATGAACTCTCTCTAACCCTTCTAAACTGCAATGAATACAGTGATGTCTGTCCAGCCAGTGCAGAGAGAGACAGGTGGTTATGAATAATCATCAGAAATAAAGTGACACCTTCCAATATGGCTGATACAAAGGCTGAGGAAAAGGGGGAGACTGACTGCTGCATTGATGCTTAATGCAATCACACCTCAATATATTTGGTGACTATGTTGGCAATTAACACCAACACAGTGTTGTACCTGGTACTTTTTACCATACTGACTCTGAGAGACGAGACAGTCCAAGTAACTACAAAACGGTACTGATTTATTCCATGAACACAGGTAAAAATTAACATTACACGCTCAGGCATCTTGCACCCCCAAACTGCACGCAGGCAGATGTAAGATGAAACACCCTGAACCCACCAGGCCTATACATTATATCCCCTTGGTTGGGCTAGCCCCATACTACACAGAAACGTCAACCGAGACGTCTCTGTTACCAGCTTTGCAGCTGGTCATAGCAGTAGTCAAAACATGAAGTAAATCAATTAAACATAAGAACATATTATGGCTAAGGCTACAGTTATACACGTCATAATAATAATATTAAACACCCTGTTTGCTGACAGTCATCAACTCTTCTCTCTAGTTATCCTTGACCAGATGTACCCTGTAGAAACTCATAAGCATGACTAAGCATTTAACAGTCTAACTATACATCCTATCTCCACTAAACATTTCTAATACATAAAGTATCTAACCAATATCTATCTGACTAAAAATACCTAACAACAGTAAGAGAGTGGCAGTCAGGCCTTGGGAAAACAGACAAAAGCTGATTCACTATGGCCCTTTAAATGGCAGTTCTAAGTGAGCTGAAGGCTATCACTTTACAATATATCTGTTTTACAGTGGGCTGATTATTCCACAGTATTGCCACAACCTGCAGGTATAAATACTTTTCTGCCCTCTGTTGGTGTCATTATAAATTACTGAGGAGAAATAAAAACAGACACAGAAATGTTACTTAAATGTTTTTTATTCACCCCCTCGTTCAAATGTGCTATTGACAAAAGATGTACCCTGTACACATCATCAGACACTGTTGGATATCACTGATCTTGTCGATTTGTCAGGAACTGTGGGAAATGTTGACATCATTATCATCACACCTCACAGCGTCTTCAGGATTGGAGGTGGGTGCAGCATAACGTTTAGTGCATTTATTGCATCATATAGCAGACATATACATGATAGTAGTGCAATTATACCCCATCAGAGATATCTTGATAGTCTCAGCTAGTGTCTCAGCAGTGCTAGACTTTGTATTGCATACAGAATTTAGGCAAGTAAAACGCAATAGATAATGATAATTGTAAAAGAAATTGTGCTTTGGGCGCCCAAAGAAAAATTCACTTTTTGTATAAATTTCCTGTAATAAAAAGAACGTACTGTGCTCTCTGTCTTTCATCAACTAGAAGTTTTGTATCTCATACCCAGTTCTTCAGAAATGAATGTGGGTGTCAGTGGAAGCAAGCCTTATGGTGGTCCTAAGTAACTGCAGTGCATCATTCTAAAAACAAAGAATCTTACATATAAACACATGCTTTCTGAAGCAGCTGAATACTGAATTGTGTACTGTGACTAAACCCTTTTACTTTCTGTCGGCATTTTTTTTTTTTGTTTATTGAATATACAGTATGTACAGTTAAGCTGTGATAATGCATACATCTGACTGGTTATGTAAGTCATGTTGATGTATTCTGAGGAGTGAACGGCTCATGTGATGATGGTCCAAAAAAGCCCTTCTGATCAAACAGGAATACAATATGTCATGCACATACAATCGATTATTTACATATGTGGGTGTGTTAGTTGAATTTTTTTGTTTTATATAACAGTGGATGCAATAATGTGATCTTTCAGTGCTTGCTCAGATGGTTTCATATTTGTGAATACTGTTAGACTGGAAATGTAGGCAAATTAGTGATCTGATAAACATGACAGAGTCAGCTGATTACTATGCAAAGTTTGGATGAAGCTATTGGTAATTACAGCCAGGACATTTAGCTAGTCTTATGAATGGAAATTGTACATATTCTTAATTTATGTGTGTGCAGATTTAATATATATCCTGCAGTTTGTTTGCAATGGGCAGAGAATAAGTAAGTAGTGGATACATGACCTCTAATAACATAAATACACCACTAGAGGTCACCCTCGATATATTTACATGCCTGCAGTACATACTATGCTGATTTTAGTTGTTTATGCCAAACGATAATGTAATTATTTATTAGGCATATTAGGAAGTAACCCTTCATAATCTGTTGATGTGCCCAAAGACCCAAAGGCTCCTTCAGGGGAGTTGTCTTCTCAGTGTTACAGCACAGTGGAGGGAGCGTGCAAGTGCACATAGCATAGATACTTTCTTTTCACTGAGCAACTTACATCTGAAGTTCTCAACCTACCATCAAAGCATAAGTTGGGAGTCTATAGTCCAACCATTTCTTGAGTTATCACTACACCACTGAGCAACATAAATGTGACATGCAAATGATGCCGAAATGCTGAAATGGTTTTTAAAAAGTCAAAATGCAGAGATGTTCCTGACTGGTTTGTGGTGATGTGTTTGTCTGGGCTAACATTTAATTGTGCCATTGCCTCTGTCAAGGCCAGGGCTTGAGTTTTTGCCTGTGTTTGTTGTAACACTATAACTCAAAAAGTAAAGCCCCTTGGTGGCCAAAGTGTGCAGCTGAGCACATACAGAGAAAAATCCCTGGTTAGTGACAGCGGCCCATTCATTGTCACTGGAAACCGAGTGCTTTTAATCCGTAGCTACACCCCGCCATTGTGAGACAGGGACTGAAGGAGCCCAGTGAGGCGACAGCCCAGAGCTGGGGAAAGATCCACTCTACGCCGCGACAGCAGGGCGAAAGCCTGATGGCAGAGATTTGGAACCAGGCTCAAGGCTGTTATCATTTTCATCTGTGGGTCTGGTGTTATGCCATTTTATTAAGTTTTGACATTTTTTCAGGTGACACATAAACCACTTAGAGTGAGAATATGTGGTCAGTCTATCCATGTAATGCTAATTTATAATTTCTTTCTGACATTTTTGGATATGTGAGGACTCATTTTCTGATCAAGTTAGCTCTGTTAGCACAGTAGTTTGTTTTAACCATTTTGGCTGCAGTCCACTCACTGAAGTCCCTGTTTTACCCCTAAACCAATGAGTTTCATGTCAGTTGTGTTTCTTGAATAACTTTCAAACTTATAAAGACATTAGCATCATTCCAAATGCCAGCAGTAGGTTTTCATGGTCAAGCTATCATATTATGAGGGTCAACCTCTTATTGGAATATTGCTTTTATGGCATTATGGTGAAACTGAGTTGCGCCCTGGCGGCGTTTTGCACTCTCGGAGTGCTGTCTAGTTTATCTATGTATCTATTTTCTTTGAACTCCTACATCTACCCAGTAAGGCGCCTTTATGTTCTCCGGTCAAGTTCAGATCTGAAGATCAAACTGTGTACTCCAAAAGGGGACAGAGTCATTGTTTCAGTCTCAGGCTTCCAGTTTTGTTTTAAAACCATCATTAGGAACAGTTTGGTGTCAGGAAAGAACATAAATATCAGGTTTTCCACGTTGAGACTGGAGCAAATCATACAAGCTTTTTGGAGTAACTTTCACATGTTAAATATCAGTCAGTCTTCTTATATCTGATGATGACAGTTTATATTTCTGGGTTTATCAAACAGCATCAGAAGGAAAATTTTAAATAATCATTTAAGGGTAAAAACAAATTCATACTGCGAGCGCAGCAGCTGATTAGTTAAAATTATTAATATTGGTGATTTGTTTTGTGTTTGTTTATTATTTATTGGAAAAGCCTTCTTTATACAAGTGATATCAAAAACCATGTTTTTGTTTAATATCAAATTGTATTTTAATTTTTGTTAGGTTATAGGATTTGCCACCAGCCATTTGCAAACAAACCACAGTGAATGTAAATAATCCTTCTTAAGCCAACAGAGCAGCTTTTATACATTCACAACTGTGACAAAGGATACATATAAACACTTGATGTGCAACTCTGTGCTTGTCATGCAAAGATTCTGCATCACTGTTATGTGTAGATATGTGATCAGTTATACTGAAGTTCAGGATATAAATGATAAATAGTAATATTGATAGTCGCAGTAAAAAATAAAGAGAAAGAATCATTTAAAAGGCTACTGGGTTAAAAAGGAGCCAAAATAAGTGATAAAGGAAAAGAAATGTTTTCATTCTCCCTGTGTGTCCCATTGCAGGTGACACCATGTTGATGCTGACAGAAACAACTGTGCCTTTGAAGAAACACTTGGTTATACTGGAATGATACCTCACAGAGAGCTGTAGAGATGGAAGACATACAGAACTGGTCTGCTGTCACTCTCTGCTCGCTTTGGCCAGCCAAGTTTATCAAGAGGAAACCCTGGAAGCCCTACATTGGATGACAATTCCTGTTTATGTTGCGTGCTATGCTACAGTACTTACTGTATGTAACCTACTCTGAGTTCACAGGTACTGAATCAGCCTATCTGTGTCTGGGAGAGCCACTTCTGGTGATCTGAACTCACATTGGCTGACAGCTTTGCCAGATGGGGGATGTGACTTCCAGTGTGAAAGAAGAATTGGGATCAAAGTTAAAGTCTCAGGGGGGAGAAAGGATGTGGGAAGAGGGAAGGTGTTGTGCAGTGACTGCACTGCTGTACTGGTTTTTGTTACCAATATGCGTGCAGCTGTAGAAAGTGGCCCTGAGTTGTTGCGTGGCGATGGGAGCAGGGAGCTCTTGCCGAGGGGGCAGCAGGGAAGTGGACTCTCGTCTAATCTGCTTCCTCCTCCCGCTTATGTCACAGCTTTTATTTGTCCTCTTCTTCCAGCTCACCAACCTTCTGGTTTTTCTGAGGGACTCTGCTCTCACGCTCTTCTTTGTCCCAGGTGTGGACAGAGAAGGTGGCCTTGGAGAGTTGACGGATGCTGCCCCCTGGTGGTGCCCTGGTCCCTGGGCCCTGTGACTTCTTAGTCTGACCCCAGCCAACAGCACAGGCTGCTCCTGCAAGAGAGCAGGAGGCAATTTTCAAGAGAAAAAAATAATACTAATACCAGAAGTCAGCAGCAAATGAAATAATTTTAACCAAAGTATGAAAGATGAAGAAAAACATATTTTGTCTCACCTATGTCTGTGGACGTGATCATTCTATCAACTCTTGAGTCTCAGAAAACTAGTAAATGTACCCGGGAGGCAGAAAAGATGCAATTAATAATGCAGCCAAAATGTTATTAAATCAAAAAGCAGTTATGTGTTTGTTTTACCTGTTGGCTGGAGTTAGCTGAGGGCGGGGTGATCACACTTTGGTCAAGCAAGGGGTTAACAGGGGCAGAACAAGGGAAATGTGTAGCTCGCCAGTAAATTTCCAGGTACTCTGCAAGGTGTTCACATGCATCGTCCAGCTGATTCTCATCCAGGATAACATCAAACATTTCCTAGTGGGACAAAGAACAAAATAGGAAAGATGAGAAAGAAAAGTTAAACCATTCAATATCCATAAAAGATCGTGGTTTGAATTGTTTGAACCACTTTTCAAATGCATTTTCAGCACAGTATTAGTTGTTAGTTTGAGGAAGAGTGACGTACAGGTGGGCACTGAGCTAGCTTGTCCCCTGCCATCATCTGTACATTGAGGTGTTTGCTTTGTGACTTCCCTCGAGATTTGATCAGCCTCTGAAGAACCTGTGAGAGGAGCCAAAAAATAAAAGTAATGAGGTTATCAAATGAACAGTTTAATTGTTTTCATCACTGTTTTCTTATTTTATTTAGTCATATATACAGTGAGTCCCTCATGGCAGAACAACTGAAATCTGAATATAGACTTCGCTCTGTCAAACTCCTTTGTGGATATGATTTCTTGCAAGAGTCTCAGTGCATTATTACAGTATATCATTGTGAGTAAAAAAAACAATTTTGGAAACCCTTTTGCCTGGTTATTCAAGCAGTATATTCAGTGAAACAGGACTGCAATTAACAAGTACTTTCATTATGGATTAATCATTATATTTACTGTATAAAGTGCCAAATGGTAAAGTTTGGAGACTCCAAAGTGATGTCTTCAAATGCCTTGTTTTATCTGACCAGGAGTCCAAAACCCAAACACAGACAGTTTACAGCTATACTGTATATACAGTATGTATATGTATATACATATATATAAGCAGCAGATTTTTGCATGGACCAGCAAATGCTTTCATTTTGACTTGAATAAACACCAAAATGATTATTCAACTATCAAAACACTAATCAGTTATACTAGTATTTTAGCTGTAGTTTAAATAATGAATAACAACTCATCAGACAAAAACATAAGTCTTGAATAACTTCTTTGTGAAGTTTATGTGGGTTGTGCCGTACTTTGGGTGAGGACACTTTGACGTAGACAATGATGGGAGCCAGGGACGTTTTGAGGAGCTGTGCTGGGTGGTTGATGGTGTCTGCATCCAGGACAACCAGCTGAAGAGACTTGGCCAGCTCAAAGATCCTCTCTATCTCACTCTGGACCTCAGCTGTGATCAAACCAAACAAACAAAGGGAGTATGAGACATGTTCAACGGAGCAACATCAGTTACTTTAAAGAAATAAAGAAAGAAGAGGCATCTATTTTTAGCAGTATTCATCTTTATTTAGCAGAGAACAGATCAAAGAAAACGTTCTCTTCACTCACCCAGACTGGAGCGTGTGTTCGATCTTTCCATTATGGCCTTCTTGTTTAGCACCGAGCGCTTCGCCAGTGACAGATCAGCAGTCACTCGTGTAATAGAGATCCTACAGAAGAAGCATCTTATCACATCACATCCAGAACTTCTCCATTTCAAAGGATGAGATTAACTTGTAGTCTCTAGGAGTTAAAAATACTGTAAATCATCATCCTCATGTGTCCTATCAACCATGAAATGTGATCCCATAATCCAAAGAGCAGCTATGTGGTTCGGTCACAGTGCTACTGCACACAGCAGTACAGGCAGCCGTACCCACCTGCCATCAAATCTGTGCTTTAGAAAATCAAACAAGGCTTTCTGCATCATGTCTGTTACCTAGACGACAGACAGAAGGAAGGAAGGAAAGGACGGAGACAAGTTAGAAACACTAGTGTTATGAAATTTACACCTATGCACAATAAAGCAACACTTAGTATAAGTCTCCCTATTTTTGCATTTATAAGAACAGTATAAGGATATAATATAGGTGTAGGTGAAAGCAGCTAACAGGACACATGAATGTTTATTCATATACAGCACTTGTCAACAACAACAACATGGCCAAAATGACAGCATTAAATAGTCACATGAGAAGATACACAGTTTGGCACATCTCTGCGTAAGACAGAAAATACATGACAAGGACAGAAATGGTGTGTGTGTTTGTTTGCTTGCATATGTTCCCATGTGCATTGCGAGGACAAAGTCAGGCAATTTATTTTCACACAGTCCTGAAAAATGGATGGCCTTCAGAAAATGTGATGAAGCGCGTAGTTGGTGGCGCTCTC
>NW_018127886.1:2955444-2970603 GCF_001952655.1 Monopterus albus | reverse complement strand
CCAAGAAAAGACGAAGCATAGAGAAAGAGAGTAAGAGGGAAGGAGAGAAGGTGGCAGGCTGGAGCATCCACAAAACACATCACCAGAGCGATGCATAAATATTTCACACACACTCAGAACAAACAGCTTGGCACACAGCCTGCACAGTCACACAGAGCAAGACAGAAAGAGAGCAAGACAGAAATAAGATGTTAAAGCACAGAATCATTCTGTTCACTTATGTGCCTCACATTTCAGCCTCTTCATCCACACTATGATCATATACAGTGACTAATGCATATATGGGCATACATGCAGTTCTGCATCACTCAAAATGGATATAAGATTCCTGTTGTGTGTAATATAATTTCATCAGGATGTGACTGTGGTGTTTAGTATCAGTGTTAATGGGATAATGGGGGTAAGAGTGAGTCCTGTTAAATCATATCTGGAAAGTCTGTTCTGGACCAGAAAATGCAATCCAGATTAACCTAGACCTAACAAAGGCTAACAAAGAACAGACCAGAGACTGTGCTGAAGCACACCATTATTTTTTTTATTCATTAATGCCTTCTGAGGCTACATTTAGGTACAATGGTGCTTTGAGCTAAATGTTTATGACAGCATGCTAACATGTGGCACTGCTAATGTGCTAATGTTCAGCAGTTATAATGTTTACCATCTCTGTTTAGTGCAGTAAACACCTCAGGGAGATGATAATTAATTAGTGTCCCAGGTATTTGGTCATAAACCAAAGTATTACACAAAATGAAAATTTGACCTAATGATGGTGCTACATGGTTCATCAGGAGATCACCAGTTCATCCTTGGGGGGTGGAGGTGGGGAGGAAATGAATGTCTGTCCACCTAGTAGTTTTACACATTCCACTCAAAACTACAATTATCAACCTCGTGGTGGCACTAGGGTAAAAGTCGAGATCGCCAAAGTCAGTAGTGTTCATCCTCTGGTCACCATGAATTTCTGTGCAAAGAATGAATGGCAAGCCATCAAAGACAAGTTGGACGATTTCATCTCTCATAATTCATATTTAGTAATATGAAGTAGTTGACAATAAGCCCATGAACACTTCTCATAAGTTATAAGCACTACATGTTTGGTAGTTTTAATTGATGAATGACTTAAAGCCATTTTTTTTGATTGACTAATTGATTAAATAATTTCAGCACATACTCCATATCTGACCACATCCAGGCACATAAAGGAGAACCATTTAGCTGAAGTGTGGTACTGATGATTGTCTCACCTCATATCCTTTCAGTGAAGGACCCACCAGCACCACTGGCCGCATAGAAGGGACCACATCATATGGAGGAACATGTTCAGTCTGCACAGGCCACAAGCACAGACATGGTGTGGAGTTACACAACATGTTGTAGCAGTGAGCTAACAGCAGGTAGCTAACACAGTCCTCTGAATTTGACTAACCACGTAAAAAGCCATAAAATGCACTAGAATGTATTAAGTGTGGCAGTAAACTTTAAAGTGTTGTTAAATAAATATATGTAAAATGTAAAGTGATGCACAGAGGAAGAGGCACAACCGAAAGCATACCTGTTTTTGCTTCTGTTTAGCTTTCAGAATAAACAAAACAAACATTAGGAAAGAAGGAGAAACACATTCCTACTGCAGTAAATATCTGAGTGTAAGAGTGTATTAACAAAGAGAGCATGCATGTCATATTGAGCTGAGGAAAAATACATTTACACTGTGGCCCGTCAACAAACTATACTTATACTATAAATGCCCATAAAGTGTTGCCTGTGACTGGTTAAATGTCAGGTCTCAGTTTCAGCTGTTAGAGGTGATTGATTTAGAGGTGGAATGGTTGAGTGGTGAAGGCATCACATTTCTGCACGTTTGTATTCTGCTTGTTCAGCAGCTGCTTGAAAAATTGCGCATACAGTCTCCATTAAAGCCAGATTTTGTTGCACTAAGGAGCATTGTGGTTCTTGACTTGCATGCTCTGTTCAGCTCTGTGGGTGTGTGTGTGTGGGGGCGGGGCCTCACAGCCTCACAGTCTGCATCAGCCCATGAGGTTATGCTGGGTGACGGTTATAGAAAGTACAGGGTATATTGCTTCTTAGGCTCTGGGACCCTGTAAGAGCATGCAGTCCCAGCAGAGGCAGAGCAGACAGACACAGCAGGATGTCTCCGGTCTCACTTACCTGCAGATGGCGAGGTGGACCTCCAGCCTCCCGATGAAGCATTCCCTCCTTTCCTGTGGAGCAACATAATGCAAAACTTCATTATGCACGAATCCCCTCAGGAGGCAATTTGGAGAGGAGGGTTTCCAAAACAGAACAAAATCTGAGCAAGAACTAGTTATGTCACCAAAAAAAGTTTTCAAAGAGTGTGCTACTGTAGACATGAGGCTGGTGGAATCAGGGCAACAGAGGGCGATAAGTAGAGGAGTGATAACAGAGACGCAGAGATCTCTCTGAGCTGTGTGACCTCTGACCTTGCTGCTGCTTTCTGCTCTTGTTTTATCCTCATGGCCTCCAGTTTTACTGGGCTTGGGATGAAAGTGATGTCTGCCCCTTCCTTCACCAGCCGACCAATCCACCAGTCATTGTTGTATTTCTGCACAACAATGAAGCACGCACCAGAAGCTATGCTGTAAAACATGCTGACATGGATCACATTTTATGATAATAATTAACAAGTGGCTGTGACTGATGTGAACATCTTTATGCTGAAAGACACTCACCTCTTTTATGTGCAGAAAGTCTTTGGTTTCAAAGTTAATAGCAGCACCTTGGACTGGACAATCTTCATCAAGAGCCCCACAGTAACTGACATTGGTTTTCACTGCAAATGCTACAGGTTTAGACTGTTGAAAGAAAAAGAAAACATGAAATAATATAGATCATAACATTTAACAAAAATGTGTAAATAAGAAATGTGAGAGCACTTTACACCCTCCTCCTCTGGAACTGAAGGTAAATATATGAAAAAGCTTTGACCATTGACCCAAGGCTTTCACCTTGGCTCTCTCCAGCTGTAACTGAGCCTGGCGCTCGGCTTCACGCCGAGACGCCTCCTGGTCCTCCTCTAGGGACAGGTCGGAATCAGAGGGTCGACTAGTGTAGGAATCGGCTGAACCCTGAAAGAGGACAGGAGAGGTGACAAACAACTGGTAGCACTGGTAGATATGAAATAAATCCACCACGGTACAGCAATTCTTTTCAGAAGCATTTTTGTTACATATCTTGAATTTCTCTTTTCATCCCAATGGCAATGAATACATTAAATGCACTGATAACATTAAAAAAAATTCTGTCATTTGTGGCAGCAGCAAGGCTGATAAAAGCCTGACTAATAATTTTACTCATCCCAAGCAAAACCATTGCATGGCCAACTGTCTGTCAACCTCAGCGTGTAAGTAAAAGTCTCTCACTGGGTGTTGCAGTCAGATGTGTTACCACTCTGTTTTACAGCTAAAGCTAGTGAGCTATGGAAGAGAAGGTACCTACAGCAGCTTTTGCTTGCAAACAAGCCCCTTTAAGACATGTGGCCTTATAGGTAATGTTGTTGTCACCAGAAGTTGCTACCTGCGTGAGCAGTATGAAGCAAGAAGACGGCTGCATGGAACAGACTCCTTTTACATGCAGCCAGACAGTAGTCAGCTCTAGTTGTATAGATAGGATTGTAATACAGTAAACTGGGCATCAAAGAAAACATGCAATGTTCGTGTTACCAAGATGACCTCCCTCTTCACCTCTCTCTGCCAGAAAAGCCTGGATTTCTAAGGCTATTTACCAGCTATGAGCCACAGCTAAAGTAGTTTAGCCATGAACCAGAGGTCCCCTACTACAGTTCGAAACCGCAAATCTAAAAAGAAGTTGGACGCTGCAAGAAGTAAAACCAGAATTAACATAGGTGTGGTTTTTGAACAATGGTGACAACTGAGCTTTGTTGGGGGGGGAGCACTTGTTATTTTCCTGAAAACTGTAAGTAGTAGTCAGGCAGTGCGCATCGTGTTTTGGAGGAGTGGCTTTGGAGAGAAGTCAGAACAAAAGGGTGGGATTTCTTCTTTCAAAATCAAGCTTCCTCTTGCTGGTTTTTCCAGGATCACCAGCCCTACCTTTAACACCTTGAAGCAGCTGTACAGAATTTCTCATGCTGTAGATGTTGACTTAAGGCAAATTGCTCTGATGCATTTCCAAACAGATCACCCACATCTCCCTATGTCTTTCATCCTGTTCAACCTGCTTGAAGCTGCTTGTATTTCCTGAAGCCACGTGATCTAGCCTGCAACAATGAGCGAGTTCATGCAACTCTCCAAAGCAGCCCTCTCAGGGGAACGTGTGCAACCACATCAACAACCAGCACAGCCTTGTTGTCCATTTATCCACTCAGGCAGGCACACCACAGGCTGGCAAAAGTCCAGAGACTTCAACCAGGGAAACAAAGACACAACTCTAACAAGACCATTGGTAATATAGGATAATGCTAAAAAATAAAAGGATAACACAGGACTTCAGATTTGGCTGTACAAACAAAGGATGTGGTGTAAGGAGTGTCATTAGCAAATCTATCTGAACACATAAGAATAAAAAGAGAGTAAATTTTAACACATTATTTCAAAATATCTCTCATATACATACCGTTGGGTATGATTTACAGTGAAACTACATAAAACATTTACTTTGTGGCAACAACCTGCTACTTAAGAACAACAATTCATTGCAGAAATAATCCAACTGCCCTTCATTCAGTAGACACATTGTTCTAAAATTGTAAACTGAAATGGCATTTCAATTTTGAAAGAACAGTTTTTGAAATAAGGAAAAATAAACGGAATTTTCAACATTCAGGTACAAATCACAATTCAGTTGTACATACAAATCGTAGTTGACAATATAACATATAATTTAAATTTATTTGGCCTGTACCATAATTCTTACACCTTAGAACGTGTTTAAAATTCAATAATAAAAACAAACAAACAAAACTGACTCTTGTCTATGAACCATTTTAATGGAAACTAATAAAAACCTCACTGGAGCCACAGACACTACAGAGAGATACACAACTTCAGTCCCTACTTTACACTTAAATACACATGTAAAGTGATAAAACGCAAAATGCATCCCTCAGCAGATCCTACTGTACATTTTTCCTCCTTTTCCTTCTCCAGGAGCTGCAGTCCAAGCTGGTTGCAGGGCTGCAAGACTCTACACATACCGGCAGGAGCACTTGCATCCGGCCAATTGTTTCTCCACAATCTCATTATTCTTTTAATATTTCTTTGCTCTAGCTGTCTCCTCTTCCCTCTTCTCATCTATCATCCCCACCCCCCTCTGCATTTCTCACTGCCACCCAAAATAGAGTTAGATGAATCCAGTGAAAAGTTTGTGGGTATCATTTAAATATCAAAGCCTGCCAGAGGTGGATCAGAATCTGATGAGTCTACCAGCAGAAAAAACAAAACCTAATTAAAGCACACAGAGTTCTTCAGATGGATGAAGAGGCCTGATATTCAGAAGTACAGACTGTGTCTCTTTAGGACAATATATCTATCTGCTGTCTTCAGCTATACTGTCACAGCCACATATTGTTTTGACTCGATGAGGGCGAACTATAGCAAAACTTATAATGGGCACAAAAATATCACCTGTATGAAAATACCACAAACACGTCTGGGAACTGGACAGTGACAAAGTGTGTTTGTCCTTTGCTGAAGTGTTACACTGCTCTGCTTAAAGCTACATGGACTCCCATAAGCTTCAAGGATGCAAAATTGGCAAAGTTTCTTTGCTGTTGGCTTGTTAGTAGTGCAAAACCTGCACGTTTCCATGACAGATGCAGGCAATCCGACACAAATGATAATTTGCAATATCTCAAAGTAGCCTCCACTCTTGTTGAGTGTTGATACTGTACTCTGGGGTTCGATGATTACAGAAGAGGCAGTCCATGTAATCACTTTATTTGTGCAAGTATTTTGTTGCACTGTGCTGCTCCCTTCTACTGACAACATATTCCAGATATTTAAATACTACATTTACTGTGGGAGCTTTTAATGCAGACAATTATAGAATGTCAGTGTTTTGTTAGACTGCAAAGAAACCTCTGTATTTTGCTGTGAGGTGACAGTGCTAACCACTGCATTATTGTGCTTCCCGCTACAGAATCTAAATGTATTCAAAACTTTAGAGAAAACACAGTAACTTAGTAAAAGTCAAGCCATATCTTCATACTCTGTAGTTCACAAACTCACCCTGCCTCATTGCAGAGCTTTAACTCTGCAAACCCTGCTGCTCACTGGAATCAATAGTGGAATCTAATATATTCACAATCAGTCAGGTCTCAGTGTTGGAATAGCAATAAATTGTCTGGCAAGCTCACAGCGCGTTGTGTTTTCTGGCTGTCTTGACTTTTAAAACTACAAACAAACACCCACTCACACTGCAGTTGTCTTTATAAAAGCAAGTTACTAAGAGACAAGGATGATAACAAGAAATTCCATACGCACTTTAAGTCCTTTTAGAGGCTGAAACTTGAGACAGTGATACTGCAGCAGCTGTAGATTTTCACCAGCAGAGGGAAGCATGCACATTATGAATAACGTGCTTTATTAAAGAACCAGCCATGAATGACACTCATGATACAGTGACAGCTAGTCACCAGTTAATACTTCACCTTCATTTCTGAGTTGTAATACAGATGAAAACGTGTGAATTTGTTGTCAGTGTAAGCAGATATACAAAATATTTATCAAAAATTTTCCAAAAATCTGTATTATATGCATTTATGAAATTTCAAACTGGAATCTAAAAGGCTGTTGTGCACTTAAGGTAAAATAGTTAGCACAATAAAGCAAACAAAACTACAAGTATGAGCTTTATTAAAGATATTTAAAGGTATGACTCCCTTAAAAGACAGGAGATAAGACTTTACCAACAAAACAGACAAAATTCATGACATTCAACAGATGGGCCTCCCTGTGAGATACATGTTTAAAGCAGAGATGCAAAGCAGCCTATGTAGAGTTGAAATAGATAAACTGCATGTGTACAGTGCCCTACAGTGTGTCCAAAGAAGATGAGGAAAAGGAGGGATGGAGGAGAGGAGGAGTGGGGAGATGCTGGCAAAGTGAATGAACCAGACTTCTGCAGAGACAAGAGTGAGAGGAGAAATTACAGAAAGAAGAAGATGTCTCAGAGCAGACAGATGAGCGACTGCTGGATGAAGAGGCTGCATGCAGAGTGGTTCAACAAAAAAGAAGAGCATCAACAGCATACCTTGTTACAGATGAGTCCTGTAGCACTTGAGTCAGAGGCAGACATGATTCTGCTGCCAGCGCTCTCTTCCCCCCATTGCCCAGAAAAGGCGGAGCCCTCCTCCCCTCAGCCACGTGGTTACAGGGGAGAGAGAGGGAGGCGCACTCAACCTAAGTGCTTCACAGCTGACGTTGCTGCACTGCCTCAACAGCCATTCCTTATACAAAAATGATGCCCTGACTGCAGCACTGGTGTGTACACACCCACATACTGGTACAGTCCAGTGGGTTTCTTCCGCTTCGAGCCAGCCTCATATAAGAAAAGGAGCTTTTCTCTGGTTTCATACATCCTCGTCCCCTCCCCCTCCCCCTCCCCCTGCCCAATGCCTCAAATCTCATGGATCACTCCAGCATCATAAGATTTTTCCACACATTCCTCTTATGCCAATTCCCACATTGAGAGATCCTTAAAAGTGAGGTAAAATCATCCATTTCCATAGGCATGTTAGTCTGGTGCTTACGCTCACACTAGGCACAGATAGAATGACTTTAAATAAGACAGAACAAAGACTAAGCAGTTATATAAGCTATGATGATATACAAATGAGTCTGATTGTAGTTCCCTTGTCAATCTCTTTGCTAAAGATGTGACCTTTTCAACAGCAAAATGTAAGAAGGTGTGCAGGTATTGGAGGACAGGTAGGCAGACAGGGTCAAGAACATAAATGAGAGATGAAGGGGAACAGAAGAAGGGAGGCCTTTGCCCACCTGCCCGTCTGCCAGCCCTGCACCATCCTCCTGACAGAAAGGTAGTGCATGAGCCTCCAGTACAGAAATGCAGCGATGAGTCAGCAAGTAGCCATCAGATGTCTTATGAAGCCACGAGCGAGGCCTCTATTGTTGGAGATGGCCTTGTTGGCACGGCATGCCTACGCTCCAGGTCACTCTGGGCGAGGAGGACCCTACTTTGGCATCCATTATGCATCCATCCATTATTACGTTTAACAAAAATGTCTCAAAGCTATATTAGCAAGCATACAAACACACACATGCACGCCCATGTTATTCTAGTCAGGGTCACTAGTTCCCTCAGATACCTCTGGAACAGAGAAGATAGGGTCACAGTTTTCATCATTAGTGCTGTGCAGCCATTGTGTAACAGAACTCTTCAAACAGCGGAGGGAATAAACACAAGAGAAACAAAACAGCAAGATTTTTCTCTTAAACTGAGAAAAATCATGAAAAGTACATTTCTAAATGTTTCTCAACTCAAAGCCTTTGTCTGCTTTGTATGTGCTAACTCTGCTAGCTCCTTATATTGAATTGAAGTGAGAAAGACAGAACGATGAAGAGGGACCGATGAGTGAGAAGAAAACAGGGAGACAAGACAGAGAGATGAGGGGAGGGAGGGTACTTTCAATAGGACCAGGGAGAAACAGCAGAATCTTTTTCTTTTGTTCTTTTTTGCTGTTCAGTCAATCTAAATATAGGCTCCTCCCATTCCATACTGGGGAGAGAAAGTTCACTGTGTTCTGATGAATTCCCTCAAGAAAAAGCAAAGCAGATTTGGGACTGGCTCAGCTATATTCACCGATGCCAGATCGACCATCTGAGATGGTATATACTATGCTGAGACTACAGCATGTATACTGTCTCTGCAGCAGAGGTGCATTCTTTTTTTCCTGCCAAACAAATTATATTAAATATAGTTTTCAGTCCTTCTGGGAATGTTATACAGGTGTATACAGAATACATTTTATAGGAAACACAGTTTTCAGGTAGATTATATTCAGAGGCGTTTTTTTTAATTAAGGAAGTAAATGATTGCATTTATTTAAAGGCACTGGTTTCCAATGTTCAGCATCGACACATTTGTGGCCTGCCAAAAAAGCTGTTTCATTGCATTAAAACAAAACATAATGTGATGTGACAATTATGCTTCCTACAACACATTTGTGCTTGCAGTTTAGTTTTATATAAACCTAATTTCTAGGAGACAGGGTTGCTCTTCCACTGTGCAGACCTGAGACTAAGTAGGAACTGAGTAGCTATCTTAAAGGGACGTCAGAGAAGACAGAGATTTTCCCAACAAATCTGGTGAATTAAGGACACAGTCTTTACAGCCAGCTGCCTGTGTCTCCAACCTTTTGACTAGAGAAGAGGACTCTTACAATCTGTGTGCAGTGGCAGCTAAGGCAGCATTAGGTGGATCATTCAGAGCCAGAGAGAAGTTCTCCTGACAGTGCAACCAGAACACAGAAAAGTGGATCAATAGTAGAGCCACCCAGATTGATACTCCATCCTGTCCCAAGCAGCTCCACCCTGCTCCTGCTCTAATATTACCTCAGGATACTTTCTTCCTGCCAACAATAAGACATTTCAGACCTTGCGGCCTATAAATAAGCATTTTGAAGTCATTTCAACACATGCTACTCAGCTGCTTTCTTACCAAAGATACCGGGTCCTCACAATAAGAACAGTTGGCATGGAGGCTAAGGAACAGAGGGCACTTTGAATTAAGCCGATTACAAAGAGGAATGCTACTGATGCTAAGGGGACAATGCAATGACATATGATCAACTACAGTCAAGCTGCAGACAGCAGACGAAGAGAAGCACGAGGCTGCAAGCCTGCCTAGGACTCTATCTTTCATCTGCACTGTTGACTTGGTCTTGCCCACTGCACTGTGCATACTTAGGCTTTCATCCCCCAAGGATCCCTCAACCTGACTTCACCAAACTGCTTCAAAGTACAGAGAGGCTGGAGCTAACCCACATAAAGCTGAACCTTCAGTGTAGCACAGAACGGCACAGTGCTGCTACATCCTTCATTACATTGGCTGTGTTTGTTAGAAGTTGACCTGATTTAGGCTCTAGGTTTGAGTTAGGCCAGTGGTGCATCTTGATTAGTGTGCTAAGCTAACCGAGGCAGTTTTGGACTAATCGGTATGTAATGGTGCCCTATATATTTGCACATTCCAACTTTAGATCTAAAAACGGTTTGAGTCTTAAACATTTACAGTAACTATGCAGGGTTGGTTTGTCAAAATAAAAGTCATTTGGGCATGCAGACTGCAGGTGTTGCAGTCAGGTGAACCTGAGATGTTTAAAATAATAAAACAGACAGATGTCCTAGATAAAACCTGCCAACCACACAGATGTCATATGAAAAAATGGAAGAGCACTCTTTCATTCTGACTGTTTTTTAAATAATAATAATAAAAGAGGAAGGGGTTCTGAGGAGGAACTGAAACAGAAGGTGGAAATGGAGTCTGGCCTTCTCAACATTGCTGGTTCATCAAATTTAATCAAGGCATTGCACACTGATGCACCAACAGACACATATACATGCAAGTACACACACAAACACACAAAGCACTTTGCTCCTCACGGGACAGGCTTTTAGTGCTCTGTCTCATGCAGTATTTAATTGACCCCACAAAGGAAGCCTAGCAGTTTCAAATGCACTCCTTCCCCCCCAGCAACAGAGAAAGCACGAATGCCTGCGAGCATACCCACAGCTTCCCACCAATGCTCCTCTGCCACCCAACAGCGCTAAATGGCATTTTCTGCTTTAGTGCAACTCAGACTTTCCACTGGAATATCAGCACGGAGGCAGAAGAACTTGGACGTACATCAGATTTGTTGAAAATACTCAAATGTAGATGATAATTCTGCCATGCTTCACTCTGACAGCCACATACAGTACATGCTTAAAGTTTCAATAATAATTATTAAGAGCACAGTTGAACGATTTCCCTGTTTCCATAAAGTTAACCTATATCTGATCAGGTATTATTCTGAAGCATGTACAGACATATTGTTAGGTTTATAGTAGCAGCAAAGAGATTATATGCAGAACAGATAGCAGCATACTTACTCAGTTGGAGGTAGGAGAGCACACTCCCCGTCTCTCTTGCTCGGTACCTCTGCTAGTCAGTCATGGTGTGTTCTCTCTGTTGGTTACACTGAACCCCACCCCCAATCTCCACCATTCTCAGTACACAAGCCTTTGCTACGTCAGTGAGGCTCTATCTACCCTGCATCTCATATCTCATCCTACCCACCCTCTCTCCTCCTCTCCTCTCCTCCCTTCATCTCTACCTCGCCTGACCAATGGGACTCTGTATTGCAATGTTAAGTTCATTCAGGACACCGCTGTCGCTAACAAAGTGATCATGTGAAGTTTAATGGCATTGTCTTACGCTGTCAATCAGGTTCATAAAATGTCTCACCAAGCCACACTTTCTGATGCATGAACTCTTACAAGCAAAGAATAATAAGTAGCATGAAAATATTTATTTCAGTCATTTTTTGGGATTCTTACAAACACTACATGGCTACAAGGATAACATACCTGAATAAAGAATGTGGGCACTCTGCCCTTACATATGATTTTATTAAAACCATGGGCAGGCCAGGCATATTATACCATCGCAAACTCGGAAAACCCATTTTAGTGGATGTTTATAGCCTAAAATATGATGCCATACTGTTGCATTTACCTTCAATTTAATTGGAGCTCTTGCCAAAACCTTGTAAAATTACCCGAGGCTGATTAGGTGGACAGTGGTGTCCACATACTATGTTGTTAAACTCACAAACACAAAGGCAAAAGCACAAAGGGGAAAATCGGCTATTTTAAAGTCCTCTCACACTGTCTTTTTAGCTGCTGTGGATGTCAACATGTCAGATGTCAAAAGTTTTGAGGCAGGAGAAAAATCTTCTGGTGTTATGTTGTCTCTGGCATGTGGAGGTGTCCCCAGTGTAGGCCTCTGTTGACTGCATGTGTTCTGAAGCTGTCATGCTTAGCTGCGCTCTGACAGCCACTCAGCAGCTGGGTGGACAGTATGAGTTACAGATGTGTGCAGATGTAGATGTGAGAGACTTTTTTTAATCGTACAAATGAACCAAATATCTAAAGAGAAGAAGGATGTAACTCTTCTATATGTGTTAATTTGTGCACAGAATGCATTGCATGAGATACAGTGTAAAATAAACAATGTGTCCAAAGCCAGACCAGTCTGACACCATAAAGCCATGACTATGGTAATGTAAAAATCTCGAGCAAAGTTGAGATTCATAATTCATAGCATAGGCGGATGAGAAGAAGCAGAGGAGAGAGAGATGGAGGAGGCATTACATTTGAATTCTGTATGATCAAAAGATTTGAATAAAACATGAATGGATAAAGGTTTGAGAGATAAACTCCACAGTGTTGCAGCTTTTGGAGTTGCAGCCAAGCATTGAGTGCAGATGTCTGTCAGTCTGTCCTGTACAAAGTGCCTCTGTAGGCAGAGCTGCTGCTGGTGCATTATGGATGAGGGGCTATTTTAAGGCAGCAGGGATGATGCATTTAATTTCTGAGTTGAGGGAGACGGCACCTGGCTGCTGCCAAATCCTTTCATGAGGTTTGTACTTGTACTTGATGGGTTCAGACAGGCAGATACAGCATGTGTTCCCACACAGACCGGGTCCCTGTTTGAAGTACGATCACCAAGAAGAGAAAGGAGGTAAACAAACTGGTGGGATGCCAGTGATGTGGATCAAAGTGTCACCAAGCAGTGCTGCTGCTAGGGTTGGCTCCAGTCCCCCCACAACCCTCATTAGGATAAATGGTATAGATTGATAGATGGATGGGTGAATGAAAATATTCCCTATGCTACTAAAATGAAAATGTTTTTTTAAAGTCATATTTTAAATGCAGCAACATCCAAACTTGTTCTTAGTTTTATGCTACCAAAACTGCAATTGAAAATAAGATATCTGACAAATTGACAAGACAAGATTGTGGCTTCGTATTTTATGCATCTAAAAAAACTCTGCTCTTTAGAGGAAAAGCAAACACTCACTCTATTTAATCTCACTGAAAAACAAGTATTGAATACTTCACCAAATGGTATGAATCACAAAATGAAGTGACCGAGTCACTTGAAGCTTATTTTCCAAGAAGAGGTGTTTAATCTGAAGTGCCACGTCTGTCTCAGTGAGATGCTGTAGAGCCGTTTGGCACTCCACCACACAGGATGACTCTAGTGCAGACAGACTGACTAGGCCCCCTGCAGTTTGCCACTGAAGCAAATGATGCAGTCATCTTGCTACTACAGAGGACCATTTTCCAGCTGGTTAACACCGGTAGCACGGTCAAAATCAGACATGTTGACTTTTTAAGCAGCTTTAACACAGTCCAGACCCTCTGGGTGGGAAATGAGTTTACAGAGATGTAGATGGACACCCTGATAGTGTCCTGGATCAGGGGTTATCTCACAGTTTGTCAAAATTCAGCAATGTGTGTTCAAAACAGAAGGTACGTGTCTGTCTCTCTAGCTAGCAATCTAGCTTCTAAAAATAAAATACCTAGGAAAGAGTAAGCTAAAGAGAGTCATGGCAACCTTTCACTTTAAAAACGATTAGGCTGGTCAGTCTGAAAGCAAAACAGCAACAATGTCAACTCTCACTGCAAAAAATACAATCAACCTAAAAAAAACTGAACATGATGTTTTATGACTTTACACTGTTATTTCATCACACTAATAATATTGTCTGTTCTCCAGCTAAAATTGGATTATATTAAGAGAAAAGCATGAGATTACAATTTTGAACAAGTAGATGATTGTATGATGCACATGTTGCAATATCATTTGCAGCTATTACATTATGAGTTGTTACAGAGGTAACTTTCACTCTAAAGTCCCCATTTTATATTTCCCAGGCTCATAGCCTTTACACTTTTCTCTTTAGGTTGACACTCAAACCCTTTTCTGTAAATATTAACCGTTTTCCTGATGCCATCTTGTTGTAGTGTGTGCAGAGAATGTGTATAGTGAGAATATCATTTTAAAACGTGCTTTATAATTTCCACAAGTTCAGACCAATAGCATGTATGTCAGTCTCATGTAGATGTAAAAGAGAGGAAAGGTGACAGTTTTGTTGACAGTCTATTGATTCGGTGGTACAGTTTTGTCACACTCTGGCTACTGCATTTTATGTGACAAAGTGGTTATTATAGCTTAAGAACAATACTGGAGCTCATCCAGTTCTCATGGTAGAAGTAACAAACCTAGAGTAACAGATCACTGCTGTCATCTGTTGCTCCAACATCGTTTTAGTCAACATGATTACCCTGAACACGCTGCAACCGAGCTCATCCCTAATTTCTCCAGACTGACAGTGTACGGCGATGCTCCTGTACTCCGAAGTGAAAGCTTCCCAGTGAGGTCAGTCTGTCTAATTTAATTATCTGCATCCCACCAAGGACCAGCCTCTGCCGTTACCGGTGATGTTTCGGGGTACTGTAATAAAAGGCTACACGAAGCCTGCAGCTTGGTTTAAACCCCTTAACACGGCACATAAGCAGTCAAAAATCTCATTCAGCCGTCAATTACCCGGACAGATCCGAAAGAAGAGACAACTGAAGACAAACCAACCTCATTAAGCAGAAAGACGCTTGAATTGGTCAGGGACATCCGCAGTTTACGGGGGTTCTCGCTCACCTAAGCCCAGAGGCATCAGCTAAACGCAGGGCGCCGCGCCTCGTCCAAACGGGTCGGCTGCTGCTCGGCGCTTCATCTGGATGTGAAGCTTCGGCACCTGCGTTGTAAGATTTCCAGTTTTCTGGATTCACGGCCTGATCGTTGACTGCACACGGTGCCATACGCGCGGTGGATAGATGACGGCTTTGGTGATAAATTATGCAAGACCTGCACTTTTCACACAGCCCAACCCCCGAGGATTTCTTCTGGTCGGATTTCTACTTTAAAATGTGTTTCTATGATGGTAATGTAGGCAACAGCCCTCTGGTCGGAACTCATTCGCTGACACGTCTAGAATTTCACTGTATGGGTTTAAAGCTACAATTTTCACCAGTTTTACGATTTTCACCCAGTTATCGAACATTTTTACGAAGCAACTGTTTCGCTTCCAGCTCAGGTTCAGCA
>NW_018127886.1:2952821-2955418 GCF_001952655.1 Monopterus albus | reverse complement strand
ATGATGCTTATGTGCAAATCCTGTTGAAATGTCAGTGAGATACGCCAAGAGGAAAATCAAGGCGCTGGTTTACACAATTAACCTAAATATGTTAATTTTGTTGAATGTCATTGTTTTATTTGTAGATCTGTGTTGTGATTGCTGTTGAATTAGGGTGGAGTCAGCTGAAACGGGCCACTTTTGGGTAAATTGTTTATAAGGCTATAAAATATACTAAGGATGAAATGTAATGGTGACTTTACAAACTGCCAAGAGTCTCTCAAATATTTATTTGTTTAAAATCTGAAAAAATGGGATTGTTTTGGAATTATGGGAGTTGGAGTGTGGGTGCCCTCTTGAGCTGTGTCTCAATATTCAGGTAAAATGAGCCACGGTTAAAGATTTTTATTGTCAATTCATTATATGTGCAGGACATATAGAAAATCGAAATACCGTTTCTCTCTCACCTAGTATTGAATGCCATACCATTTAGGAAACTAAAATAGAGTAAAAGTAGAGTCATTTCAGCTGAAATAATTCTAATTTTAACAGCAAACAATGCGTTTTGTGTACAATAGTAACACTGTAAATACACTTCGTGTAATTAAATGCTGAATGTATAATTAATTTAAGAATGCAATTAAACATGAACTGGTGTGTGCGTGTGAATGTGTGGTCTTGTTTTGCATTTTCTTTAAATGCAGTCTTTGCAGATGCAACCATCTTCATTATAGATGCCATTATCCCTGGGTTTTTTTGTTTGTTTTTACAAAAGTCTAAGTTTTTCTTCAGTTTAGAATTCTTTATTTGAGAGAGTCTGTCAAAGCATTGTTCCTAAACATTTTCCTCTGTTGGTAATTTTATCTATATTTGCTTTATTGACCATGAGTAAAAGTTGTTATGCCATGCTCACATACCATGCGATTTCTCAATTGCATGGTCTTATCAGCAGCCTTAGACTAATCAAAACTGTTGATACATGTCAAGTAGTGTTGTAGCAACAGTGTAAGGTTCAGTGACTGTGAATGGTTGTAAAATCTTAAAGAGCTAGGATGTCCTAGTCTTATTTGGCCCATTTTAGCTGAATCCACCCTATCACCTTTTGCTACATTGATTACACAGTGGTTTGTTTGCTTGGGCTGCTCTTTTCAGACGTTTTATGTTTGTTGGCTGAATTCGTCCAGGCAGGGAGGATGGCTTCCTGTCATCTCAGTTTTCACTGATCCAGCACTTTGTCCCCCGCACATCCTGTAAACGCCTTCTAGTTACACACGGCCAGTCGACATTTCCAGACAGGTATAGGCCCACTGCCAATGTCAAAAAGAGAAAGTCACCGTGGCACATACGCATACACAGGGCCACGGAGGTTGCGCAGAAAGCAGATTAAGGCGCAAGCACCTTTTGTGGTTAGTTTTATTTAACATTGCCAGGACTTGAAACTTTAGTTAAACTCTACACCTTCGCAAATAAGATCATCTCGGAAGAGTAACACAACAACTGGTGCTGTTTGGTGACAAGCAGGAATAACAGTTGGCAAAAATAAAATAAATAAAAGATCGCTTCCAAACATAAAAGGCTTATTAAAAACCCCATCCAATCCATCTCCTTCATCGTTAGTTGTCTCCCACTTAGTCATAAAATGCAAGTGATGTAGCGGCACTTAATAATAAAACACATTAAACTGCCTCCCTCTAATAACTTCATTTTGGAGAAGCCCCATCAGCACTTAGTTTAGTACAAAGCAGCCCATTGTGGAGCTTGTCCATGACAGAATTATAATGACTGGGGTCGTCTGTCCAAGTGGCCCATAATCTCTGCTATGCGCCCTTCACATCCGGTAACAAATATACACACAGATTCTTTGTGTTTCCTCGAACCTTTTAGTTTCTCTACAAAGAAATAATTCACAGCAACACTAAGCCCTTCTACTAAGATACAGTAAGTTTTATGTGCCAGACAATCGCGCCTACTGCTGGGCAAACTGAAGAAAATGGGAACACAGGCTACTGTACAAGAACAGTAAGTTCATACATAGTCTTATATATTCATCTTCTCAGTGCTGTAATAATTGCAAATAACTTAAGTTGCTTAACACTGCAGACACAAGACGAACAATATTTGTCTATAATATCATTAGTAGAATTATAGACCTATTATAACTATAGTATGCCAAACTACACCAGCCCCTACAGAGTGTTATAGTTGTGTGTAGCTACCAACTGTCTGTAGCTTAATGTTTAATGTGAAATGTTTAATGGGATGTGTGAGGGTGTGGAGTTGTTCAAAGGGTGAAAAGTCAACAGAGACTTCTGTGTCAACACCAGCGTGGCCTTACTGGTTTACAGATTAGTCTAAACATCATGCAATACATGCTGCTTACTAGAAAACGCTTGCATAATACTATTTTACTGTAAAAACGTCTAGTAAATAAACACTTCACAACAACGATGTGAAGTCTCTGCTTTACAGGAGACCGTGGTTGTCGAACAGGGGGAAGATTATAGTCGTACATCATTTCCACTAGATGGTGCTATAATATAATGTGATCTATTACAATAGTTGTTTCATGGTGTGTTGTGTCACATAAAATAGGGAAAGGCCTGGTTGGGTTAGAATTT
>NW_018127886.1:2924345-2952595 GCF_001952655.1 Monopterus albus | reverse complement strand
GGGGGTCGAGGTGGGACTGGGAATGTACCGTAGCTTGGCTGGGAAGAGCGCAGGCTGTCCGGCCAGTTTCGCAGTTTTTCCTCGCTTCCCTCTGGACGACAACCTCTTTCAAACGGACGGACCCGCATCTTTGGCGTGTGACTGCGGCTGCGTGAAGACATGGCTAGTGTGGCTCTCCACCGCAGTGTCATAGTTACTCCTGTAACGAGGCTCTCCAGTGGTAGGTAGGACCTATGCTGTCTCTCTTAAGCTTTGCCCGCGGATGTGCTGAGCAACTGCACTGCACAATGTTAATGTGTTGCGGGTCGGTTTAGCTGAAATACAGTGAGAGGAAACGGCAGTCGGAGAAATGCCAACAGCTGACTTGTACTACAGTGTTTTGCTGTAATGATTGCGGCGACATTGAGGAGCGCGGGGACTGTAGGGTACACACGCTGGTCCATATGCAGGCATAGACAATTCATTCACACCTTTCTAACGTGACATTTAACGTGAATCCAAGACAAAGAGGCCAATGAGCTGTTTGCATTCTGGCCATATCATTTCCACCAATTTCTTCCCGTCTAGTGACCCGTCGGGAGTCGAAATATAATGACGTATTGGGGGAGACAGGCCCATGTAGACCCGGTTTTTACACTATAGTAGTCCTGTACACTGGACTGCAAATCCCTGCGATAAAGGGGGGGATCCACTGCCAAGACTGGAGCTGCCCTACGGAATGTTTTACTCCTGACAAGTTGCTGGGTGTCGAGCTGCACTTTCCCCTGTAGCCCACATACTGTGGGTTCAGGGTGTCCAGTCCACAGTCCTAGTGTGTTGAAGGAGGACACATTTGAACATGGTGACCGTCGACTTTGCATGAAGGCTGCTTGGAGCGTCCTGTTATATAAGACCTACTGCCCGCAAACACATAACCTGGGCCTACACGTGTAAAGGCTAAACATGGTTTATTTATTTGTATTTTTTTAACATCAGGCCTGTGTTAACAGCGATGGCAGTAGGGCTGCAGGTCAGTGTCATAGAGAAAAAGAAAGGGGCAAATTCTTGTTACTGGCATGTAAGTGAGAACCGCAGCATCTTCCTAATGTGTAATGCAAAGAGCTCACACAGCTCAAATCGACCCATACATGGTCCAGATTGACTTAATAGAAGACTACCTCTGCTGTTTTGCACAAACCCAGTACATGTAAATCTGCTGCTGACTGCTTTTACCGTCATATCTGCTGTTGTTGGTCATTTGCACTACTGTCCATGTGCGTCTTCTTGTTATTATTTGTACTACTGTCACTGATTATACATGGTTTGAGTCATAGCCTATTAGGTTGTACCGTTTAGTTTTACCCTAATCACGCTGACTTAGTTTTCTTATTCTTTTTAGTCTATTTTTACTCTATGTTTATTCTATTTTAGTTTCCTAAATGGTATGGCATTCAGTACTAGGTGAGAGAGAAATGGCATTTTGATATTCTGTATGTCCTGCACATATAGTGAATTGACAATAAAAAATCTTTGATCTTGATCTTGATATTCTGCAGCAGATGGATGAATGTACATACAAGCCTGCTTAACCTGTCAGAAATGTTTCAGTGTTTAGGTGACTGTTCCCAGAGGAAGCTTGTAAACTAGAAGCAGGTGAAGCGGCTGCATATTTTCATTATCACTGTATAATATCACGCTGGTTGTTGTACCAGTTTGTAACATCATTGGTTACTAGATCACTGTCAGAAGGGGGTTAATTGTTTTGTTGCTAGTGAAGAAAATGTTTTCCAGATAGGAAAAATACTAATAAAACTAATAAAAATGTATTTTAAACATAATCAATGAGCCATGCTCTTTCAAATAAAGTTCTTTTAGCAACCCATACTAAAAACTGGTGCTGATTATTAAAATGTCCAAGTGTGCAGTTCATGTGCACCATCCCACTGTTTGTCTCAGCTCATTCAGCCTGGCAGAGATTTGTTTATTAAGTTTAGAGGTTAGCAGTGTCCTTGACATGTGCTGCCAGCTATAGTGAGTCATCAAAGCTAATGGGAGAAGCATGGACAATTTAATCTGGACTGGAGAGCTCTTAATCTCTTATGGTGCCCACTCAGTTGGCCTTTGTTGTCAAACAGAGCTCAGCCATCCCTGCCCACTCAAGATGTTGGGGCAGATTGCAGTGATAGACCACAGTAGAGCATCAAGAAGAGTTATTGGTTTCCTCCAAAATGGTACATGTTTGAACATCCAGCAATCAGTGGAGGGTTTCTGGAAAGGTTGCTGTGGTCAGTGTTATGGTTTGATGATAAAATTGGCCAGTGGCACCTGCTGCATGAGGCAGTAGTTGGAGGAGATTTTGCTGTCACAATCCAGTGTTTTGCAAACAAAACAGCAAATCATTTCTATGGAGATGCTGTCCCCAGGCTGCTGGAGGAAGGTGATGAGGAAGAGTGGAGCAGATGAGTTATTTTTTTCTATTTCAGCTATTGATTGCCAAACTTTCAAACCAAAAGAATTATACTCAGTGTGATGCCCACAAACACAGTGGACCCATCAATATGTGCAGCATAAAAGATATGTGTTTTCCTGGATGTTTGTGTATTCATAAGGATCTTGATCCCCAGGTCATATGTCCTCAGGCAATGTTAGCTCATCAGTATAATGTTGTTTGTATGGTTTCTCAGGAAAACAGGTGGTCGAGAGGCATTAGATGGTGTATGGGACTAACACGCTGGTTCTACAAACAAAGGGCGGCTCAGACACACAGACACCTCTGATGCCTCTGGCCAGTTGGAGCTCATGGTGTGCGCTTGCTGGAATACACTAGTCGCCTGGCCAGAGAGCACAGTGTTGCTACACACAATAAAGCCCACACAGGTGAGAGGATCCTCAAATATCGAAATACAGATAAAGATATTTTGCTTGCAGGATATTCAGATTAAAGATTCTAACTTGTGCAGTGTTTTATATTAAGCTTTTCCCTCTGTCTGTTCTCTTTATGTCCCCATGTTTTCTTTAGGATGTCATGGACCAGAGGCCTCTTTGTGGGCAGAGTGGACGAGCGAAAGACAGCATGGGGGGAGCGCAATGGAAAAAAGAGGAAAGACAGCTCGTCGCTGTGCAACCCACGGTATATGAGCTGCTTGAAGGATCCGGAGGACCTTGAGCCTCATAATGCGGCTCCTCAGCATTATCATTGCGGAGCTGGTGCCAGTGGGGGCAGCTTTGGCTTACGCTGTGGCTGGCAAGAGGACCACTATGGGAGAAGGATGGGGGATCGTGGGGATCTGGGTCCTAAGGCTGTGGACCTGGGGTTTGAAGATGGGGAGCTGAAGGGCAGGAAAGAGGAGGAATTAGGGGAATTAGCAGAGGGCAGCTACAAGACGATGACTGCAGCAGACTGCTGGATGCGAGTGATGTGGGTTTTCCGGTCCAAGAAATTTCAGTCTGCCAAGCTGGAGCGTCTGTACCAGCGCTACTTCTTCAGGCTCAACCAGAGCTCTCTGACCATGCTGATGGGGGTGTTGGTGGTGGTGTGTGGGGTCATGCTGGCCTTCCACTGCATTCACACTACCCCTGACGTAGCCTACATCTCAGTACTCTCTGTGGCCATGGCTCTCTTTCTCGCCATGATGGTGGTGTGCAACCGCAACGGGTTCCACCAGGACTACATGTGGATTGTGAGCTATCTGGTGATCGGGGTGCTGATTGTAGTGCAGGTTTTTGGGTTGCTGATGGTGTATCCCCGGAGCGCCTCAGAGGGTATCTGGTGGACCGTCTTCTTCGTCTACATTATCTACACACTGCTGCCAGTCAGAATGAGAGCTGCTGTGCTTAGTGGAGCCGTGCTGTCCAGCGTACACCTATTCACCGCCTGGCAGCTCAACCAACAGGACAAGTTCATTTCCAAGCAGGTACGTGATACCAGGAATAATACACGACAGCAAATGAGGAGATATTCACCTATCACCCATATTATTCTACCACAGTATATTCAATTTTATGATGTGATATCAAAATGAATATAGTGCTTAGAAACAAAATGATTAATTGATTAAGTTATTAATTTAAAAACAGTCTTTTTGTGTTGGAATCATTTGAGTCACTTTTCAATCAAACATTTGCAGCTTTATATGTGAGGGGTGGTATTTTTTCTGTCATATAACTGGAAAACCAATTTCTCTTGCTCACACAATACAAGGAATTTGGGCTCTGGGAAATTGTGATGGCCATTTTTCTCAAATTTCTGACACTGTGAGGAGAATATGACTCAGTACAGTATAGTAATGTTGTGAATTTCCTGAAAGTTCATTTGAGAAAGTGTTTACAGTTAAAACAATACATTAGGTTGACTGCTTTGTACATTAAATATAAAACAAATCAACTTCATCACATTGATAGATTGCCGAAAATCCATTATTGCCATGAAGAATTCCTACTCACGTGCAAGTTTGCCCACAGTCGTGTCATACAACCAGAGTTATTAAAGGAATGGTTGCCTCGGTATAAATGGCTTGTAATATCCCTGACAAATAATTAAACCAAATGAACCTTTTAGTCGTTCTTAAGTACTTTTTAAAATAATGGGTTCACATTTATGTGCAGTAAATGTCGCTGCAATTGCTCCTCCAGTCAATAAAGCTAACGTGAGTTAGACAAATCAAGCTGGTACTACACCTTCCAAAGTTATGCTCCTCTTAGCACAAGTTTCCTTCACAATTTCACACTAAAGAGACAGTGACTTCAGAAGAGACCACTTGTTCTGTGAAACCTCACATCAATTTTTCTCACAAATACATTTGTGAACAAAACTTGTTTGTTTGCTGTGGTGGAAGAACTGCTTAAGATTCTTTACTTAAGTCAAAATGGCAGTACCACAGTGTAAAAATATTCTGGTACAAGTAGTAGTTCTGTATTCAACATGTTACTTTAAAAAAGAGGTTTACAAAGCATCAAAACATAAAATCTTAGAAGTAACAGTACTCATTTTTGCAGAATTGCACATTTAACATTAATGTATATCTTATTGGATTACAATTACTGATGCATTATTGTGTACGTCACGTTTAATGTTTAAGGGGTGAGCTAGAAACTAAATACTAATAACTAAACTTATAAAATAAACTTAGTGAATAGTGAAGTCAAAGTATGAAGTAGCACAAAATGAAATACTTATACCTCAAGATTGTACTTAAGGACAGTACTTGAGTAAATGTACTTGTTTACTTTTCACTGCTGTTTTTTTTAATCTGAGTTGGTGATAAGTACACAACTTGTGAAAGTGAATCTGAGTATTTATATCTATGAGAAAACAAGACAAACATCTCAGACTGGTGCTTGTCAGGGCCCACTATGGTGATCGTACAGCTGAGCACAGTGTTGTTACTGTGTTCAGCAATGGAAATGCCCTACTTTCTCTCCCCATCGATACAGGAAAACATTGTACAGCCATTTTTCCATGTCAAAGGTGCTATACTAAAAGTACAGGGTGCTGTAGATCTTGGCAGCTTTTCAAATAAGACTTTTAATGAGCCTATGTTTCGTGCTGTAGGGCAGCTATTGGCAGCTCTGCTGGGGTTTGTGGAGGTCATCTGGGTTGAATGGGCCCGTTTAGCTGCATTGTGGAGGAATATCATGATAATGCAGCACGGTGCCATTCAGGCCACAATTCACTAAAACAAGGAGACTATTGTAGTAAAATGAAACAGGGTGGGGTGGGATATTGAGGTTGTGCAAGGGATTTGATGGAAAACAGGATGATTACTTCTTCACATTGCAAACTGTAGAAAAAATATAAACAGATGCAGACATTTGTAATTCTCTTCAGCTCCTAAATCAGTGGAAATATTTCTTCATTGCTATTGTCTTTTTATTCTTTTCTTATGCCCTGTCAGTTACTCAGTGATTTTCCTATAATGTCTAGTGTGTTTGTATTCATGAGCTGTAAACTATCACACTGATTACGGTGTACTCAGGGATTCAAAAAGAATGTATGAACCTGGTAAACCTCCAGAACAGGAGTAATGAATGAATTTTACTGGGAAACACTAACAATCATTTTAACTAACCTAGACCTACTATACTATATATGATTAAATGATTAATGAATTAGTTGATAATGTGTCAGAAAATAGTAATAAATGCATATCTGAAGTTCCTAAAGCCTGTGTTGGCATTTTCAAAGTGCTTCTTTTGACCTTTTAACAGTCCAGACACCAAACTGTTAATGCTGCTTTGATATAAAGCAGAGAAAA
Organism: Monopterus albus; assembly: GCF_001952655.1. Lineage (NCBI taxonomy): Eukaryota > Metazoa > Chordata > Actinopteri > Synbranchiformes > Synbranchidae > Monopterus > Monopterus albus. The sequence goes on along the minus strand of NW_018127886.1, from coordinate 2,946,362 downwards.
GGAGAAAATTCTCATATCTGAAAAGCTGGAATTAGCAAAAAGACCTTTTGCAGGGAGGACATTTTGACATGTCACAGAAGCACAGGTGTTAACAATAACAATAGCTGAATTCCACTTCAGTATCTGGGTCCTGGTGTTGTGTAGGCTGTCTCACACTGTCGTGGCGTACAGGGACATTTCAAAAGAGCATAACCATCGATAGTATTAGTATCACCTTGGCTTTTCCTGGTATGACCATGAAAGAGGGCTATGATAAGAATTATTTGTACAATCACATTATTAGTTGCATTGTGTATCTTGCAGTTATCATGCCATTTAATTGGTACCATTGGTAACCCTACCAGAAAGAGCTGTGTTGTAAACCTCAAAGAATTGAATCTGTACAGGTTATAGTGGGGAATTTATGTCCCATGATGGCCTATGTGCTATAAATTATGTTATCAAGGAAAATGTAATTTATGGCCAAATTTAAAACACCACTGACACAGAATAATCCCAAAAGACACTCTGTAGAAATGTGTTATTGATTTTCTCTAGCAACCGTGACTATTAAGCAATGAAATGAATGAGCTGCTTTGTATAAGGTAATATTGACATAACTGCACTGGTCCAGTGAGCTTGTGTGTTCGGGCAGAGACACACTAAGCCGGCAGTCGATTATTGGGCCGTCAGTGAGCATCTGTCAGGGTTCGCCTTCCCTGTGTGTCCTGCATTGTTGACACTAGTCGGCCCCTATCGGTGGCTTTTGGCCGATTCGATGTTGAATTGGCGCCGGACCGTCGGGCCTTGTTGGTGAGAAAGAGACCACCGTTTCGCTGTTCAGCTTAGTGAATCAATGCATGAGAAGTGAACAGTTCAGGAAAAGGCCCTTCAGCCTGTCGCTGTAGTTTTATACCTCCATGATCTCCTTTCTTTTTGCACAACCAAGGACAGAGAATGCCAGTGGCATTTGCAACTTCTTATCAGACATATTCTCGATTAGAAGCAGCTGCACTGGACCAGAGCTACTTTGTTTACAGCTTGTATTTCCATAGTCTAGGTCATCTTCTTTCCCTTTCTGAATGGCAAGTACAGATACCGCCACCTGATGGTAGGGGGAGTTATTTCTCTCACCAGGCACAGGACGTTTGTGCTAGTTGGCTGTTGGCCATAGTCTGTGCGCTGTGTTCAAGTGCCACTTTTCAACCTGACTGACCCAGACAAAGACAACGTGAGGCGACGCAGAGGTCAGCCTTTGTCGCTGCTAGTTCTTTCACGTCAGCTTGGTTTGTCTCTGCCCTTTGGTGTTCATGCTAGACAGCGTTACTACAGGCACGTTGGTCTGTTACCTCTATGGACTCCAGCTCTGGTTGGCTGCATTAGTCCTCTGATGATGGATTGCTGCCCTGCCTGAGGGCTAGACCTCACGCACCATGAGTTCCTGTTCTCTCAACAGTCAGTGGCGGGACATAGGCTTCGCACTGTTACACTATCCTGGGTAGAGGGTTGCTGTCAGTTTCAAGAAAAGGTGTCAGCTTTGTTTTGGGGCAGTGTAATGTTGTACATCAGTCATTATAAATGAAGTAATTTCAAGGTGATTTCTTTGTATTTTCTCTTAAGAAAGGAACTAAACAGTGTGCCATTCAGTCAGCTCTCAATCTGAGGGCTCTATTCATTCTGCCATACCCTCAGCCTCTCTTCCTGGCATCACATGTCCACACTCCATGATCTGGGAAACTTCTTTCTTCTTCTGGGACCTCATCATCCTCCATTCGTCTCTTTATCTCAGTCTTATTTTTTCCCTTATTTGTATTTTCTCTGCATAGAGGGTTCATCCAGGATCAGAGCACAGAAGATGTGACGCCGATGACGGCACAAACAAAACAGGTTTTTGTGAGGGACCTCTGTGACGAAGCAGGAGATGCAGGGACAGGTTGTAGAGGTTACAGTGATGACAACCATAGATGGATTATGTTGGGGTGATGCACCCAGCTGTGAAAGAGCTGCCATTCTCATCTTTCTTTCCACCCCACTTTTTCTCTGAGTCATAATTCCATTCTCACAAAATCCCTCTCAGAGAGAGTGGCCTTTTATTTCACAGCAGGCTTAGATTGAGCTCACGCTACTCATGGGAATTGTATCCATAGATCTCCAAGTTTCACCGCTCTGCTCTGAAGGGCCTCCTCAGACAGCTGCAGAGAGGTGAAGGTACAGTATAACTGCTCACAGGAAGCAGCAAGTCACATTGCTGCTTTTCACTTGAAGTGTCTCCACTGTCCTAAAGAGGGACCTTATTCATTCTTACAGGTGGCGTTTGCTGTCAAGATGTAAAAGAGGTTGAGCTGAAAGGTTTGGACTGAGACAGATGTAACATCTTGGTATCAAACTGGAAAAACATCACAGTTCTTCATTAAACATGTAATTCCTTCAAAATCTATTTGAAGCATGTTTCTGAATAAAATCAGTATTAGCATAAGACTTATAAATCCTGTATTAATCCAAAATTTTATTAAACATCACATTTTATCAAAATTTCATGAGTGTAGAAGCAAAATTAAAATATAATGTATTTCTTGTTTCCAGTCACAGACTGTGAAACATAGTTTTATTTGTAATAAGTGATACCAGCGTTGCTTTTTTTTTTTTTGTTTTTGGAGTATATTTTTTGGAGTCTGTCCTCTTTTAATTGGAAACGATCATTTAAAAACCAAAAGCATCCACCCAGTTCAGAGAAACGAATTATAAAAACTGCACAATTTTGCTTTGGAACAGTGCTCGTACTTACTTTCTTTGAATTACCATAAGTGGAGAACACATCCTGGCTGCAGAATGAGTCAAGTTGTTGGAATCTCTGCATGGATATTTTTATTGGTTTCAAGTCTGGTGCTGTAACTTGGCCACAGCAGGGCCAATTTATTATTTCCTCGTCTTCTCTTCTGCTTGCACGCTTCATCCCTTTTTACTGTATATGGTTTAAAAAGTCATCTGCAGGCTGCTCTGACAGCTGACGTTGTGGTAGCTGCTTTATTTCAGTGTCTTGCTAGTTTGCTGATGAGCAGCAGCCTTTTGGCTGAAACAAGCTACCGATTCATTTTGATAAAGTCGGTGTTTGTGGTTGTGTTTGTTTTTCTGATAATTCTGCTTGCTCCAGTGTCCTAATGTGGGATTTTGCGGTGGCCGACTTTGGTCCAGTCACCTGAATTACAATTTTACGTCATAGCAGCCAGCACTCAGAAATCAGACATGCTGACACACACACACACAGAACGATGCATACACAAACACACATCACATGGTCCAAAACAGATTCATGTGTTCCTCCAAGTGCTTCCCTGTGAGAGACCACTTGTCCCTTTTGTTTTGTTAATATTATTTTGTCATTTTCTCTTGTGGATAGATGAAACAACAACATGATTGGCATTTGGCACCATGAGAAGTTTTACTTTGATATACAGTATATCTTAAGTATGAACATGGGAGGATTATGTGACTTACTGTGCTATTGTTTAGTTCTGAGAATGCATATCCTGCCAGCATGGTCAATATAGATGCACGCAGCACTAAATAGAAGTTGTTCTTTTGTGTACATCAGGATATACTTAAATAACTGAGTTTTGTTGGCAGGCAGGTCACAAAGATAGCGAAGTATTGATGCTACATCTTTCCTGCGCTTTTGTTGTTGTGTGCTGATCTGGCACTAGAGGAAAAACCTGTTCCTTTTGCTGATTGTTATGGGGTCAACATATGTGGGACTAGTGGAAATATACTGGTCCCTCTGCTTGACACAGGTGAATAAGATACCAGTCACTGAAATGCCACAGGCATGACCGATGTTTGCATAATGTATTTAGGCCAGAGCATTTGTGTTACATAAGAAAAACCTGAAAGCAGACATCCTACACAGCCTACCTTAACCTTTATGCAATTATTTATGATGTTTAAGAGCTGTGTTTGATCCTCACATGTACCTCAGAGTAATATCTACTGCTCTCTGATTCTGCAGTCATACTAAAACAACATCAAAATGCAGATTTTCTATTTCAAGTATCATCACTGTAAATGTTCAATATATATTTTTATTTTTCAGTATCAGAGTTGGTACCATTTTAAATACTAGTGTCAGTCAATATTGTATCTGTGTTTTGGTACAGAGAGCAAAATAATACTTTTTATATCTTACTTTGAGGGGGAAAACTCGATGCATTAGCAATTATAACTGTGATCAAATAAGGCAGCAAGACTAACAATCTGCTCATGTATTTGATGCCTTTTTTAATACCTGACATTGTTTGAAACTAGTTACTATGGACACATTTAGGCCAGTTTAATACATAGCCCTACTTATATTGAGTGAGTCTGGTATACAACCCTTACTGTAGGTACACCCACATATTCACATAGGCCATGAGAAGTGGAATTTGGGATATGTCTGTCGGCACGAGCTGCATGGATCAGACCAGCTCACTTAGCTGCTATCAGATAGTGCGAACCCATCACCAGATACTGTGGGTGCCAAACAATGCACTGTCTCAAATTATAGATCCCCCCTGTCCTTTCAACCCCATCCCCTTTCAATGAGGGAGAGAGCTTGTGACTCATCCACTTATTGTATTACAACCAGAGGCAATGATACAAACTCGGGTAACTTCTACCACCATGGGTGGGAGCAATTAGGATTAATGATTGGCGAAATATTGCTCTTAAAATACAGCCAACGATAAGGAAAATAATAGCCAGGCTAATAATAGCTGTGTGAGTCGGAGATGAGGAAGTGCAGGCTTCTAATAACAGTCATGGTTTACTAACAACTTAGCTCTCCACAAATGTAAATACAGGGATTTAAGGCTGAACTGCCATGGCAGATGGCCAAGAGATATATATTAGGAATCCATTAGGGGTGTTAAATGTTGAACTGAGTGGCATACAAGCCCCTAGGCCTGTAAGACCAGTTTTATTCTGAATCCCGCTGAGAGTAGTGCATCCTGTGTAAGTACTAGTGATAGGAAAGTGAACGCCTCCCTGTCAAAGGTCTCCATCACACTATCCAGCTGGCTTGTTATCCTTTGGTCCTAGTTACAGTTGCAACCGTTAAAACAGCAACAATATATGTTGTGAGAGTGCACCTCTGGAGTCAGGCTTTAACAAAAATGTTCAGTAGCAGTGTACTTTCCTGCTACTGAAATGTACACCACTTTGAACAACACATGTACAGTTTTTATTGTTAGACAATGTAAGAATTAGGACGTCACAGGCCGTCTTTAACCTGCTCAGCCTCTTCAACCTTTACCTGACAACTTCACAGCTCGTTGATTATTGAAATTAGCTAACATTATCAGTTGGAAAAAGCTAATGGAGTAATGGTGGGGGTCTGTCAGATAGCATTTTCTTTTCCATTCTGTCAAAAAAAACTGTCAAGAAGTTAAATGTAAAAATAGCACATAGCTATATTCTAAATTACGCTCAAACATACCAGTTTTGTTGAGGCACATTGGTGTGTAGAAAATTCATTCACAGCTGTTCTCTGATTTTAAGATTTTAAGCTGGGATTTTTTACAGTGTGACCATCTTATTAGATGGAAAGCATAAATCATTCTCATGATTTTTTCCATTCACTATAGACAGTTTTTCCTGTTAGCTGTTAAGCTAACAGGCCCTAGGCCTATAACATGAGGCCCAGCAGCATAAGGCCCTAGGCTAACACATGTTAAGCTGACACATGGCTCTGTGCCTCACAGTCTTTTTCACATTTTCACTGAATTATATCAGATACAGTACACCCTGGTCCTGTGATGTAATTTCACACACTCCAAAGTCATTTATCTTGTGCCTTCACAGGATACTCCCATTAAGATAGACAGAAAGTTCAAAATGTGTTTTGTTTCATGCCTCAATTTATTATCCTCCCTCCTTACATACAAAAAATAAAATCCTTGCCTTTTAATGTGGACGAAAGAAAGCACTATTTTCTTTGTTTGGGTCATGAGACCCTTCATGTTATAAAGAAGAGTCGAGGCTGCTGGACTTTACATTTTTGTAACCATTCAATATGTCTGATTTAGATTTCCAAAAGTCTTTGCTCATCCTTTAAGGGCTGAGCAGAGGCGATCAGGACATCATCATAAAGTTCAGCCTAGAATGAGTTCAGTGTCAGCACATCCTCAACTGAGCAAGTCATGGCAGACCAAGTTAAAACATTAGTTACCGAGCTGCTTTTGGATTTCTGCTGCTTAAAGTGTAACCTGTTGTTCTTATCCCAATATTGATTTGTATGCTTTGTAGTAAAGGTCAATATTGTGTTTGGTTGAGGGGACAGAATAGGGAAGTAGAGTGGTTAAAACGGTGTAGTGAATGTTAGTAGATATTTACATAACTCGACAATGAAAATAAACTCTTGTGTGTTTTTACTGGAGCTCCAACATCTGGCCCACACACACTGTCTCATTTAATGTAGCTTAATGCTCTGTCTCTTAATTCTGTTACTCATGACTAAAATAATAAAACAAAAATGTGCTCTAGCGCTAAACAGATGTGGTACCGTTATGGTACTGTGCTGCCATGTGGTTGTAGTCACTAGTGTCCAGTAGACATTTTCCCATTTTGGAGATATCTCTTAATATTGATATTAGTCTCTGTCAAAATGAAATGGTGGCCTTAGGTTCATGATCTGCTTAGAGATGGAGGCGAGAGCAGCTGGAGAGGGAATTTCTGGATGTTTGTCTCACATTTTAAGATTTGAACTCCCTCACATGGTTCAGTGACAGGAGCCAACAGAGCAGTGAATGGGGCTGGTTGACTGGTTGGTTTGTTAGGCTAATTAACCAAATCTTGTGCTCCTGCAGCTGCCATGCTGTAGTTGCAGCTGTGCCTGTAAGGGTGTGAGTAGGCAGGAAGTGAAGGGTTAGTGAGGACACAGTTGGGAGGGGAGTGTTGTGTCCAGTCCTGCCCCCTCTTTCCTTCTATCTGTCCAGCCAAACACTGACCCTGGACCACTGAGCAGCCAAGACCACTGACAAACACGCACGAGTGTGGCTCTAATGGCTGCTGTGTGTCTAATACAAGGGTGCATTTAATATAACATTTAACGTATGTTTATTTAATATGATAATGATAATAATAATGATAATGGCCAAGTATGTTACTCACACAAGGAATTTGTCTCTGGTACAGAACCGAGGCAGCCATCTGCAGCGCCAGCTCACACACCCACACACAACCACAGCCGTTGGGGGGCAACTTGGGGTTCAGTGTCTTGCCCGAGGACTGTTAGGAAAGAGAGGGAAGAGGAACAAATGATAAGTGTCCAAGATCTGATCTAAACCCAAGATGATACACTGTATAAGTCAGCCAAATTAATTGAGCTTTGTAAAAGCAATAGCCCAGCTAAAATGTGGGTTCATGTGACTCTCTTGTTTTGTCTGTGGCTAGTAGCTCCTCTGTTGTTGTCAGATCTTGTTTATGACTGTATTCAGGCTCTACGGGTACTTATAGATGTTGTAATAAAATCATAGCCAGATACCAAATGCTACTTATTGTAACTACTGAACTTTACTCCAGTAGTAAACAGGAGGTTGACATATTGAATTAGACAGATAAATGAGCATTATAATGTTTTGATTTGATGAAAAATTTGTGGTTCAAATTAGAAAAATTGAGGGGGTAGTTTTATCTGGTGGTTCCAATTTGTTTTAGTCAGTACTTTTAGGAGAGATTTTCCATGCTTGGACAATGATTATGTGCAAGGATTAGTTCAGGATTTCTTTTTTCTGACAGATGTGCGGCCTAGGTCCAACTCTGTTTAGCTTCATTTCAGCATTTCACAAAGATTACTTCGTGGCTTCACTGGTCGCTTGAGACCAATTTTGGCTTGGCCCAAACCATGATGAACACGGAGCTCCAATTCCAGATGGCAGGGACCCAGGACAGCAATGAGGGGACCCCCCCCCCACAATTTTGCAACATTTATCTTAATAAGGAATAGCTTTTTTCTAAATACACATTATAGTAACCCCTATTACATCAGGACTAGTGCAACAAAGTCTCATAATATTGCCTATTTTTAACACTCTGGTACCACATGTTATCTTTTCAGGCTATGACCAGAGGTGTATGACGGAGCCTCATCTCTCTAAGACATTTTAAAAGCTCCGGATGCCTATCAAAGGTCATGCGCTGGAGAGTAGTCTCCATGTCAACCACAGTGAGTGTCCCCAGAGCCTGTGTGTTGACTTATAGGACATAGCACTCTTGCCTTTTAAAGTTTAAACTTCAGCTTCAGTGGAGCAAGGGTTCTGAACTTATCTTTCATTGCAGGCCTTTTCTTATATTCCCGGACAAATATAAACACTGATTACCTGAACAATACCTTTAAGACGTGACAGTTTGTCATACTGTATCTATTGCTATCAGTTCTTAGTTGACCTTTTACCTCCTTTCAGTACACTGCCATAGGAGTTAATATTAGTTACAATTGTTCAACATGTGACCACCAAGTTTAGTTGTTGAATGAATGAATAATGACCTTGCTGTGAAAACCTGATCTGTACACGTGTACATTCCAGTGTGCTTGTGTGTGAGGGAATTGTCCACTGGGATATTATTGAAGACAGAAGGGCTTTGCTGTATGTTTGCCAAGCAAAAATCTTTTCCATCCCAATTCTTCATTCTTTCTTTTACATGCTATCTGACTGCCATACTGTAAAAAGCAACTTGCCGGGAGGCGCACCTTATAAGCCAATGTTTGGACTTCTTTTTAACTTCACCGCCAAGAGGTTCCTGCTTAAGTAAATGTTGAGTGAGGATCATCTTTAAGAGCCAGAGGTCTACAGGAAGAATGGTCAGGAGGAGATGTTGGTGGAACATACTGTAGTCTCAATCCATCTTAGTTGTAATAAAGAGAGTGACACTGTGTTAATGAAGAGAAGCTACTTCTGCTCTTGTTACACCACATCAGTGTTTGAAGAGAGGAGTGACAGAACGGCCTGTGCTGGATTTGGAAGCTTGGGTGAACCAAGTGCAACAACAAACACAACAAGCTTCAAGATCTAAGAGCTCCAAAACTATTCTCTCTCTCTCTCTCTCTCTCTCTCTCTCTCTCTCTCACACACACACACACACACACACAGATATAGCTCACACAATATTTATTCAAAACCTCTGAATGTGTCTGTTCTAATCTTGACACTGTGTGGTGATAACATATAATTTGGGATTAACCCAGGCTTTGTTCATCATGCTTCTCCACACTTTAGTTTCACTTATTCAGAGCTATCAGGCTGTTACATTGAACCATCGTTCAAGATGTTGTCAGTCAGTTGTTTTTCAGATCTACTAATGCTTAAAGGATGAGGCCAGTCATTTTCTCTATTTATAGCATTTTCACCAATCTCCATACAGAGGCTAAAACTGACAATGAATTGCTTCTACTCACATTTAATGTCTGTCAGTCTGTGCGATAGATGTCCACTGTTGTTCAAAAACGATTTAAAAACAAATTAGGGAAGCACACCTCTGCACTGGATGACATTTCTTTTCATTACAAAACCCCAGACTTGACTATGCTGCCCCAAAGTCTCCAAGCGGCCATACGTTCCTGAAGTTAACATGGGTCAGAGTCAGCTGTGCATACGTGAGATTTTATGCGAGCTTGCTCCTTTGTTTACATTCTGCTAACTCATCACATTTGGGTCTGGTGTTTGCTAATGAAGAAATATGTCACCAAGTACAGTGGTGTGTTTCCCTGATGTGTTTTAAATTGTTTTTGAATAACAACGGAGGTCTATGGCACAGATGAATACATAAATCCAGCACTGACAGACAGTGAGTAGAGGCAAATCATTGTCGGTTTTAGTCTCTATATAGAGAGTGTTTGATATACTGGTGATATATCTGGTACCTACCTGCCTACCTACCATATAGAAATGACTGGCCTTATCTTTTTTCCTAAATGAAGTGTACCAGCTCATATTTGTAGGCTTTTGCAGAGAATCAGTAGATGCTGCACTTGTGTTTGCAAATACATTTGCTATCACTCCATTATTTTGCACTTTACTGTCCAACAAAAATACGCAAATTCTCATGTTTGACCTTCCGAGCTGTGTTTAAGTGCACCCTTGTTGCCTGTCAAAATCAGTTTGATAGGAATGGCTTAACTTGGATTGAAACGTGAGCACACTCACATGGGAAGCTGAATTGTCTGAATGTAAACTGAGTGCACTGTGGAGGAGTGCAGTCCTGGGAACTGCAGGTGGCCCTGTATCTCAGACAGGCCACTTAACTAAGTTATCTGGCTCACTCTTTTCAGAGCCATCTGTTTGGGATTAATGTGATCTGGTTATATCAGAGCCATTCAAGACTGAAGTGTCAGGTCTCCGCTGGTGGTCTACAACATTACGTTGCTTATCTGGAAGCCCTGGCCTGTCAGGGGTTTGGGAACACAATAGGCTAATCACTAATTGAGTGACAGTGCAGCACAAATTCAATGTTGCACTTAGAGAGCAATTGCTCAGTGAGTAAAGAACACCAGTGGATGTGATTTGTATATCCTCACCCCTGATGTACAATTGCCTCATGATGAGATGCCTCACACTCCTTGACAGCTTTGATCTGAATCCATGAACACTGACCGAGAGTTTGCGACAGTCATTCTACATCAAGGAGTTCAGGGAGCCTGGCTATATCTTTATCCTTCAGAAATAAAAAAAAATGAGGATGCATTTTGGGTGCACTGTTGTTAGTCCATAAATAATGTTGTTCTGTGTTTACCCATTATATCAAAAGTTTGTTGGCTTCTATGCTTGCAGTGTTTTTTTTTTTGTTTGTTTGTTTTTTGCTTACTGCTGTGCACCTAGTCTAGTTTGACCATTTGTTTTCATGTATAGTAGGAAACTTCCACTGAGTGGGGTTTGCCAGCCACTGTCCTACATTAACAGTGTTCTGTTTCAAACACAGGTTGTTAGGTGTTCAGTGTCTTGTTATGACAACAAAGTTCTTAAGTATGGAGTGTAAACCTCATTTCAGGACCGTGGTACAAAGGGCACCAGTATTCTACAAGTTTGAGGCTGTATTTCCACCCAGATTTACTGGGAGTTTTGATCCATGTGTGGACACAAAGTCGTTAAGTAGTTTAATGATCTTCTTAATCTTATTTTTATTCGCATTGTTGAAAGGACATGCAGGAAAATATGTGATGTCTGTCCCTCTATCTCAGTCCTGCATCTCTCTCCTACCATCTTTTCAGTAAACACAAATTACAATTACAAACAAGCACTGGTCTGGTAACATACCAGCCACGGCTCATACTAGTACTGGTGATAGGAATTTGTTGTCATAGGATGTTGTTATTAAGACTGATTAAAATCCAGCCTTTATGTGTGTACGGGGCCTGCATGTCCTTTTCTCATTATTAATGATGTCATCTTCAGAGGAAACACACTGTGCTCTGGTCACAGGTCATGAGTCAAGTGACTTTCCCAGGCTGGAGTGTGTTTCTGAACATGGAGAGAATGTGTGCGTGTGCACGCATGCCTGTGTGTTTTTGAGGGGAGGGGAGGGGAAGTCCAGAGCCTAAGGCTCCATCTCTGATTTTTGATTTTGGCTGTAGACTAATGAGAGAATTCACTAACAGACTGACACACTGGCTCACCACACATATCCAGGAACACACAGACACACACAGAAAGCGGCTGCAGCAGCACAGGGGAAAGCTTTTAAGGTCGATGACCCCTGAAATCTAACTGCACACTAAATCTAACCTTCATTTACTCAAGCTACAGACAATGCTGCTCTACAATGTGTGCCACTGCATTCTCAGACCCTTATTGCTCAACCAGCAAACTATCTCATTGCATGGGTTACACACAAGAATGTGAATGGCTGCTTCTGTTTCTACTGTATCTAAAACTGTATATTCAAATACATTACCAGTTGCTTGAAAGTTGCTCTGTCTGCTTTTCAGTAATGCAAATACTATATCTGCATTTTGACAACAAAAAACTGTTTTGCAGGATTCTATCTCAACAGAAGCCATCCTTTCACATGTTGGTTGAATCCACCTTTTTATTTTGAATCGATCCCATACAAACTACAAAGACAATACAATTTTTCAACTAAAGAATGAAAATTGTAGTGACAGTCTTTGTGCATCACATTCAACCCTCTGGGGTGTCTATCTGTCGCTCCACATGTGGCATGAGGAGAATATTGTCTTGCAGAGCAACTACCAGACCACAGTCATCATCTATCTCATCACATCTAATGGCCCCTCAGATGTTTAAGGAATTTTTCTCCTTTAAGTAAATTCAGTGATGTAGAGTGTTATCAGTTTTGTTTATTGGCCTCACCCAAGTCTGGCGGAGTTTGTGATATGACACATGCATACAGCTTTTCCCCCTTGGTCACCATCTCTGTCATGTTTGTGTGTATGTGTGTGTATTTTCAGATCTATGCCAACGTGCTGATCTTCCTGTGCACTAACATGATCGGGATCTGTACCCACTACCCTGCTGAGGTCTCCCAGAGACAAGCCTTCCAGGAAACGAGAGGATACATCCAGGCCAGACTACACCTGCAGAGGGAGAACCAGCAGCAGGTACACATGCACACACACAAGTGTTCAAACAAATAAGTGAGAGAAACAGCCATGGCTGTGTCCTGTAGGAAAACTAAATGCACACATCAATGCAAAAGAGCATCAAATGGATGTCTCCATTTTCTAGTCAAATTTGTTTGTCTCAGTTTTCGAGGTTAACAATATGTTCTGGAGTATAACACATATCTCCACTCCTCCCTATTTGACTAACACGTTCCCACGCAGATACCAGCAAGGCAGGGTGACTCACTCAGCATTCTAATGGTAAAAAAGTGATGAAAATGAATGAGCTCCCTCTCTGTCTTTCTTTCTTTAATTTCGCTCTCTGTTTATTCTCTCTCTCTCTTTTAGGAACGCCTACTGCTGTCAGTGCTGCCAAGGCATGTTGCTATGGAGATGAAGGCCGATATCAATGCCAAGAAGGAAGATATGATGTTCCACAAGATCTATATTCAAAAACATGACAATGTTAGGTAAACACAGATAAATACACATACATACTTCTAAGTAAACACACTGACACACACACCCAGGACAGGAAGATGTTGGCGACTGTGTGTGTTTTGCTATCACAGCTAGCAGGGCCAACAGTGGTTTTGACCTCACTCCGCTGACTGATGTGTCAGGTACAGAGTCACTCCAGCAGCTAATTCTCTGACACCATGTATTATGCATGTTGTTGTTTATTGACACTGGCTGGTACACCACTGTTCCCTCACCACTGGATTTCACCGTCCAAGTGGGAATAACTCAGTACTAACAGGTGATTAAAACTCTCCATCCATCAGCCTACTGTCAGTTTTGTGTGGGATTACTGCATTTTTGCAGTAGAAAGTAGTTCCAATGAAAACTATTCACAGTGGCAGCAGGATCATGGGCAAATACAGCTGCATATTAAAACTACAGCCACTGCATGGCTAGATAGCACTACAACTAAGTGGGAAAATATGTTTGCAATTTGGGTGAACTGACTCTTATAGACCCAGTGACATCATGGCTCAGAGTCTTGGTCAAGGTGGTAGACATAGACAGGCTCTGGGCTGCTATAATGATGGACCCCTTCTCCCCCCAATGTATGACCTCATGGGACTAACAGCGCCATCTGTCGCCATCAACTTGAAGTTAGTGTCTGTGGTATTGTTTACCCATGCCTTTCATTACTATCAAACGATAGCAATGAAAGGCATGCAGACTGGAGGAGGGGGGTGGTGTTCTCAGAGGGACGGGTTGGAGGAGGTGACCTACATTGGCCTAGATGATGAGAGCCAAAGATGAACAAAAGTCTGCCTTTCTCTCTTCTGCTCACATGGCAGTTGGACGGTGAGGAGAGAGGGATGTGCTAGACCAACTAACTTTAGACTTTAATGATTTATCTCATTCTGTCTCCTTTGTCTTTCTTTTCCCCTTACCCTCTTCTTCGATCCCTCATGCCACCAACATCACCTCTCTTGCAGCATACTGTTTGCAGACATCGAGGGCTTCACCAGCCTGGCATCTCAGTGCACGGCCCAGGAGTTGGTCATGACTCTGAACGAGCTGTTCGCTCGCTTTGACAAGCTGGCCTCGGTGAGCACTGACACCTGCCATTGCCGTTTTCACAGCAGAACTTTGAACCACTGCTGCTTATGTAACTGTACAGTCTGTATCCTTCAGTGGTAGTGTGACAAAGCCAACATGATGTACTTGTAGGGGTGAGGGTTACTTAAGCACCTGTGTAACTCACAAGTGAAACTATGCAGAGACTGATGAGTCATCTAAATTATTCAGAAGCAGCTCTGTATCTGACATGTATGCGCTGTATTGGTTATAACTGAGGGCCTACTGCTTTACATGCGTTTGGGTTTATGTGTCTCCTTGCTGCACAGGAGAACCACTGCCTGCGTATTAAAATCCTCGGGGACTGTTACTACTGTGTGTCAGGGCTGCCTGAGCCCCGAGCTGACCACGCCCACTGCTGTGTGGAGATGGGAGTCGACATGATTGAAGCCATCTCGTGAGTCAAGCACACTCTGATGCACTGAAACACAAAGACTCCCACTCCGATGCACTGAAACACAAAGACTCACACTGAAAACAAGAACACACACCCTTACAGTGAAGTACTATTATTCCAGTGAAGGTTATGTAAAGATTTTTGCTTTGATATTGCCACACAGGTTACCAAATCTGAAGATGACACGTTTTTGACAGTGTGTGTGCATGCCTGTGTGTGTGTGCATCTTTAGGCTGGTGAGAGAAGTGACGGGCGTTAATGTAAACATGCGGGTGGGCATCCACAGCGGGCGCGTTCATTGTGGGGTGCTGGGCCTGCGCAAGTGGCAGTTTGATGTCTGGTCCAATGATGTGACGCTTGCCAACCAAATGGAAGCTGGAGGAAAGGCTGGGTAAGTCTCTCTCGTCCACCCTGCTACTGTACTGACATGGATTTCCATAGGCCATTTAGTTTCTGACACATTGTACTGCATGTTTTTGTGTGTGTGTGTGTGTGTGTGTGTGTGTGTCTAGGCGCATCCACATTACCAAAGCCACATTGCAGTATCTGAATGGGGACTACGAGGTGGAGCCAGGATTTGGAGGAGAGAGAAATGCTTACTTGAAAGAGCACAACATTGAAACCTTCTTGGTGCTGGGCTGCAGCCAGAAGAGGGTTAGTGCACTGTCACACACACACACACACACACGTGCTTGAGTCCACGTTGAACTTCACACTAGTGCTGTATTTCACACAAACTGTATAATAACTTGTCACCTTGCATAGAAGACTTTGTTTGTCAAATCACGTACCTTAGTCGAGTTTCTTCACTTCCAGAAAGAGGAAAAGGCCATGATCGCCAAGATGCAGCGAGCACGTGCAAATTCTGCGGAGGGACTGATGCCACGCTGGGTGCCTGACAGATCTTTCTCCAGAACCAAGGAGTCCAAAGTCTTCAGGCAGATGGTGAGATACATGCACGGAGCACTTAGCTGAGCACATGGCATCTGTACTATGAACTGTAATGGATGATCCACTACATCATTAGGTCAAAATTTTGGTTTGTCCAATAATTTGATTTACAACTTGCAAACTACTGACATTCTCTGCCTCATCTGCACTTTGTGGGATATTTACTAAACTTGACACAAATTACCATCAGACACAGAAAATATTTTTTATTTAGCAGTGTATTTACCAACACTGATGATGTAAACGAGCACAGCTATATTAATTTAATACACCTCTGCTTTGTATCTGCTGCCTGAAGGCTGCTGTGCGTGTGCGGATTGAGAGGAAGTGCAGAAGGAAGTCCAGGTTTACGATGACTTTAATATGGTTGCAGAAATCAACAAACACATTTCAGAACGGCAGTCGCGTAGTCTCCTCCCAGTCAAATCATTTATTTTGTTCTGTAACTGAAGCACAGTTTGACCTGAAAGCCTGTAAAAATCTCTCACGCGCTCCTCTGACGAGCGATGGGACTTGGAAACACCCTCTCCCTTGTCAAACATGTTCTTAACTCCGAAGAGATCTCTGATGACTAACAGCTGCCATGCTGAGAGCAGGGCTGCAAATTTTACACCTGCTTTTTCCTGGCGGTAAATTTCAGCCACAGTTCCCTCTGTTGCAGTGGTGATAAATCATATGGAAACATGTATAAATTTCTATTCTCTCCTTCCTGATTTTTGCACCCTTGAATGGGAATGTCTTAAAATACATATCGCATGAGACCAGATGTGCAAATTCCTGTAGTGCCGTATTTCTTCTGATTATCCACTGCAAAACCCCACTGCGACTCCTTAGTAAACATGAACACATGCAATTTCAATGTTTAGCACCAGAAAATGAGCCGCAACACCCCCTTCGTGTTTAGCTCTGGTTTAACACTGAACTATAACAATGAAAGGTCACAGCTATCCTGTTAGGCATCTTTATAGAATACAGTGGAATCAGACATAAGATTTTATGGTATTGTTATTCTAATCTTCTCAGATTAAACACAACATGGATAGCAACATTTTTTATTTTTTTTTACTAAAACCCTTTTGCGCTTTTTAATTTTCTTCAATTTCTCAACTACAGCCATAATATTATTTCCTACTTACTGTCTTATAAAAATGGTAAATAAAGCAAATAATAAGGAAATGCTAGCATTTTAAAACAATGAGCTATGGTGAACATGGTAAACACCACTCCTGCTTAAATTAGCATGTTAGCATTGTTGTTGTCCACTGGCATGGCTGTAAACTCTTAGTCTTGCTTCTTTTAGAATACTTTAACTTTGAATGAATGAGATGCTTTGGTGTGTCAGAGGTGTACAGTACTACTCATACAGTACAGGAAAGCCTAAAGCAGACCGTGGGACTCTACTCACTGTGAGGAGTATTGATTTGTTCTTGCCAAACAAGCAGGAGTTAGACCAGGGCTCCCAGGGATTCACAGTGCATCATTTACTACTGAAGCTAATCTGATGATGCTGCAGCTGCATGTGTTTCTGTTTCTCATTCCCTCTTATTCCCTCTTACCTCCTCCCTCTCTTTATGCTACATGTCTCATTTAATTTTCTTTGCTACATACTTTCCCACTTCTCCTGCCTTTTGTCTTTTCCATCTGTGAGGGTTTGAGCCCTAGGGGCAACGAGGGTGTAATTTGAAGCCTCTGAGCATTAATTAAAACATCAGTCTGGCTCTCAGGGATTAGCTGTGCAGATGTCTGAGTCTCTGTCTATTTTTCAGTTGTACTGTGGCTATGTGATAATCTCTTCCCTTTCTCTCTTTCTCCATCATGCACTGTCTCTTGTTTTTGCTCTAGTTTTCACACTCTCGCTCTGTTCTTGTTTTTCTCAGGGCATCGATGAAGCATCCAGCAAAGACAAGTAAGTGCTTTGGCCCCAGTTTTTATCAGGGCGGCTTTTGTTATTAGTGTTTGACTGCCAAACTGTCACTGTAGTAGTCTAACTTTAGAACCCACTGTTGGTTTTATACAGTCAGATCCAACCTAGAACTAATACCATATTACCTCTGAGTCATCCTGCCTGTCACAGAGTAGGCCAATTCCTCACTTAGACACATATACGCAAACAGATACACACCACACAGTGACCTATTATTCCTTCTACCTCATAGCCGCTGTACTCAGGAGGCCCTGAACCCCGAGGATGAGGTGGACGAGTTTCTTGGACGAGCCATTGATGCACGAAGCATCGACCAACTGAGGAAGGATCACGTCAAGAAATTTCTGCTCACTTTTCAGACTGCAGAGCTTGAGAAAAAGGTAATTAATGGGAGTTTGTTTGTAATTCACTAAAACTACCTGTCAAATAAATGGAACTTATTATTTCCTGCTGCGAGAAAAGTAATTTTTCATTGATTTTCTGTTTGCAGTACTCCAAAAAGGTTGACGATCGTTTTGGGGGATATGTGGCCTGCACACTCCTAGTTTTCTGTTTCATCTGTTTCATTCAGATTATCATTTTCCCAAAGTAAGTAGTTTGAGTTTCCCAGTTATACTGAACTGTGGACAGGAAATTATACTGAACTGTGGACAGGAAATGCACTCTTGATTAGTTTAAGAGGAGTTAATAACTTCCTAATTAGCCTATTTTCTTGTCTTCCGCAGAACAACACTTATGCTTGGGCTTTATACAAGTATCTTCATCATCCTTGCCACCATCCTCTTCATCTGTGCCATCTACTCTTGCATCAAAGTAAGAAGCAAAGTCCCTCACCACTATGACTCCTTTTTCAAATAAGTCATTATCATGTCTTCAGCTAGCCTCACTAATGGTTTTAACTCTCTCCTATCTGATCTTCTCTCTGCTACCTACTGTGTTTTCAAGCTCTTCCCAGCTGCCTTGCAAACTGTAACCAAGAAAATAGTCCAGTCTCATGCAAACAGCACACTAGTGGGCATCTTCACCATCCTCCTCCTCTTCATCTCTTCTTTTGCAAATATGGTAGGGACTACAGCTCTTCAATTTGTCCTGTTGTTAAAATGGTTGTAAGAGTTACCAGAAGCACATTGCTATGAGATGTCCCACCTGGTACAGCCAGGGAAGGGGCTATGTGTCTGTCTCAGTTTCATTTGTCTCTCTTTCCAATGTTATATCATACATTTTATCTCAGATGTTCAAGACATTTGAAGGAATTCTGCACCATCTTTTTAAAATTAGACCTCTGGGTTGTTTATTATTTGCCAGTCTGCTTTTATTTTGGACTCTTTGTTTCACTATTACTGTATTATTGTGTGAGTACATACAGTACAGTAGGTAACAGTCAATATTTTTAAAGCTATATGACAAAAGGTTTTTAAAATCCTCTGGCAAGACTTTTTAAATTAAATGACTGAAATGACAAAAATGTATTTTAAGAATGTGAAATGTTAGAAAAATAGTAGAGAAAGAGATTTATTTCAGCTTTTATTTCTTTCATCACATCCCCTGTGGGTCAGAAGTTTACATACACTTGGTTAGTATTTGGTCACATTGCATTTGAATTGTTTAACTTGGGTCAAACCTTTTGGGATGTCTTCCACAAGCGTCTTCCAATAAGTTGCTGGAATCTTATCCCATTCATCCTGATAGAACTGGTGGAACTGAATCAGATTTGTAGACCTACTTGGTTGCATTGTCAGAGACGGCGCGCGATGCCGCCGAAAGGTTTTGGTGAACTCATTAAATGGCCAGACGAGGAAGTGATGAACAAAACCCGTCTCTTTAATAAGAGAACTAACGTAAACAAAAAACCATACAAGACATGGTGGAAACACAAAACTCACGGTCGGTATAACAGTCCAAGATCAGAGCCAGCAAACACATACATCCAGGGGAATCCAAAGTTCGTTGTCCAAAGGGAAAGTCCGATAATCATACACCGTGGCAGTCCGTAACAAGAGGGCGAGGCAGAATAGAATAGTCCAAGGTAACAATCCGGGTCAAAACACAAAATACCAAAACCGAAGAAATGCTGGAGAGTCAGAGCTGGAGTCTAGAACAATCTGGCAGCGTCCTTGTGGGAGGATGCTGCCTAAATAGAGGTGCAAACAATAACGAAGCAGGTGAAACTAATGTGAGTGATGAAGAACGTAAAAAGACTGAGACTAAGGTGAAACAAAAACAGGAAGTAAGGTAAAAAAAAAAAAAAAGTCAGACAGGAAGCAGCGGAACCGAATCATGACATGCACATTCTTTTTCAGTTCTGCACAGATATTTTCTAATGGATTGAGGTCAGGACTTTGTGATGGCCACTCCAATACTTTGACTTCGTTGTCCTTAAGCCATTTTCCCACAACTTTTGAAGTCTGCTTAGGGTCATTGTTTGTTTGGAAGACCCATTTGTGACCAAGTTTTAACTTCCTGGCTGATGTCTTGAGCTGTTGTTTCAGTATATCCTCATAATCTTCCTTCCTCATGATGCCATCTATTTTGTGAAGTGTCCCAGTCCCTCCTGCAGGAAAGCACACCTGCCACCCCCGTGCTTCATGGTTGGGATGGTGTTCTTCGGCTTGCAAACTTCCCTCTTTTTCCTGCAGACATAACGATAGTCCTTATGGCCAAACAGTTCAACTTCTGTTTCATCAGACCAGAGGACATTTCTCCAAATAGTAAGACCTCCCATGATGTCCCCATGTGCAGCTGCAAACCATAGTCAGCTTTTTTATGGTGGTCTTGGAGCAGTGGCCTCTTCCTTGCTACACGGCCTTTCAGGTTTTATCGATATAGGACTGGTTTTGCTGTAGATATAGATACTTTGGTACCTTTTTCCTCCGGTGTCTTCACAAGGTCCTTTGCTGTTGTTCCGGGATTGACTTGTAATGTTCAGGCCAAAATACATTCATTTCTTGGAGACAGAACGTGTCTCCTTCTTGAGCAGTGTGACGGCTGCGTTGTCCCATGGTGTTTATATTTGCATAGTATTGTTTGTACAGAAGAACATGATACCTTCAGGGGTTTGAAAATTGCTCCCAGGGATTAACCAGACTTGTGGAGGTCCACAATATTTTTTCTGAGGTCTTGGCTGATTTCTTTTGATTGTGTCATGATGTCAAACGAAGAGGTACTGGGTTTGAAGGTAGGCCTTAAAATACACCCACAGCTGCACCTCCTATTGACTCAAATGATGTCAATTAGCCAATCAGAACCTTCTAAAGCCATGACATCATTTTCTGGAATTTTCCAAGCTGTTTAAAGGCACAGTCATCTGAGTGTATGTAAACCTCTGACCCACTGGAAATGTGATATAGTGAATTATAGTGAAATAATCTATCTGTAAACAACTGTTGGAAAAATTACTTGTGTCATGCATACAGTACATGTCCTAAGTGACTTGCCAAAACAAGAGTTTGTTAACATGACATTTGTGGAGTGGCTAAAAAAATATGTTTTAATGACTTCAACCTAAGTGTATGGAAACGCCTGGGTTCAACTGTGCATGTGTTATAATTGGGCTTACTGTTTCCAGGATAACATTTGCTTTATCTTACTGTTGCATCTTTACTAAGTGACTGTCAAGTGATAAACTGCATCCTTCTTTTCTGCCAGTTCACTTGCAGCAGAGAGAAACTGCAGGACTGTTTGGCCAAAGAGCTGAACACATCAGTGACTCTTTGCCTCCTTCACAATCTGACCAAGGCAGCAAAGGATGGTTTAACTCTGTGTTCCAGCCAGGCCATGCCCTGCCATTTCCCTGAGGTCAGGCCCATAACATTTTAGCATGTGTGTGTGCTAGTGTTATTTGTTTTCTGCATGTTTACACACATACCTTGTGTGTGCATGTGTGCTCATGTTCATGTTTGTTTTTCTGTGTGCGTGAGAAGTATGTTTAAATAATCACCTAATAATCATCCTCCTCCTCCCTCGCTGTCTCTGCTGCTGCAGTATTTCAGCTACAGTGTGCTGCTGACCCTGCTGGCCTGCTCTGTGTTTCTCCACATCAGCAGCATAGGGAAGCTGGCTCTGATGCTGTTCATCCAGCTCACTTTCCTCCTGCTGGTAGAGTGGCCTCATGTAGCCCTCTTTGACAACGCAGACCTGCTGGTCATTGCCAACACCCTGTGAGTCCCCCTGCCAGGATCACACACATACAACCACAGAGTCACTGTTTCCTAGTTTTTAACCAAGTGCAGTCACAATTTTGGACATGGCCTACTTTTTTTAACGATAGGTTTTAGATTATTAAAGACCTACTTTCTAATCTCATTTTTTGAACATGCTCGCATTTTTCCCCTCAGGAAATTATCACCTGTTAATGAGTCACTACTACAGTAAGTTGTTTTATTTTTGGCACTGTCTAAACTCAGTGAGTCATGCAGTTTGTTGACTTTCTTTCATCCATTTTTCAGGCCTGGTTTCAATGAAACTGCAGAACAGTGGTCAGCAGCTTTTACTTGTTATCCATGTTTTAGTATGTGCTTAATTTCATACATTATTTTACTGCCATGCAGGACACTCATTCATGACTCATGTTAATTGCTCTTTCCC
>NW_018127886.1:2923179-2924298 GCF_001952655.1 Monopterus albus | reverse complement strand
CCTGATGGTTTTTGTTTTGGCTCTCTACTTACACGGCCAGCAGATGGAATCCACTGCACGCCTGGACTTCCTCTGGAAGCTTCAGGTAAATTAAACCATTTCATGTATACAGAAACAAGGCTCATGCAACTGTATAACTCACCAACAGCAATCTCTTACCGGTCCTCCTCAGGCCACAGAGGAGAAGGAGGATATGGAGAAGCTGCAGGCATACAACCGCCGCCTACTCCACAACATCCTGCCCAAGGATGTAGCTGCCCACTTTCTGGCACGGGAGCGTCGGAATGATGAGTTGTACTACCAGTCCTGTGAGTGTGTCGCTGTCATGTTCGCCTCCATCAGCAACTTTTCAGAATTTTATGTAGAGCTCGAGGCTAACAACGAGGGAGTGGAGTGTCTCAGGCTGCTCAACGAGATCATTGCTGATTTTGATGAGGTGAGAAAAGAGAAAAAATATATAGCAGGAATATGGTTGTAAATGAAATTAGCATAGGTTGTTTGTTATAGCTGCTTACAGCCATCTTCCTGGTTGCTAGTGTTCTGCCACTCGGCATGCTGTTGACCGAACTGAAGTGCTGCTGTTGTTTGTCTCATTTCCTCTTCTTATATGCCTTCAATTATTTCTGTCTAGATCATTAGTGAAGAGAGGTTCCGTCAACTGGAGAAAATCAAAACCATTGGCTCAACCTACATGGCAGCCTCCGGCCTCAATGATTCCACGTATGACAAAGAGGGCCGTTCACACATCCTGGCTTTGGCTGACTATGCCATGAGGCTTAGAGAGCAGATGAAATATATCAACGAACACTCCTTCAACAACTTCCAGATGAAGATAGGTAAGCCTAGAAGGTGGAGAAGATTGGTCTTGAAAAATGATCTCATAAATCTTCCTCAGATTGGCATATACAGTGCCTTGCGAAAGTATTCTGCCCCCTTGAACTTTGCGACCTTTTGCCACATTTCAGGCTTCAAACATAAAGATATAAAACTGTAATTTTTTGTGAAGAATCAACAACAAGTGGGACACAATCATGAAGTGGAACGAAATTTATTGGATATTTCAAACTTTTTTAACAAATAAAAAACTGAAAAATTGGCCGTGCAAAATTATTCAGCCCC
>NW_018127886.1:2911636-2922318 GCF_001952655.1 Monopterus albus | reverse complement strand
ACCTCTGAGACTATCACAGTGCAGGTGCATTTATACGGAGACTTGATTACACACAGGTGGATTCTATTTATCATCCTTTGTCATTTAGGTCAACATTGGATCATTCAGAGATCCTCACTGAACTTCTGGAGAGAGTTTGCTGCACTGAAAGTAAAGGGGCTGAATAATTTTGCACGCCCAATTTTTCAGTTTTTTATTTGTTAAAAACGTTTGAAATATCCAATAAATTTCGTTCCACTTCATGATTGTGTCCCACTTGTTGTTGATTCTTCACAAAAAATTACAGTTTTATATCTTTATGTTTGAAGCCTGAAATGTGGCAAAAGGTCGCAAAGTTCAAGGGGGCCGAATACTTTCGCAAGGCACTGTATTAATATGGTGTAACTAATATAATGTAACATAGTCAGTTATTTGTTTTCAGGGTTGAATATGGGCCCCGTGGTAGCAGGGGTGATCGGAGCCAGGAAACCCCAGTATGATATATGGGGGAACACAGTGAATGTGGCCAGCCGTATGGACAGCACAGGAGTACCAGACTACATCCAGGTACTGCAGAGACCTAACTCCTCATCATTTTGTAACTTTATGTTCACAAGAGGCTGCAGTGGTAACTAGTCATTCCAACATTAAAGAGTGTGTCACTAATGTATATTCAGCTCTTGCACAAATTCTTCTGCTTTGTGAACAAAAATGTCCACACCACAGATAAATAACTTATAAGATCTTTATTGCCCTAAAGCACATAACAGTACAGATAGATATTGTTTGGGGTACAGATGTAATCAGTGCACAGTACATCAGTGCAATTAGTCCTTCAGTTTATGGATTTAGGTTGAGACAGCCGGTGTGTATGGGTGCCCTTGGGCAAGAATCCCTATCAGCACTGGATGTGCTGTTCTCTACTATAAATGGTTCTCTAAAGTCCCTCTGGAGGAGGGCAAAAAGCTAAATTTGAATCTCCTGCAGAGGCCGGGCAACTGCTCGTCCACTATAATATAATCTTTGATAGGCAAATCTTAAACACAAAAAGCAGGCATCACATGTTCCTCAAAGCAGCAGCAGACGAGGACAAGATTCCACAGTGGTATTTACCATCTTACTTACTGATGTATAATAGATATGAACACACATTTTGAAGCGTGTTAGTAACACCGAACTAATGTGCTGTAATTTTTCGGCCTCAACTGAGATCCAGCTGAAAAGGTTATAGTCAGAACAGTGCTGCCATCTGTTGTATAATTTGAGCTACTGCAAATCAAAATGCTTTGCAATACTCAGTATATAATTGACATTTGTCTTGACTAAATAACTCTAATGGTGAAGTGAATCTTAAAATAGTTTCATAGTTTTAAACAGATTAATTTTCTAGTGAAAAAATGTCAATCACAATTTCCCATGGTTTGAGGAGACATCTTCATATAGCATGTTGTGTCTGATTAATAATGCAAAATCAGAAGATATTTAGTCTGCAAAACAGAGAAAAGCAGCAAATCTTTACATTTGAAGTTGGAGTTAGTGAATATTTGCCATTCATGCTTGACGAATGACTTCCTGATTATTATCTAAATTTATTTTTGAACTATGGATTTATTTTAGTCAAATTTCATATTAAATGTACTTTTTAAACCTCTTATTTATACATGTTATTCCAGTTTGTATGTTATCCTTGCATCGTAGTGAAATCAGGACTGGCAGCATTTCTCCTGTGTATGGTTCTGTGTCTCACATCCTTGATGTCAAATGTCTGTGTCCTTTCTTAGGTGACCACAGACTTGTACCATGTGCTGGTCAACAACGGATACCAGCTGGACTGTCGAGGTGTTGTCAAGGTGAAGGGAAAGGGGGAGATGACCACTTACTTCCTCACCCGCGGCCCCCCTGGCACTTAATAACAGACTGGCTGACCGCAAAGGGACTCCCAAGACTGCATAGAGACTGAATGGTCAGCTTGGCACTGAGCACCAAAGCATGGTACAAATACACTGGGCACAGGAAATGACTAACAGAGACGGGCTCGGCCGGGCTGTATGTCGTCACATACTCAGATGCACACATGTAGGGGGTTTGAAGGATTTTACCCAAGCTGCTCGAGAGATCACAAAGCCCAGTTGCCTTAGGATGGAAGTGTCTGTGCTTGTGTTTATAAGCAATAGTACAAGTATTTCATCTGGAGTCGTTATTTATTTTCTGGCAGATGGATTTTTGTGATGACCTTGTACAAATAAGAATATATATATATACAACAAAACAAACCTATGTTACTTAAAGAAAATATGCAAGGACAAGATGAAGGATAAACATGACCAAAGAACAAATGTTTAATATGAACCACACGCTTATGATTCTGTTCAAAAGTACAGCAGGCTTATGTAGTTTATTCATCTTTTGACAGCAAGGGCCATCACTGTCATTGAACACTTGTTTTGTGGTGAGCTGTTTCATGAAAGAGAACACGCACGCACACATACACAGATAGAAAACTTTCACTACAACCTTGGCTTGGAATTCTGTTTTTTTATTTTTTTTTATTTGTGCGTTCCAGCCTGTGATGGGCTGCGGCCTGGACAGGAGCTGTTTGTGGTTCAATGAGATGGGTGATTGATTACTCGCTCCCTGCAGTGTATTTTTGGCTCAAGCCAACAACAAGATGAAACAAAGGAAGAACAGTTGTGTTAGCACCATGGTACTGAGGAGAGATTGTTAACTCTAATGAAGTGTTTTATATAAGTGTGTGTGTGAGTACAGTATGTATGGGTATTTGACTGTGGGTGTGAGCACATGTAACTGAATGCTGATTGTTATCCATAAAGGTGCATACTGTAACTTTTCACTGTGAGGTTTTTATGATACTGTATGACAGTGCTTTCTTAGAAAACTGGTTGCTGCAAGGCATGTTTTATATTCTTTGGGGTTGTCCGTTCTTAATTTCTTGTGTTACAATGATCATTTGAAGAGAAATATATCTACAATACTGCGCCTTTTACTGGACTGTGATTTTTTTTTTGACTGATTTCATTCCGACCTGTATATTTTGGATTGTGTTACAGACTGGTTTCCTGATAGCTTCAGGATTAACTGTATTTATCAGCTCACAAGTATTGCCTTGACATTATGCAGTTCCAAGGTCAGCTCACTTCATAGACCAATATTCATAACTTTGCATAACTTTATATCTGACACCACTAAATTGGTTGTATTTGGCACATGGAGGCTTGAGTCTCCCTATAATTAGCTGTTCAAAACAATAATCATATGAATGTATGTAATAAGGAATACGTTTGTCCACAATGGGACTGATACTGACAAAAACCACTCCTTAATTTGACTTTGGTACTGAAGGGGGAGCCAAATTACTTTACTAGAGGTCAGAATCATTGGAGTCCACTTTTAGTGCAAAGTGAAGGGACTACTTCTACATGAGCTTTAGTGCTTATATGCTAATTTTTCTGTCTGAGCCTAAAAATGTTGCCTTTATAGGCTACAAAATAATCCGTATTTTCGCTTGTCCCTGTCTGCCCCTAAAATGAAACATTAATTAAGCACTGTTGCATTTTCTTGAGTTTAAGTAATAGTGCAATGATTGATTTTATGATTTTCCCCTCCCATAAGAAATTAATAAATGGCTGCTTTTGCATTGTTTGTCTTTGTTTTGTTTGTTTTTTGTTGATTATCTTTCTCTATAGTAGCTAAAGAGAGTAAATTTTATTTTAAAAATAGTAACTAGGACATCACCTACTGAAACATATTTGATTACTGCTGTTTTAGAAAAGTCCAGTGAATAACTGGACATCAAACCCCAACAATGAACCAAAAATAGGAAATCCATTCTTCTTCTTTCAGTTTATTTCCCCTGCTTAATGGTGTTTTCTTTAATTTAGCTCTCATGTCAATCAGCGACCTGTAATCAAGGTTTCTCCCTCTGACAGTAACCTGAGAGACACTGCCTTCTCCTTTTTTGAATAACCCAGTCTAGAGTTGCAAGATGGTTATACAGGGGAGAGTATTTAATTGTTTGCACATGTATAATGCATTTCTTTTGAGGTATGGCGATGTTCACTTAACAGTACTCTGTGCTGAACGTTAATTAAGCAACATAAATTCCTCTAATCCCTGATTAAAAACGCCAGTGTCAGTGTAATGGGCTCATGATACAGGAACACGTGTCTGTGATATTCATTCATTTACACTGTGGTTTATGTATATCAAATAGCTTATATATTTTATTTTGTGCATAATTATCAGCACAGTAGGTTATTGTAAAATGTACAAAATGTTTTTAAAACATTTTGTTGTTTGAGTTTGTTTTATTTGGTAGTTATTTTGTGTCATTTTGTGATACTTTTATGACTTTTCAATACAGGAAGTCGTGCTCCGTTTGTAAAGGAACTGCCTTTAACGCACTGCGCGGATACGCACGCACGCGTCCAGCAGGGGACTCGCTTTAACTCATCCCTTCAACAAATGGCACCTGTTCGGTTCCAAGGAAAAGCCGAGAGGCCAGGGTCCTGTTGCATCCCGATTCATTCAACTTCATCCGACCGGAACGACTCTCCAAGCAAATAAAGAAATACTGAGACAATCGGAGCAGGTGTAGCCACGACTCCTGGGCAGTTTATTGTAGGTAAGCGGCGTCATTTTGAAGTAGTAGAAACCCTTTAACAGCGTCTCGATGTAACGTGTGAGACAGATTATCGGCTCGCTTATGTCTAATATGTGATTTATAGGAATAAGGAATGGGTTACGTGTCTGATGTTTGGGGTGAAATACATAGACTGAATGAAAGCAGGATATTTCTAACCAACTCTTCCTCTTTCATTTTGCTCATGGTTACTGCGTTTAGGTCTACAAGTTATAGTAATCAGCGTTTTTCTATTGGCCCTGCATTGTCTGCTTGTACTAGTTTGTTCGCGCAGGAGAGAAGCTTGAATATTTATTCATTTATAAAATGATAATCCTAACAAGCATCCTTGGTCCCTCCTGAAAATACTAAAAGTCGGACTATAGGGACCTGATGGTTTATCCAGATTTACAGGTCCACATACCACTGAAAGTTGTCCGACTACATATTCTTCTATTTCTTCCTGTGACCTACCTGTGTTTACCACAGCACTGGACTAACAGCTTATTAGACACAACTGTTGAGTGTACTGTTTCCCTTTTCTGCCACACCAAAGGAGTGTCCTCTTGAATCAATTATTAAGGAGGCTGGTTTAAGAATAGAGTAAATTAATTATGATCAAGTAAGAGTCTAATTAAAGGGCACAAATGTTCTTTGCTGTTTTTAAGGCTGAATGAAGTTACAGTCCTGTCATGCTCCAAGTAGCAAACTACTTCCTGTAGCAGGTGACATCATTACCAGTGAGGTGTCTACACCAGGTACTGCGTGTTGCTTAATAAGTGGCATAGCAAGTTGAGCCAGCAGTGTAGTGGCCTCTCTTACATGGGTTCTGGAGGACTATGACCAGAGCAGGTGAGTTCAGGGGTTTACTAACAGGTGTGGTATGTTTGTTCGCATTCCCCTCCCTGTTCTTTCTACGTGTCCTATGGAAACATTTCTTAAAGTGACAAAAATGGGATGGGTAAGGTTGACTAACACCTGCTGCTATGACATTTAACAAGACGCACAAACCAGTTCAAGGGAACTAATTCCTTGAATGTCCGGCAAGTAAGGGTAGGTAAGAATTAGAGTGAGATGGCTTTTGAAACCTTGTTTAAAACCTTCATTTACCTACACAAACATTTTGAAGCTTCTGGAGAAATGATTTTGTTTTCTCTGTTTTAACAGACTTAAGATCAACACCTTTTCTCAAATATGCGTATGTTTCTACGTCGGCGTATGTCCCCCCTGAAACTGGTATTCCTTGGGGGGGCTCTCTTCATGATGACTCTTGTGGTTCTCCAGAGGGATGTTGGCCCTTCATCTGCTAGGGACCCATGGTTTCAGGACCTGGTGGACAAGAAGGACAAGGTGATAGTCATGGTACGAGACGTCGTCAACAATATCAGCTTTCAGATTAGAGCTCCACAGCCACCACCATTACAGATGCAGCCCACCCAGAATGTCAACTGCCCAGCTGGATTCTATACTCAGGATGAACTCAAACCTCACCTGGAAAGACCACCACAGGACCCCAACAGCCCTGGGGCTGATGGGAAGGGTTTCATTAAAGACAACATGACCCCAGAGGAGGAGAAAGAGAAGGAGGAGGGCATGACACGGCACTGTTTCAACCAGTTTGCCTCTGACCGCATCTCACTCAGCCGTAGTCTTGGGGAAGACACGAGGGCTCCAGAGTAAGAACATGTTCTCAGAATAATCTGAAAAAGTTTAGACTAATCATTGTTTTACCAACAAATGTGCTGATGTTTACACAGCAGGTCAGATAGTACTATGCAAATCAATTGAGGTCATGCTCAGGCTGGTAAATAATTCACAATCATTTTCATATTGAGCTCACTGTTGTCTTGTAAAAACATGTAGCAGAGTCCTAATCCTTCTGTAAACGCAAACACTGAGGATAGAGTAGCAGTGTATACATGACAGTATCCATCGTAATTGAGACTGTTAATCGTTTTCCCTGTCGCACTCCTTTTAAGCTTTAAGGTATTTCTTTGTAGATCTAACAGGTGGCATTTAATCCAACTGGTTTATTTATTTTTACTCTCAGCTTTATAAAGCGTTACTGTGATAGCTTGAATATCTGAAAACCGGTCTGTTATGTGTCTCTGCATGACCTTGTGTGACTTTGATTTAATCAGATATTCCTCTCACTCTGTCATATTTCTTTGTCTCTGTATTCTGACATGGCCCAACTCACTCAGGTGCATTGAGAGAAAGTTTCGTCGTTGTCCTCCTCTGCCCACCACCAGTGTTATTATAGTCTTCCACAATGAAGCTTGGTCCACCCTCCTCAGGACGGTTTACAGCGTCTTATACACGTCTCCTGCTATCATGCTCAAAGAGATCATCTTGGTCGATGACGCCAGTACTGCAGGTGTGGAGAAATGCTGTCATGCACTAATGCAAAACATATTCTTAAGGTTCATCGACAGCAGAATGTACAGCAAGAGCCTTGTTTAGGAGTTGGGTGACAGAGAGGCCCTCGAGGTTTATCACTTTATTCATTCACACATAAATGAGGAACAAATTCGTAAGCTCAGTCGCTTTGCTGCCGAAAGACTTGTTGATTGATAGGTAGTTAAATGATTGTAAATAAAATTTCACAGACAAGCTGACTAGGTAGAGAACTGCCAGTTCTGCATTGCACAGATGAGAAAGTAGTACAGAAGAGCAGTTACCATACTCTTTATATTTCTAGCAATAGAAAAAAATGTTTCACAGTGAAGAGACATTTAACGAACATGAAAAAATGACTGGAGAGCTCCTGTGGTTTATTTCTTAAATATGATAAACTGTAGGAAGGGGACATTCACACAAGAGACAAGTTATCCTTTAATCAAATTGATCTTCATAGTTTTTAGGGCAGCAGGCCAGTCACTTATATGCATGGCTGAAAAAAAAAAAATCATACAGAAGGGTGTTGGCGTGGGATTTTCAGCAGTATGCAAACACAGTAGCGGGAACGTAGGGAGACCTTTATTTGCCATATGGGCAAAGAGGGAACAGAGTTAACAGTTGAATACAAATTTGAGCACTGAGTTTATAACCATGATAGAGCAGCTGTGATAAAAGAAGCCATATAAAACAATATGTTTTGCATTTTATATTCCAACTCGTTAAGTGACTTCACATGCAAAGTTTTTGCCAGATAACTGTTGGGAAATGTCACATATACATATAGTCTGTAAGTGTTGTCTATAAATTTTTTTATACTATAAAAGAAACATAATTTTCAGTTTTCATAAGACATTAATACTCAATGAAACAATACTACTGGTGCTGGCAACTAATATTCTAGCTGTCACATCATGTCAGTGAATTTGAGTGACTTTCAGTGCTTTAAAGTTGAATTACAGCAGCTGTACTTAAATTAGTAGAAAAACTTTTGTCCTCTAATGTATTAATAATTGATTGCCTTTCTATTTACAAGCTGTTCTTCTAACACAGTGAATAACAGTTGACACTAACTAGCCCAGCAGGATAAAAACACACATAAAAATGTTCTTAAGTCCTAATAATTTATGCGTACTACTGCAGTACAGTATTAGATACAGCATCTAGTGTGTATAAATAATTTTCAGTGGCCTGTTGGCTGAGCTTGAAATATTGTTTGTCAGTTATGTGTCCTAAAATAATTTGCCATTTCCCTCAGCAGTATTTGCATGTTTCCTACTGTACCAAACTTCCCTTTTTTGCTATCAGAGAAACGGCTTTCTGTAATAAGCTTTGTGACATGTGCATGGAAAATTCACTTCCACAGAAGCCTGAGACATGAGTAGCATGAATTGGGGTTATAAATGGTATTTGAAAGGAAGTGTGACCTAGTTTTACCAATAGTGTTTCCACTTCGTTGCTTTCCTTTTGGTTGTGGTCTCTGACTCTTCTCTGGGGCAGCGAGGTATTGTTATTAAATACTAGGCTGAAAACAATTGTTTCACTGACAACTTGTACGTCTGATGTCTCTTGCACCTCTTATATAACACCCAGCGTCAATATTTAGTGTGGTTCAAGGTGTGCTTTGTTCTACTTGTAACCAAATAGTAACTGTTCACACTGTACTGTACACTATGTCTCCATAGGTGAGGGCAAAAACCTCACCTATGGAGACATTTCCAGCTGGGCAACTTTTGTTTGAATTGAAGACAAGACGGGAATAGTAATGTTGTTTTATTCCTACAGAGCACCTAAAGAGCCAGCTGGAGGATTATGTACATCAACTGAAGATCGTCCGTGTAGTGCGGCAGCAGGAAAGGAAGGGTCTCATCACGGCCAGGATGCTGGGCGCCAGTGTTGCTCAGGGCGAAGTTCTCACATTTCTCGACGCACACTGTGAGAAAACACACTCAGAAATATTACCCAAACTACGGCTATGTTAAGCAGCTGTGTGTGGCTCAGTGTCTGTCAGTAGCACTGGTAGGGTTAGGGATTAATGAGTTGGAAAGCACAACAATCTTTATTTATGTAGCATCCTTCTAAGTAAATAAAGTGCTTCACAAAGTTAACTGATGATAAAACATACAAGGTAAAATGAAGTAGGCAGGGAAAAATTGAATACAATGACAGTAATATAAAATAATAATAAAGAGAATAAAAAACAGAAGAATAAAACCTTTGTTGAACACCTTAGAGGACAGGTGGGTTTTTAATTTTGTGCAGAGGGTGGCCAAATTTGGAGCAGATCTAATGGTATAAGGAAGACTGCTCCATAATCTGTGAAAGCCCTACCTCCCCAAGATTTAAGCCTAGTTCTCAGAACCTTTAAGAGCAGCTGATTTGAAGATCTCAAGGATCTTCCTAAGTTGTGAGGGTGAAGAAGCTCCAAGGTGAACAGCTTTAAAAACAAACAACAATAATAGAAAATCAGTCCTTTGGTGAACAGGGAACCAATGAAATGAAGCCAAAATAGGAGTAATATGTTCATGGAGTACCTGTGAGAAGATGAGCTGCAGCATTCTGAACCATCAGAAGTCTGGATAACAAACCTTGGGGAATGCCAGCATACAAAGCATTACAATAATCAATTCTAGTTGCTTTTAATCTTTACCAAAAAGTCACTTTATGCTACTACAAGAACGCATCTAATATTTCCAGTGATTCTCTGTTTTGTTTCATATTTTGGCTGATTTGTTTGTCTAATACAGTATTTCAGTTAGATTCAGCATTTCTGCCACTTTAGACACATTTTATTGCTTTTTCATCACTGGCAATACTGCTGCACAAACTGTACTTTGGACCAAAGCTGCTGCTATATGTAGTATAGTGGAGACAGCCAAGCTATGACCCCTTCATAACTCTCTGCACTGACTGTTGACAGTACCTTAATTTTTATGTCACAGAGACAGAAGGGAAATATGAGGTGATCTCTGTTTCTCCCTTATCTAGGTGAGTGTTTCCATGACTGGCTAGAACCCTTGCTGGCCCGCATTGTTGAAGAACCCACTGCTGTGGTTAGTCCAGAGATCAGCACCATTGACCTCAACACTTTTCAGTTCTGCAAGCCTGTGGCCACCAACCGCGCTGTTAACCGAGGTAACTTTGACTGGAGCCTGAGTTTTGGCTGGGAGGCGATCCCTGAGGATGCCCAGAAGCTGCGCAAGGATGAAACGTACCCTGTCAAGTAAGAAAACTCATGTTGGTTTCACGTAAAACATCCTGACTCAATTCAGTAGCTGAAGCTTTTGTTCCTGAAACTTTTAGAACACCTACTTTTGCTGGAGGTCTCTTCTCCATCTCAAAGAAGTACTTTGAACACATTGGAACATACGATGACAAGATGGAGATTTGGGGTGGTGAAAATGTGGAGATGTCTTTCAGGGTCAGACATTTTATCTGTACTCTTGAAGTTCTGCATGTTATGTAAGTGTCCCTCTTGTTATCAAGTTAGTCTCGATTGCTTCCTGTGTCAAATGTGATTAACAGGTATGGCAGTGTGGGGGTCAGCTGGAGATCATTCCTTGTTCTGTGGTAGGCCATGTCTACCGCATGAAGTTATTCCTTGTTCTGTGGTAGGCCATGTCTTCCGCACCAAGAGCCCCCACACCTTCCCCAAGGGCACAGAGGT
>NW_018127886.1:2904849-2909539 GCF_001952655.1 Monopterus albus | reverse complement strand
TATATCACCATGAGTGAAAGGGTTTCTGGACATTTCACAGTTATATATTTGAGTTGTGACAACCAACTTTGATCTGTCCTGGTTAAATATACCACTATATTCAATGTGTATACTGAATTTTCCTTTGTTTGAGCTGGTTAATGGTACCACATCCTGAAACAATGATTGACTCGTTCTCTTTGCTGTCTTTACTGACTACCCCATTGACTGAGGTTGAAAACAACCCACCTTCTGCTGAACTGTTAACCTAGGGATGATCTGATTAACGTTAACAGAGAAGAGCAGGGCTGAGCTTTGAAAAAACCTGCCTCCTACTGAACCCAAACTCCAACACAAAGATTACCTAATCTTAGCAGAAGGGAGAGGAGTGATGTGGGTGACAAGGAGCACAATAAGGCCAAGGTTGAAAAAAAAAAATACGCACCACATACTGAACCTTTATTCCAATCCTGCTCTCAACTAACAAAAATATTTAACCCTGTACCAAATCATCTTACTAACTACCACAGGATCTATGCAAAAGGTGTTTTGCCCCAAACGTATCAATCTCCTCCTCTGAACCCATCTAACACCAAGTCAGGCCATCTCACTAAACCTAACCGAGGACAAAGGTTACTTCACCCCTAACCAAATCTAAGCCCTAATCGTAAGCACTGAATTACTCCAATTTACTCATCAATGGCATACCGTATTGGGGAGCCCAAGTGACATGCGCCGGCCTGTGCATTGTCTTTGCCTCAATCCCAAACTGCCTTGAATCACATGGAACAGGAAGAATTATCAAGATGGAAGTACTTCACCTACCCCTGCTACACACATTTAATCAGACATTAAAACGTTTCAAGCCAATGGCATGGAAACACATTTAGTGCTAATTTTGTAGCCCAGAGAAAACATGCCAGAGGTCATGTACTGATAAGGAAACAAAGTATAAGCTTTTCTTAGTCAGAGGCACTTGTTATTGGTTGTGCAACAATTCAGGGAGTGGTTTAAGAACAGGAAACATACCAGCCTGTCAAAGCCTCCTGTGTACAGACCTGAACTCTGAGTAAATGAAAATGAGCAGGGTTTCTGTCATATTGCCAAACCTGATCTCTTGAAGTACTATGCACTCTAGGGGCTAGAGTGTAGAAGGTGTGTACATTACCAAGCACGAAGAAGCAGTGACACAAAGCCATTTTATTCACTGTAACAACAGGTGGCAGCATTATCTTCAGTTTTTCTGCAAGGCAATGATAATTGAAATTTCATCACACTCTGTGTGTCATGTGATAAGGGGCGAATCAAAGCAGCCACAGTTTGGGCAGAGATGGACCAGAAGATGAGCAGTGAGCTCTTAACTCGCTCTGAGGTTAAGTGTCTAGAAACTTAACTTTACTTAAGGTTGGTTCAACTGCATAGATTTCTATCTGCACTAAATTCCAAACAAAAAACATTTTAGAGGAACATTTGAAGTGACAGGGGCCTAGCAAAGGAGACACAAAACCTCAAAGGAGAGCAATTCACTGGGGAACATTTCAGTGTGGTAATCAAAAAATGCCAGGGAATGAGACCATGTTGACTGTAATGTTCTGTATCTACTGTTTCACTTGTCAAGCACTGAAAGGAGGTGAGTTTGGAACAAAAAGGTCTTGTTTTATGTCTTTTGCCAATACCAAAAATCTAAATGTTACATGAAATATCAAGAGAGCTCTCTGCTAAGAGGGTGTGAAGTTCTTTCAGAGTCTCTGGTTGGTGTTGTTTTTACAGTTTACTTACTCTTTGGACTGTGCTACTTTAGAGCACAGTAATTATCTGTAGATGATTAGACTTCTTTGTCATTTGTATTATTTGCACAGGGAGATCTTGCTAAAAAGAAAATCTATCCAACTTTGTGGTAAGTAAACACTCGCCGCTCATATACTTATGTCAGAGTTGCTCTGACATTGTTTGTTTCACTTGTATTATGAAGCGTTTGACCCTTGGCCAGTGCTCTTGAAACAATGCTTTTGACTCTGCCATTTTAGGTGGTTATTCGGAGATGGCCTGCTCCCAGATAACACCTACTTTGTAGGGTTTGCCCGGTCTAACCTGACCGTGGAGGACATCAAGACAGCATGTCTGCCTCATATGAAGGTTGTACATCTAAGCTTCTTTGTTTGCTGTCTGAAACAAGATTGTGTTTTCATGAATCATTGCTCAGTATTTCCCTCAGGTCACTGATGAGGAGCGTGAGCATCTCTCAGCCTTCTTGAGTAAAAACTCCTACCTTAGCGGCAGGTATGACGACAGCAGCTCCTTTGTCCAGCTCAGCACCCATCTGTCATCTGTGCCTGGGGGAACGGACGCCAACAGACTCTTCTACCTGGCTCTGCCACCGACTGTCTACTACCATGTCAGCGCAAACATAAGAACCCACTGCATTAGCCACAAGTCAGTATCTTCCA
The DNA here is from genome assembly GCF_001952655.1 of Monopterus albus. Taxonomy (NCBI): domain Eukaryota; kingdom Metazoa; phylum Chordata; class Actinopteri; order Synbranchiformes; family Synbranchidae; genus Monopterus; species Monopterus albus. The sequence continues at coordinate 2,907,113 of NW_018127886.1, read as the reverse complement.
GTCCATAAGGACAATGGTTTAGTTGCTGTTTGATCACATGGTTCTAATTAGCTCTATTTGTAAAGCAGAGGCTGGAACAGGATAATAGTTGAGAAGCCCTTTGGCCGTGACCTCCAAAGTTCAGAGGAGCTGTCAGCTCACCTGTCCTCCCTGTTCACAGAGGACCAGATCTACCGCATAGACCACTACCTGGGCAAAGAAATGGTCCAGAACCTCATGGTGCTAAGGCAACAATCTCCATACGCACATTTATACGCACTTTACCACTGGAAGAATGTTCTCATACATGAATATGTCTGAATTTCAGGAGTATTATCCTTCATCTCATCTGTCCTGTGATCTATTTCAGCAGCATTTCATTTTCTCTCTTTCAGGTTTGGAAATCGCATCTTTGGACCTATATGGAACAGGAACAGTGTGGCCTGTGTGGTTCTCACCTTCAAGGAGCCTTTTGGCACTCAGGGTCGTGGAGGATACTTTGATGACTTTGGTATCATTCGGTGAGAGTGTACATTCATATAAATGTAAAAAGAAAAAAAAAACTGGATATATATTTTTACAGCTATTTATACACTGCAAGCTTTAACTGATTTCAGTTCGCTCCTGTTAATGTAGAGACATTATGCAGAACCATCTCCAGCAGATGCTCTGTTTGGTTGCAATGGAGAAGCCTGCTTCCACCAGTCCCGATGATTTGAGGGATGAAAAGGTAACACTAGTGACTGGTTAACAGGACACTGCAGAATTTTTTGTCTTCAAGCCATCAACCATATCATTTTAATCCAGCTGTCCTGTTTTTGTTTTCTGATATGCTGTAGGTGAAAGTGTTGAAGTGTATAGCTCCTGTTGGAGTGTCAGATGTGGTGCTAGGCCAGTATGTTGGGGACCCTGCGGGGGAGGGCCACTCCAGACTGAGTTACCTTGATGACCCCACCGTACCAAAAGACTCCTGCACACCAACATTTGCCACAGCAGTACTGTATGTTCAGAATGAAAGATGGGATGGTGAGCCTAAATGCCTTTTTCCCTCTCTTCTCTTTTCACTTATTTGTTTCTACATGGTAAATTTATGACCGCCCCTCATAGTTTCTCCATCTAATATTTATCCTTCATGCCTGTGCTCACACATCGATCAGGAGTTCCTTTCATTCTGCGCTGCGGTAAAGCTCTGAATGAGCGGAAGGCAGAAGTACGTCTGCAGTTCACTGATGTGCCAGGAGACATCTTTGGCAAACACTGTCAGAGGAATGAGCTGGTGATACGTGTGCAGCCAGATGAAGCCATTTACCTGAAGATGATGACCAAGCGGCCTGGGGTTTACTTCAGCCTGGAGGAGACTGAGCTGGACCTCACCTACAAGAGCAGATACAAGGTCCTACTGCCTCACTCACATGTAGCCAGGTGTTAAAATACTTTTTTTTTTTTTTTTTGCACTGAGTTTATTTGCTTCTTCAGCACATACACGTTTCAAGAATTTTCTTGAATCAAGAAAATCACACTATGAAATGTCACGAGTGTTAAGGTTAGAAATTAAAAATAGTGTGGAGGTACAGAGATGTGTCAAACAGGCTCAACACAGTTTGTTAGAATTCAAAGGTTGGTCATTATATTAATCTTACCCTAACTTGTTGATTTGCATTAGTAACAAATACAATTATATGACAGGTTAATGCATGTTATTTAATTGGCTTCAGTGAAAACAGACACTATGCAGGATTAAATGATGCAGTTACTGTGTTGTTTTGGATTGATTTGCAATATAGTGGAAGTTTCCTTGTCTCTTGTGTGTCCCTGGATACTGTAAATCACTGAACCTGAAATAAGGATTATGAAGATTTTTTTTTAAAGGCTGCCATCTCCTTTCAGAATGTGAAGCTGCCAAATGCTTATGAGAGACTGATACTAGATGTCTTCTGTGGAAATCAGACGCACTTTGTTCGCAGGTTGGCACCATTTATTGTCAGTGAGGAAATACACAATGGGAATATTTATTGACCTAAAAAAAGCATTTGACAAAATCAATCATGAGTTATTAATGGATACGTTAGGAAAATATAGGATCAGGGGATTGGTTTTGAATTGGATTAGAAGTTATTTGACACAGAGGCGTCAATTTGTGAAGTTGGGTGAATACCAATCGAGTGAGCTGGATATTGTATATGGAGTGCCTCAGGGTTCTGTTTTGGGACCTAAATTATTTATACTATATATTAATGATATATGTAAGGTTTCTGATTTAGTGAAAGTGGTTTTGTTTGCTGATG
>NW_018127886.1:2871542-2903892 GCF_001952655.1 Monopterus albus | reverse complement strand
ATTTATGTAGAGATACTGCTTGCAAACCAATGATGGTAAGATGATGTCATGGGGTAGGACTGGATAAGTCTGACTTCTTCCTACTCCATTCAAGCATGTACTAGGTATAAGCAAATTGATATTGGATTATGTGTAAAATTATGTGTTGTCATATCAACTGTTTTACATGCTTGAAAGAATAAATCAAATCAAATCAATCAAAGATCACAGCATCGCACATGTCGTCTTGCATGAATTTTACTAAGCTTTCTAAGAAACTTCATTAGAGCATGAGCCAGATTCACACAGCTTTTTTTTTCAACTCTCAGATCTTTTAGCATTGCTGTTGTTACAGTTTTTTTTACATCCTTGTTTCATGGTGATGCACTGTAGTTCTGTCATAGTTCATAGCATCTGAGTATTTTGTTATAAAGCAGTATTTTCACCTGAAATACTCCTCTTTCTGTTCCAGTGATGAGTTGCGGGAGGCCTGGAGGCTCTTCACCCCCCTCCTCCACTATCTAGAGCGAGAGAAGACACAACCCATCCCATACACATATGGAAGGTGTACATTTGTTTTATGAGATGGAAATAAATGAATGATGCATATTTTCCTTTTTAATGATTTTACCTCCTCCTGTCCTTTATTTGTTGTGTCTATAGCCGTGGTCCAAATGAGGCAGATGATCTCATGAAGAGGGTGGGATTCCGACATGAGGGAACATACAAGTGGGTTCAGCCCCACACGGCATGCCTTCTGTCACACTCATGAACATGTTGACACCATCATAAAAGTTGGCAAAGCCCTGCAGTGTTTCACTGCTCTACCAGTTTGTCTACACTGCTGTTTTTCCTAACCACACAAGAATTGTCAAACAAAACTGTAACCGCCTGATTTGAGAGTTCCATCTGTTAAGTTTGATATTTCTAAATAAATCAATATACATTGTTTGACTGCACTTTTTTCAGTTTTGTTCAGACCTAACACCTATGGTGTCATATGAGGCTTTGTGGAGCACAAAAATCTACCTGACCGATTTCTGTCAGATCAAGTGACCTATATTTCAGAAAGTGTTTGACTGTGATGGTCTAGTGCATAAGAACAGGTGGCACTCTTAATAAGACTCAGTCAACAGCTGAATGACTTTTTACAATTCCAGTTTACAGAATGGTACTTTATTTTTTGATTTCTTTCAGCTGCCTCCAGCAGACTGCACACGTATCTTGTCAGCTACGTCTGTCTCTACCAGGCGTGCAGCCTAGCTGGAAACACAGATACATACATTTAAACACATACACTCTGACCAGTACCAGACTGTTCAACAACTGTTGCAATACTCGCAGAGCTGTGTACCAAAGACAAACATTTGTTTAAAACACTTTCTTCTCTGGGAAGTGTGTATTTATTCTTTCACATGTTAGATGTTTACATACAGTAAATGTTAACAGTAGACAGCTGTGCTGACGCTAAAATTAGTGGATATTTCTAAAAATGTCATAGGGTTCTTTTGTTCCTACTGTAAAATTGCCCAACAAAAGGAAGCTGTTACTGCTTTCAGTTCAAAGATAAACTGCACTGCAGAACTAATGTTAACAAAGCGTAAAAGAGGTCGTCAGTTTTTTGTTTTTTTTATTGTATCAAGATGCTTTTTGTTGACATTAATTTGCCATGATTACATTTTCTAGAAGCTCAAGTGAACTTAATAAAATATACAGACCAAAAACGGCATACACACTATTGGGTTAAATGGGTTGTTTTGTGCACAAACAAATGTTTTTACAGAGCAGTATTCAACAAACAGCACACTCATTTAAGAATAAATATTGTATCATTGTAATGAGGAAAAAAACTAGGAAAGTGCCTGAAGCTGTGCGGCAGACCTGTGCAATATCTTTTATTTCCTTGTTCTGTATATGGCTGAGTTACAATTTATTTAATTTAACCTGGCATAAGATAACAGTAGGAGGGTAATGTGGTATGAGATTAGACAAACTACAACATGCATGGTCCCACAACCTGCAAAGGATCTCAGTGAAAGATAGAATCTCTCCATCATGAACTCTTTGACCATGGCAAACTGCAAGCCTATAAATTCAGAAATTAGCATTGCCTTACAAACATTCCCATAGCTTCTTTTCTCTCACAATCCAAAATTTAGTCCAGTCTTATTGTGTAGAATGCATCTCCTTTCACAGTTGTTGCTTTCTTCTCTACAGTTTTGTATGGTTGCTTCGTCCTCGATGCCCCTGGCATACAGGTGCACCAACTGGCCATGAATCCTGAAAGAGGAAGTGAACATAGTTAAAAGCTGTGCGGCAGACCTGTGCAATATCTTTTATTTCCTTGTTCTGTATATGGCTGAGTTACAATTTATTTAATTTAACCTGGCATAAGATAGCAGTAGGAGGGTAATGTAGTATGAGATTAGACAAACTAAAACATGCATGGTCCCACAACCTGCAAAGGATCTCGGTGAAAGGTAGAATCTCTCCATCACAGTTCCACACTGACACAGCAGGAGTTTTACTGCAGCACAGACAGCACATGAAGGGAGGCACTGTTTTCTGCTCGTCTGCCATCTCTTGCCCCGTGCCCGTCTCTGCCAGGTTCTGCTGAGAGCTAGCACTGTTTTCAGTCTCAACGGAGCCTCTCTCTTCGTCACTTATTTCACAATTCCCTCCTCCAATCTCTTCGTAACTTTCCCCCTCTTTGCCAGAGGGAAGACAGAAGCGGACAGCCTTCACACGGTGAACCTCCACAAATGGCAAGTCAAACTTTAATAAAGTAAATAAATGGGGGGGGTTAGAGAGATTGGGTCAAGCAGTATTTTTTTTTAAGCTTCCTAGTCCACCTGTGTTTTATTGTGAAAGTGCCCATACCTGGTCCTGTGTGCTTGTTTGCCTGTGGAGATACGTTAGGAAATCCAGCGGGTTGGTGTCCCATACTAGGATGAGGTCCCCTGTTCCATCTGCCAGGTGAGCAGAAGGAGACAGGCCAAGAGGACTCCTGGGACATGAGCAGGACATACAAGTGAGAGAGACACACCTGAACCTGCCCTCCACACTCACCCACTCACCTGGAGAGACAGAAAGAGACAAATGATGCTACATGAAAAAAAAAGAAACATCTCTGAACACACTGTACGCTACAGATAATTCCATTTTGCATGTTTAAGTCCGTCATACATATTTTACTGCTCATCATATTCCACAATAGACCATACTTGTTGAGATTGTTTCTGATTGCGTTCTCTGCCTTTCAACTAGCTGCAAGAAAACCTACACCGATCAGCCATAACATGACCACTGACAGGTGAAGTGACCAACATTGGTTATCTTGTTACAATGGCACCTGTCGGGGTGTGGTGTACATTAGGCAGCAAGTGAACATTTAGTCCTCAATGGTGGTGTGTTGGACGCAGGAAAAATGGGCAAGTGTAAGGATCTGAGTGACATTGACAAGGGCCAAACTGTGATGGCTGAACAACTGGGTCACAGCATCTCCCAGAATGCAGGTCTTGTTGGGTAATCTCAGTCTGCAGTGGTTAGTATCTACCAACAGTGTCTAAGGAAGGACAAACAGTGAACTGGTGACAGAGTCGTGGATGCCCAAGGTTCACTGATGATGAGGTTTATCTACTGTTTTTGAATTTTTAAATTTCATTAAAAGGAACAATCACACTGCTGATAGTGTGAAAATAAGAGGTTGCAAATAGACATAGCTTTGTTTAAAGGGTCACAACATAAAAAGCCTGTTGAGTATACATGATCTGCGCTGAATGGGATAAGAAGTACAAAACATAAGCACAGGCCTTTCATGTGTGTCCACATTATTACCTTCTGAGTCACTACTGAACTGACTGCAATGGGAGCTGTACAGGGAGGCTGAATCAGAAGAGTGGGAGAAAAGTCTTTCTGTGCTTCTGGAGCACACACTGCACCTAAACAGATGAACACACATACACACAACACTCAGTTTCACTCTGAAGTCAAGGAAATAACAAGCTCCATAACCTTGATATCCATTCATCACAGCACCATGAACCATTAGCTGACAGCCAGAGGCAGCAGCATCGGACAGAAACAGAGGCTTTGTACTCTATAACAGGAGACTGGGGCTCACCTTTCATCTAGATCAAGTTCCTTTTGAAATGGTTTCCAGCCTCCTTAAGGTACACATCTAACACTGTGTCCCTGCTGCAGGTGGTAGCAGTTACTGTGTTTCAACCAGTGAATTTGAACCGTTTCACTAGTGCTTGAATAATAATGACAGTACTTGCAGGGTCACTTTCTCTCTTTCTAATTAAAGGGGTTTAAGGTTCACAAGGCTAAGACTGCCCACATTCTTAGGTAGCTTAAGTAAGGATATGGACTCAGAGATTTTCATATAGGATCTATATGAAACTATGGGTTTCTTCCAAAATTGTACTCATGTTTTCTTAGCCTGTACTATTATTATAAAAGATAGTTTCTTGTGTGATTTCCACTGGTCTGAACAACTGGAAGTTATAAAGAGATATGACATATAAACATCACTGGGGTGATGTTTATGTGAGGTTCGTTTGACTTCTCATAGCTTAGTCACAAACGTAAGGCAATGAAGAGTGAACCTCAGTTCACAGTCAAGTCACCTCAGTGATACAGAGAATGTGCAAAAGAAAAAAAAAAAAAAAAATTTCACATGGCCACTAGGTGCTTGATAAATGACATTATGACAAAACAGAAAAGTTAAACCTGCACAACAGATAACACTCCCACACACTAAGACAGTGGCTGTGTTAAAACACCACCATGTAACAAAACTATTAAAAACACTTTGTCAGTAGATGTAGTTTTACCCTGAGAGGCAGCGTATTTTATCTCTCGGGCTGGAGAGCAGTGGGTCTGCTGGTAGATACTGAACTATGCCAGCATAGCTTCTGTTGCTTAGGTACACCAGTGTGCCTAAACAGAGGAGAGCAGTTAGGTTAGCTAAAAATGCACACTAGATGTATGCACAGCATTTAAAAAAAGAACATACTTAAGCTAATGTGGTTTGTTAGATCAAATGGTTTTTTTTTGTGTCACATGACATCTTTGTCGTAGTGCTGATGTCGGAGACAGTTTCAAAATAACTTCTTACTTTAAGATAAAAATAAATAATGTCTAATCTAATTCAGCATGCAATTGTTTCTGTTGTCATGAATGAATCATCAGTCCCCACCTGAATACTCATATCTGAGTGGTCCCATCCAGCGATGTTTTTCACTCTCAGCCAGTACATCTCCATAGAAGCCATAGCCCAACAGAGACACCGAGTAGCGCACCAGAGCAGAAGCATGGTGAACTGAACACACATCCAAAGGCTGAGAGTCTCCTGTAAGGTATATTGCGAGAAATAAAAAAAAGCCATATACATTATGGAGCTCAAAGTTGACAAAAAATGCTTTAGATTTTTTTAAAATGTCCATTTACATAATGAACAGATGATTAAAGGAGTGGTTTATTTTAAAACACTTCCTCACCAACGATAATATGCAAAGCTGAAGTGACAGGGTCGACTACTCCCACCGTGGCATAACACACACAGTCCGTAGAACCTACAACCAGTGGTGGAAGAAGTACTCAGTACTAGTACTTAAGTGAAAGTATCAATAGCACAGTGTAAAAATGCTTTGTTACAAGTAAAAGTCCTGCATTCAAAATGTTAAATACAAACATATTAGCATCAAAACATACTTAAAATGACTAAAAGTACTCATTATGCAGAATGAACATTTAACATTAATGTATATGACATTATTGGATTATAATTACTGATGCAATATTGTGTACATCACATTTAATGTTGCAGCTGGTAAGCTGGTGACGTACTACTGTGTATCTTTTGACTTAAGTCTTATGATTATACTGCCATTTTTGTATTAATCTGGTTCTAAAAAGTAACCAGTAATTAAAGTTATAAAGTGAAAGTAGTGGAGTAAAAAGTACATTATTTGCTTCTAAAATGTAGTACAAAATGAAAATACTCAACTAAAGTACGGATTACTCAAAATTGTACTTAAGTGCTGTACTTGAGTAAATGTACTCAGTTACTTTCCACCACTGCCTACAACAAATGCAATAGAACATGTGTGACATGGCTTAAAATCCAACACAATCAGCTTATGGATACTTCACATTGGTCAGTACCTGCAGGGATGATGCCGATATGAAGTGGACAAGGCTGTAAGATGACAGCAGGATCATTCTCACAAAGGCCTGCCTCTTGTTGTGTCCGCCCAATTAAACCGTGAAGTATTTCACTGAACATGCCATCCCCACCCACACACACCACACTGTTATAAACAAACACAAGAGTTTCTGTTACAAAAGCACCACCACAGCAGACTTAGCTGTCATAACGCTCTCTTGTCACAGTCTTCACACTGTGGTGATTTTAACCATTACCCATCAAAGTCTGTCAGGTCTTTCTTCAGGAGGTGGTCTCTAGCCTGGTTAGCCCGCTCCGTCACTAAACAATAAATGTTATGATTACATACACACTGCAAATCCATTTCATTAATCATTTTTGAAATTAAGTCAGTCAGTTGAAAGCCATTCATCAGTCTTAACCCTTCACCTAGACCAGTTTCAAATATCAAGTCTGTAACCAATTAACCAAACTGAATAACCAATTTCTTCAGTACAAAAAAAGGAATGTACAGTTTATACCTATTACATGAGAGCTGATACCAGCCAGCTCAAACAAAGGGGCAACTACAGAGTGGTAAATCTTTCTTCCTTTCCTCTTTCCTCCAAAGGGATTGATAAACACCAAAAGTCTCTTAGGGCGTAACGGACCTGAAACAACAAACAAGTTGCTGAGAGCAGCGGATTTGAAATTAATCACTAATGGACAAACCATGAGGTGTTTAGAAGACAGCTGTAATATTTTTTTAGTGCCCTGTGTAAGTATCCATCCTTACTGTGAGTTTTAAGAGCAGTTCTTAGGTGCTTTGTCCACTGGTCTCTGAGCACCCGACTAGGGCAGCTGAATTGGGTCCGGCCCAGTCTCCATAGAAACCCAGAAGAGCCCCCACTGCTGCTGCGCTTCACGTAGAAGACTGGGGGTTAATGACAGATAGAGAAAATGAAACCATGCTGTAAAATCACAATGCTGGCTACTGAAATGTAAAGTACACATTTGACTAACTTATTAAGCTAGTGTTATCTGTACACTTGTATGCAAATTATGTTCTCATCTCAGTATGAACAGCAAAAAACTATGCAACACTTCAGACTGTGTTATTAAGCTGTGACCTTGGGTTTGTGATACCCAAGTCTCTCAAGAGAACCAACCTGTGAAGTCTTTGTCTGTGTCCTCTACTGATTTACGGGGCAGGATCTCCACACAGCCCTCCTCCACTCCAACCACCTCTGCCACAGGTACTGAAACTTATATCACACAAACAAGCGTACACGATGAAAGCTTCATTTGATGAGTCTTTGCATGCAGTTCATAACTGGAAAGGGCCAGGAACTTCCTCATTGGAAAATATTTTGAGATTTCATAGCAGCTAGAGCTGGTGTAACTATTAGAATGAATCCCACTGAGCTGTTACGGCGGCAGGACCTCCTTAGAGTTTTAACAGAAAACTTTTTGACGGGTCACACCAAAAAGACAAACATCAATAACAGGTGAAATTCATTTAGCTGCTTTAGTTTCAGGATCCTGGTATTGTGCCTCCTCAGTCAAATTTACCTTGACACTTAGGTTGGACAAGGCCATCCTTAAAGTTACAGGCAGCAGCTGTGTTTTTCCCCATACAAACCACTTTACAATCTCTCATATACAGTATATCATATGCATATCATGCACAACATCCCTTTACCCCTTGGGTGTAGACTACCTGTGTGACAGAGAGACACAAAAGGAGAAACACTGGTTGTTACAGTGTTGGGGGGAAAATAAAGTCTTATAATTAGAGGGCAAACCCTGTAACCTCGTGTGCATGCTCTCCATACCTATTGTTTTCTATAAATTGCCTCAGTAGGAGGTGTTACATGTCTGTGCGGTTCAACTTGTTCTTCACGTTTTCTGCAGCCAGCTGTGGGCATAATTAAAAAGTCCCTTCACTGTAAGAGCCCAAAATTACACGTAATGACCCCATCAGAAAAATGAAAAACTGTATTGTTGGCCATCGGTGCTGTTGGCAGTTCAGTGACGCATGTAGGTTATTAGGATACGTGGTAATAATAGAGTCTATTCGTGCATTTATTTGTGCTATTTGCCATTTTTAAACATGCAAAGAAATTAACCGATTAAAACGATGCAATGTGGTGGAATTGTAAATGTTTTGTGGTGCTGTTATTGTCCCTATAACTTTTTTTGTGTACTGGCAGAACCACCTACTTGTTTTCTTGTCGCGATTCTTATCTACCTCGGTCCAGTAGAAATGCCAGCCTGTCAGGACCCCCCGGTATCTTTTGTTCCCGACCCACAGACTCGACTCCAGCTTCAAGTCTGTCTCCATGTGGAAAACTGTTCTCGCCTTCGTTCCTTCGTGTTCCCCAGAAAACTTAAGATTACATTTTAGACCTGTAACTTTTACATCTCTGGGTAATAGCAACAGGTTGATAATCCGATCTCGCCATTAGTTACATAAGTGCCCTTATCTAACATGGAAAAGTCTTCATCTTCCTCTGAGTGAACCCGAACCTTGTTTTCCTAATGCTGAAGACACTGCCCGCCCGGCACATGGGTGTTATTCTGAGATCTGGTTCCTCAACAGCCCCTCCCTTATTGTGACACCTGCATGTTTCACTACTAATTGGAGAAGAGTAGCATACCTTAAGTATAATTACACTATATGGGCTGGTTATTGCATTGAGAATTGGGATTATTCGAAATTTTGTATCTTGCAGCCACACAAATGTGACTGTGAATGAATGTAACGTCACATTAAATTATAAACTACAGTATGACTAATCCATTCAGTAATAGCCTTGGTGTGGTGAATATGATGAGGTGACGGATAAAGCGTGTTTTTTTAAATTACGAACTCTATTTGTGAAAAGTATACTAAAAGACAAAGAGAGAGAGAGAGAGATTATCTGTAGCTGCTGTTCATCATTTTAAAAAATACTGAAGAGTTTGCTTAAGCCGATTTTACGTCACAAGTCCTTACGGACAAGGCTACGTAGTCTCAAGATTTCACAAGAGAATTGCAAGTCAGTTTCCAGTGCTGAACATTAAAGTGACACAGTATTTGAAAAATTTTAGAGCTTTATATGTATATATATATATATCAGGTTCTTCTAGGCAATGGTAAAGAGTAACGACGTACAATAAGTAGTGTACTTAAGTACAATTTTAAGGTTGCCGGAAATAGTAAAGACTTTTATTGTGAAGTCCCAGGGCATGCTGTAACCGGAAATGTATTACGCGACTTCCTTTCTACCTTCCTTGCTAGCAAATCGACTTAGCTAGCAAGGCAAGCTCTTTAAATCAATATATCTATGCTTTAAGCTTTACAAATCTCCGATAACACGCCAATTTACAAAATGAATATACGAAACGCAAGGGTAAGCATGTAGAAATCATTTCGAATGCCATCGTGTTTCTAACTGGTGGCTAAGCTAACATAAATTACAACAACCTGGTTACACGTTGACCAGATATCGATAGAGTTCGCATTTTGTCATGCATCTTTCTGATTTTCAGTTTTGTTGTTTTCATTGCAGCCGGAGGATCTTATGAATATGCAGCACTGTAACCTGCTGTGTCTTCCAGAAAACTACCAGATGAAATATTATTTCTATCATGGATTATCGTGGCCTCAGGTTATTCACAATGCTGTTTTTTATTTCTGTATCAGCTAGCACCACTACTACCTCCTAGCAACTGCATCCTTACAGAGTACACGTTTGTCCGGCTAATAAACCTTGTTTTCTTTGTTTCAGCTTTCATACATTGCAGAGGACGAAAATGGCAAAATTGTGGGATATGTGCTGGCAAAGATGTTAGTATTTGTATTCATATAAGTTACGGTAGTTTTACCCGATATCACTTGAACAATGGAGTTGTACAATGTATTTTTAAAACTTGTTATGAACCTTCTTAGGGAGGAGGACCCAGATGATGTACCGCATGGACATATCACATCCCTAGTGAGTGTGGATGACTGACACCTCATACATGTCCTCCAAATACTCCTTATTTGGATGGCTCCTCTTTAGAAAAGAAAAAAATACCTGTGTGTGTGTGTGTTCTAGGCGGTGAAACGCTCTCACAGACGTCTGGGGCTGGCTCAGAAGCTGATGGACCAGGCCAGTCGTGCCATGATAGAAAACTTCAATGCTAAATATGTCTCACTTCATGTTCGCAAAAGGTATTGCATGCTGTTGGCTGACTGTGGACTTGGTGACTCTTGGATTTGTTCAGAAGAATATTGCATGTTTTCCTGTTTACAAAATGTGACCAGGCTCTTTAGTAAATGTGTTCATTCTTCTGTTCTCATGAGACTCACTGATCTTTTCTCCCCACTGCAGCAACCGAGCAGCTCTGCACCTCTACTCAAACACACTCAAATTCCAGTAAGTCATTTTCTGTGCCAACATTTCTGTATTTTTACTGTGAATTCTCTTACAGATAGCATTGGCATACACAGATTTTTCAAAAATACTGAGGTCCTGACACCTCAGATTTATAGTTACCAGTGTACATGTTGGTTGCTATGTAACAAGAAATATTAGGTTAAAAGGAATAAAAAAAATTGCAGGATAAAAATATCAAATGTATTTCTGAGATCAGAAAAAAATTAAGCTAACCATGTATTTGTGGTAGTGAATGCAAACTTGGGTCATAAACTTATCAGAATCAGCTTTATTGGCCAGGTGTGACGGACACATGAGGAATTTGACTCGGCTCTCAATGTGCAAAACAGTAAACCAACATAAGGCTGTGTAATATAACAATATAGCAGTATTAACATCAACAAACAGCGCAAACAATGCAGAAAAAGCAGTATAAACAGACAGTAAACAATGCAGATAACAAAGGAATGTTCATTGAAATGATATAAATAGGGATAAAAACAGAGTACTTAGGAACTAGAGACCTGTACAAGTCTCTATAATCTGTACGAGGTATATTTACAGGTATTGCACTGAGGGTTATTGTCCAATCATACTGTCGTGGGTTAAGTGTTCATCAGAGCAACAGCCTGGGGGAAGAAACTGTCCCTGTGCCTGGTTGTCTTAGTGCACAGTGACCTGTAAACGCTGTCCAGAGGGGAGGAGTTCAAACAGATTGTGTCAAGGGTGCCAGGGTGTGAGGGGTCTGCAGTGATCCTCGCCGCCCTCCTTTTGACCTGTGAGGTGTACATGTCCTCCATGGAGGGCAGGCTCACACCAGTGACCTTTTCTGCAGTCCTCACTGTCCGCTGAAGTCTGTACTTGTCCTGTTTGGTTTCTGAGCCAAGCCAGACAGTGATGGAGGTGCAGAGGACAGACTCGATGATTCCTCTGTAGAACTGTATCAGCAGCTCCTGGAGCAGGTCAAACTTCCCGAGCTGGAGGGAAGGGTGGTGATTGTCGGGGGAGCTCATTATCTGAATGAGGCTCCTTTATTAACACTAAGAGCTACACAATTTGCTTATCAGACTTAGTATTTAGTTTTTCTGGCACATGTTCATCTTGCATTTATCAGCAGCTTCAGTTCTACAATACACACTGGGGCTAAACACTTTTCTCTCATTTATATCTACCAGGTCATTCAGAAACAGTGTTGACTTTGTAAATTCCTGCATAAATGTAAATGAACCTTTTTGAAAATGTTATTAAAAGCAAATAAAACAATATTGGCTGATTATATAAATAGAATTATAGTTTTATTGTTTTATGACCCTGAAATATTAATATTGTCATTGTCTCTTAAAATCCAATATTGGTAAATCTCTAGTCATGAGTCCAAGTACACTAAAATTACTTTCAGGTGAAAAAAAATGCTGAGGAAAATACAGAAGATATGAACTCTGTGCCCTCACTTGCAGCTACAGCCCTGTCAGATATTTGTACTGGCATTAACTGATGTGTTGTATTCTTGATTTTCCACAGGATTAGTGAAATAGAGCCTAAATACTATGCAGATGGGGAAGATGCCTATGCCATGAAGAGAGACCTGGCCCACATGGCTGATGAGGTGACATTATTCATCTGACATTACATGTTGGGGCTACATTGGCATGATTTCCATTAGTTCTTTGCTACCCCAGGGGATATCTAACACTATTGAACACAGATAAGCAGATTGTGAATATGAATGTGCCATATTTTTCTCTGTGCATCCTACAGCTGAGAAAACCTGGAGTTCGTGTGTCAGGTCAAGAGGCGCCATCTGGCCAGAGCCCCTCAGTGTGCGGAGACCAGGAGAGAGAGAGCGAGCGTGACAGCGGTGGAGAGAGCAAAGAGCTGAGTGAAGTCAGCGAGGCAACAGAAAGCACGGACGTTAAAGATTCTTCCTCCGATTCACAATGACACTGCAGCTCTACCAACTGTGACTGTGTTGATCCAGCATTTCCATCACTGCTTTAGTTGGAATGCTGCTGTGTTTACCAAAATTGAAAACAACCGTTGCTTTTTCAGCTGTCTCAATCTGGTATCCTAATTAGTTAACAGAATTGCCACAAATAAATTTTTGAAATAATATTGTTATTGCAGTTATTTTAGTAGGTGATTTACATCTGAGCATAGATCATTGTGTTGTGATAAGTCAGTCAAGTTAAAATGATATTTAGTTAAAACTGCACTCAATTTTGAACTCAATATGACATGTAAATACAGTAGTACCATATGCTCAGCCAGTGAAGGGGTTAAGATTTGAAAATGTCTAACTTTGGTGACTCCTAGTGGTGGCTCATTACCCCACAAATGAACTGACCCTTTGACACTGGTGAATGAGCAGAAAGCAACACGCTGCACCAGTTTTCACCATAACTCGCATTTTTCTAGAAATAAACTCCTCCATCATGTAGCAATAGTGCTACATACAAGGATGGGCTTTACTATACAGCGATCAGCCATAACATTATGACCACATGCCTAATACTGTGCACATAGGAGTCAATATGGCAGTTTGTGCCTGCTCTTGTTACTCAGAGGCTCGCAGCACATCCTGTGTGAATGTGTTGCCCTATACTGTCTGAAAGAGCATGAATATCTATCATGTAGTGATAAAAATGTCAAAGGAAACTGGTCATGAGGACAAGTTAGACATTCAACAGCCTCTCGCCTCTAGGTGTGATATCACTATAGCTGCTGAATGTTTCCCATCATAGAGATCAATGTACAGTAGTTCTCATTTTCACACATTTTAACAGAGGTTCAAACTGATTTTTTTTGAAAAGTACAAATAAATCTTTTAAATCTACACTAGATAAACATCATCAGTGAGCTGTGGGCATCCATGACCCTGTCACCAATTCACTGTTTGTCCTTTCTTAGACCGTTTTTGGTAGGTCAAAGTCACTCAGATCCTGACTCTTGCCCTTTTTTCCTGCTTCCAACACATCAACTTCAAAGACTGAAAGTTCACTTGCTGCGCCACACAGTGACAGGTGTGTTGTAAAGAGGTAGTTGTGTTATTCACTTCACCTGTCAGTGGTCATAATGTTATGTCTGATCAGTGTTAGTGAAAAGCAAGCCACTCAGGATTGCCATGTTAATGAAAGAGTCTGCTTTCCACCATGATGTCTGATGCTATGGAAATTTGTCAGTTGCATTAAACTGAAAGGTCATAATCCAGCCATGAATAATACATTAGGACTCAGTAGACATTTCCTTTACTGAAACTGTGTTCTCTGTCATACTGGCCAAAGTACATATGCTTAGTCAATTTTTTAGGCAGATTTTGCAACATCTTACTTATTTAGAGGAAGGAAACAGGAGGCAGAGAGAAGTGCATGACAGATAACAGCAAGTGATGCACTTTTCCCATTGAAGTTTGGTTTTTTGTCACAAATAGCTTCACACTGTCATGCCATTTAACACATTTCAGCTAGAGCTGAAGAAAACAACATTGTTATGTGGCACCAGTGTTTTTTTTAGTTTTTCTTGTTGTTTGCCACCATTGTACATGTGATAATAGCTGTTGTGGAGTTTCACTGATATGAAATACACTTGTTTTACCTGACATTAAGTGTTTTCAAGATTATTAGCCATACATTACTAGTCATACTGTATGGAAGCAGATTGTGGACTCGAAATTCAAGGGGGGTATTTCTTGTCCAACTGAACTCCATAACAGCTGAAATCACTGTAGTCAGAGAATAAGCTGTGAGGAGGGACTAATCAGTGAAAACAGCTGGTGTCTGATTGAACTGAAAACCTGCTGTGGAGTTCAAGAGGTAGCACAGAAGAGAGAGGAATACCTCAACTAGAAAAGGTTTTCACTCCTCACACTTGTACAGTCACACACTGATGCCTGAAACTGAATGTGTGAGTGAAATGAGGGGTGAGAAAGCAAACGCATTAGAGCAGTTTGTATGTGTGTGTGTGTGAGAGAGAGAGTGTGTCAGAGATGAGTTCCACTCCACCCACATTCATCGTGTCCAAAGTGAGGGGGAGGTGAAACAGTTGAGAGCTTACTGTTCTATTAACTGGCATTATTTAGTTGCCTCAGTCTGGAGAAGCAACTAGTCAGGACTGCTCCTTATCAGGTAGGACTTTTTTTTAATGGATTAAACTTTATTTGATTTTCATTTACTCTGTCTCACCAAAGCTACTCAGTTCAGTTTGCCACTTTGTCTAATAAACATGTTTTTGCACTGCAAAGTCTGTGCTGGATTGTTTTACTTCGTTATTTTAGTAATTATTGGTTATACACCCAGTCCTCAGGCCATTGATGTTCAGGCAGTATGCGTTTGTACTTGTGGATACACAAAGTGAGGCTTGTAGCACTACTGTAATAGCAACCCAAAACCCATTTGGTAAGTAAGGTTAAGACTAGCTTTCATAAAACATTACAGCAGATTGTAACAAGAGTTGGTGATTCACTGCTGATCACATATAGAAAGAATGAAAAGGCCTAATGGAAAAGGGTGACATACTGGGGAAAATGAGACATTCTCTTTTTTACAGGGAGTTTTGGTTTGCTGTAATGTCATTTTAGCAGGTCAGCCGGTACATGGCTAAGTTAGAAAAGGGTGCACATTTCAAATGAATAGAATGCTGATGAGTGATGTTTAGCTACTGATAAAAGGGGAAGTGGAGGAGGGAAGAGACTATACAGTATATGCAATGTGTACAGACTTATCCAGCAAGAGCATGCTACTCTTCCCCTTTCTGATGTGCAGTCAAAGTTGTCCTAATAAAAATGGTGCAAAGATCAGTAGCTTCTTGATTCTCAGTTTGGTAAAAAACTTGTCAAGGGACCATATATTTAAATAAGTGTTGTGCAGTGAGTGCAACAATCCTGCTGTCTTCTGTTTGTTCTACTTTAGATTCTGCAAAGATTCTCTAGGGGTGTTGGTTTCTGTTACATCACATGATAAAATGACAAGTTGAGTGCCATTGGTGCAACCACCTGTAGTCTTCCACACAGAGTTGTGCGGTATGGCCTGTGCTTCACCCTATTTTTAGCGTAGCTGAGATGTTCCTAGAGCTATTTTCGCACCTCATACAATTCTACAGTATGGCTGGTGCAGCAGGCAGCACATGGCTAGCTAGTTGTCTGCTGTTCAGCAGCGCACAGCAGAGTGTGACCAGTGTGAAGACGTGTTGCAGTAAGATGTACATGCTCTTTTTTGCTCTTTCAGTGGCTAGAGAAATTAGCATAGTCTTTGGAGTGGGTTTTTCGGCTGAGGTGCAGCAGTAGATCATAGTTTGCATGTATATTTGATATATTATGATTCTGCATGAGAGGTCAAAGTAACAGCAGCTAATTTTTTACATTGCACAGAAAGTATGATCTTCTTTTATTCAGAATTTCACCCAGTTGCAGCAACGATGGCTTCCCATGTGAAACTTCGTAAGGAAAGGGTCGGTATGGTGGACTATGACACACAAATAAAAGGTAAAATAATAGCTTTTATTTGTACCGTTTAACAGCTCCTCCCATTATCACACACCATCTTGGCTGCATTTGTGTGTTGACATGTTTCTCACCCCAGCAACTCGTATGCTCTCATGTTTTCTTGTCTCTTCTTGTCTGTTCCGTCTCCCCTGCTTCCTTTGTCTTTCAGAGGTGCGATGCCAGCTTGTAGATCAACTTAAAGTGTTAGACTTTCATCTTGAGCAGAAGAGCCAGCAGCTGCAGGACCTAATAGACTACCTGCGACGAAGGGGTGAGATAGAAAGCGAGTACGCCCGCTCTCTGGAAAAACTTGCTGAACGGTTTACTTCCAGGATTAAGAGGTAATGGCAACCCTGACTTGGGCAGCAATATAGTGTACTAAATTGTCCCTAACAAAATGTTTGTTCACGCGTCTTCCTTCTCTTCATGTTCTCAGGAAGGAGCCCAGTAGTCACTCTGTAGCACAAGTCTGGCTGACTCTGCTGTCCCAGACCCGCCAAGAAAGTAGGGACCACAGCGGACTAAGTGAGCGCTGCAGTAATTTACTCATCCAGCCACTCACACACTGTCTGGAGTACACACAACGTCTTGCCAAGAAGGTATTGATACAAGTACTGCTTGATTTGCCACAAACAAAGCATGTGTTTAGAACAAGTCTGTATGTGCACAATGTAACTGACATGCTGATATTAGAAGTGTATTATGGTTCGCTGTGTTCTTCTGTGTTGCGCCAAGACATGTTCTGGTATCTTATCTTTTGTTTCTAGAGTAAAGACATCTGTATTCAGCTACAAGACGGACTACTCAAGGTTACCACTGAACTACAGACTGTAAGTGACAAATCAAGCACACAAAATGTTTTCTGTTTCCTATATGACAGAAGAGAACATTGCTGAATGCATCTGTGTGCAGACATGGCGAACGTACTACCAGTACCACTCAGACTATGTGTGTGCAGAGGGGAAGCTAAAGGAGGCAGAGAGACAGGAGGAAAAGCAGAAGCAGAGCGCTGCTAAAAAACTGGAGAGGTTGATAGAAAAGGTAAATGCCATTTTTGTAGTATTATGTGTGTGCATGATCAATCATATAACGTTTTATTTTCTTGCTGATGTTTGTTCAACAGAGACAATGTAAGGCCCAAGAGATATATGTGAAATGCAGCAAGGCCAGAAACGAATACCTACTAAACTTAGAGGCAGCCAATACCTCCATGAATAAGTATTACCTCCAAGACATCTCCACTCTCATCAATGTGAGTATATCAACAAACTTTTAAAGCATTATAATATAATATGAAGTCAGATCTATAGCACAAGATGTAAAATATTATGTTTAAAGAAGACATCATGACTCAAATGATGGTATTATTTTTTTTTCTAATGTCATTGTGTCTCTCAGTGTGCAGATGTAGGGTACCACCTCTCTGTGAGCCAGGTGATGCAGGCATACCTGTCCAGTCACTGGCGATCCCAACAGAACATGAGCACAGGGCTGCAGCACCTTCAAGGGGTTGTGTCTGGACTGGACCAGAGTCAGGACAGGGACACCCTGCTGCAGGACCACTATAACGCCTTTTCTCTGCCTCTTCGTTTCCTCTATCAGCCCCACGAAGGAGACCAGGTGTGGATTATGTGTGAATAACTTCTATGTTTTTTCTGTAGACTCTTCAGCTGTTTTGCATAATGTCTACACTCACTTCTGTCTCCCAGGTTTCTGAAGTAAGTGCAGAGTGTGAGATGAGATGTGAGCTGGAGACCAGATTCAAACAGATACAGGCCAGACTGAAAGCACTCACCCAGGAAACTGAGGAGGTAGAGTAAATTTGTCATTTTGTTTTTTCTGACAGGCGATTAAAAGTAACAACAGCAATTACACACGTTAACCATAGTGGCCTGACCATAAGTAAGCGTAGTATTACCAAAGCATAATATGCATTTATCAGTGTCGCTGTCATATAGGCTAGTAAGGGCATGCTGTCAGCCCAGTCCTCCCTGCTGGAGAGTATCGGTGATGATGACTTGGAGCCCAGCAGCGGTTCATCTCAGGACAGCAGCACTGAAAACTTGACGGTCAAGCCCAGTGTGGCCCGACGCAGGTCCAACCAGCAGGAAATAGAAAACCTCTACTTCATTGTGAGTTGTTCCTTTTTTTGTTTTCTTGTAAAGGAATATACCAGAATAGTACACTGTTTAGCATGATAATATACAGTTGGGACATACTGTGTATAGCCATGGCTTTTTTTTTTTTGTTAATAGGTGGGTTGTGGTTGATAAATGTGATGTTGATGAGGGGAGCCTCAGTGAATGGTGATACAGTTAAATCGCATCTGATTTGTTTTACAGAAACTAAAAGAGTACCTTGTTGGCAGTTCCCTGGTCTCTAAATTGCAAGCCAAACATGACTTGCTAAAAGTGGCTGTAGAAAAAGGTATCTCTTCTGCTTTTATCAAATAATATACCACATCAAAATGTCTTTTGAAAACAATGACTTGTCAGTTTGTATTCTTGTGTAATGTTGTTATACAAGCAAGCAGCGTGATGTTTTTTTTTTATTTGTATTTTTTAACTGGCTGGTTTTTGGTGACACTCGTTTTAATTTTTTGTTCTTTTCTTCCTAGCTGAAGCATCCAATGGGCATAAGCCTAGGTAGGGATATACAGTAAATGCTCTTATACTCAATACATTTTTGATTTATTTGTGAAACATACTGCCAAAACTATATAATATACTGTATAACTGCAACAACACAGTACCGTGCCTTCACATTTTGGTGTCTGTATCTCTGCAGAGCCAATGGAAAGTTTATGCGCATCAGGAGGAATCAATCAAGTGCCAATTTGGTGCCCAACCATAAACTTTTTAATGGAGACATGCTGTCCTTCATAGAGGTAGCTATCGTCATATTACACTATCTCACCACTTCTTCTATTAGCTTTTTTTAGTGGTCTACATTATACTGTATACATGGTTTTTCTTCCATTACATTAGTTAGAACTAACAAACTCCGTGGTTGTGAAATTTATCTCTAAATTTGTTTCATTCAGGCATCGGGACAAGAAATTCCACTTGTTGTTGAAAGTTGCATTCGCTTCATCAACCTCCATGGTGAGTGAGACAAAACAGCGAACCAGTAAATATACAAGTGTAACTCTGATGCAAACATATCATGATTCTAAAGGTTATCGAGTTTATAGCACTGAGAAAACTTAGAATTATCTGTCTGTTCAACAGGTCTTCACCATGAAGGAATCTTTAGAGTGCCGGGTTCTCAGGTAAAGGTCAATAACCTGAGGGATGCATTTGAGCGAGGTAGACCTGTGTGTTTTGTGTGTGTGTGTTGGCATGACCTGTATTTATAAATCACCCTTGATTGTAGAGCATTAATAATGTGGGGCAGTGTGCCATGGGCTTCCTCTGCAGGAGAGGATCCCCTGGTCGATCAGAGCTGTGACCTGGACTCTGTGGCTGGAGTGCTGAAGCTCTACTTCCGAGGTCTGGAGAATCCCCTCTTCCCCACTGACAGCACCAGCCAGCTCCTGGAGTATGCTCGTGAGTGCATCTAAGCAAGTGTATGTGTTGAAATGTCAAATAACTGGCACTTAGGGCATACTTCCTTTTTTTCCAGAAATAAATGATGAGGCAGAGAGAGCAGCTCAGCTCAAAAGGGTCATCTCTTCCTACCCAGAGCCTGTTATCATTGTAATGAGATATCTCTTTGCATTCCTTCATCAGTGAGTATTGTAATTCTCTGCAGTTTTCATTCTTCAGAACTTAAATAAAAAAAAAATCATTCACAAAATACAAAAACACTTATTTCTAGAAAACATGTAAGCCAATGTCTATTAAATCTGACAAAAGTATGATGGATGGGAAAAAAAATTCATAATGTACTGTATATTTATTAAAGCCAAATGTGCACCACCAGCTCATTTCCATAGGGAGCTACTGACATTTGTTTTCAAGAGTCTCAGGAAGGTGGCTTGATTTGACACTTTATATAGGCAGTTGAGCAAAACTAGATTTGTGACTTGTTTAGAATATATATTAAACAAAATGTATACAAAAATTTGAAAAAAAAATCACTGATGTAATTTTATTAGTGCAAAATGGCAGCGCTTTGGAAAGTGGCTTGACAAATCGAGATACAGATAAAACACCCTAAATTAGAAAAGGAAAAAGGTGCACACACAAAACAGAGGGAAATGAAACAAACGAATCAGAAAAGGCACAACAACCAACTAAAAATAGTACCCACAGAATACAAGAACATTTTTAAAAAGACTTCTTATTAATTGGCTTTGTTTTACTGTGTGCTTCTCATTCTTGGCCCTCTAGCTTTTTCAATGTATAATTTTTTTTTTTCTTTGCTTCCTGTCTCTAGTGTGTCTCAGTACAGTGATGAGAACATGATGCAGCCTTACAACCTGGCTGTGTGTTTTGGCCCCAGCTTAGTCAGAGGAGCTCAAGATGATGATGTTGTCATGCTGCAACCTCAGATTAATGCCCTAGTGAAGAGCATCATCCTCCAACATGAAAATATTTTCCCCAGCCAGAGTGAAGTGCAAGGACCGGTGTATGAGCAATGCATGACACTTGAAGAGGATGATGGGTAAGAGAAAAGATCATGCATAACATGGAGACACTGTATGATGGAATTATTATTATTTGAAGGTGTTTTCTTCACAGGGAGCCCATCATTGAAGAAGATGTAGAACCAGAGTACACCAGTAGCAAAGACGGTAGGTGTATGTGCTTATCTTAGTTTAACACTTCTCAACAGCTCTGCTGGTGTCTGTGAATACAAGATGTATCAATCTGATGTTTTCCAGAGTTGGAAACAGGATCTTTAGGTGATGTCGGCATCAGCTCCTTTGCAGCAGCACCACAGAAAAATACAGAACGTCCCAGAGCCAACAGCAGCGGCTCCATTGATAAAAAGAGGATATCAGCAGCTGCTTCAGGTGCAAAGCTAATGCTTCAAATTCCTGTTGGGCCACAGAGCAGACCAAGGAGAGCCCCATCTCCTGGCTATGTGCGCAGAGAGTGAGTACCACTTAATGTTGCAGGAATATCAACTGACTGTATATGTTATATGTGCATGAGAAATTCAGTGGTTTCTGATCTGTTTTTCTGCATACAGGCTCCTGGAGCACTTGCCTTCAGAGGATAATACTGCTCAAGTTGACAAGGTCCATCTTTTTTCTTTTGGGTTTAAATTACTGGTACTAACACTAACCTTAACAAATGGTCATGTACCAAACCTTTATATTAATTAAATGACTATTCTAGCAAGTCATCTATAATGACTAAAAATGCTAAGTAATCAACGAAGGGGTTTATAAGAGTCTGCTGTTGTAAATAATCTAACATCTTTCAAATAAACTGATTTTAGTCCAGATGTTCTGCATTAATTTTCCAGAGGTTGTGGTTGAACTGTCCTTGGAAAGGTTTCCTGATTAAAGTGCTATACGCTATAAACTCTTTGAACTGTTCTTTTTAGAAAGCTGTAACAAATGACTGAGTTAACAGCAATACTACATTGTGGTTTTTATGACAACAGAATTAAAAGCTCTTGGGGGAGTGCAAGAAACAAACAATTTTGTGTTTTCACCTGTCTCTTATCACCATCATTTTTCACAGGTGGTCTGTCAACAGATGGCCTCCGTCTTCAAGGAGCTCGTCTCACGGCAAGCGTCGCAGGAGTCGTCCTTCAACCTTTCCTCTTCCTCTGCACCAGCTTCCCAAAGTAAAGGGAAGCGAGATGGGCGCAAGGGGAGAGGAGCTCTTCAAAGTAGCTGATCCACTGGACTGTGAACAATGGCATTGGTAGATGACATGAAAAAAGAGATGCTACATTTGAAAACTGAGGTGTAGGGTAATATGCTCTGATGATAGCTTTCAGCTGTATCTGTTTCTAGGAAACTTGAAATTGCTGACACATCTGTCAGTTCTGCGACGCCCTTGGCTTCATTCCATAGGGTGGCTCCCTATTCAGAAGCCCTTTTGTACACAGTAGAAGATCACTGTTGTGTCTGCCAAACTGTGGATTACTTGAAATGTACAGATGTTTGTTTGACTTTATACCTGCATTATTATTGTTTTTAGTCAGTAGATGCACATCTACACACAATCATGCTTATAATCTTCATCAAATGTCTGTTTACTAAAATAAGATGAAATCATAAAGTCAAAAGCTGTAAGGTACAGTGTATATCAAGGCTACCAGCTAAATAAATATTGTGTGTATTCTCGCTGTTTGTTGGGCTTGGTTTGTTTGTTTTGCAGGGAGCATGTATTTAGTCTTTAGACTTGTAGCATTAATATTTCAAACATTTGACTATAATATCAGTTTGTCAAGGTCAAAGTGTTGATTTGTCATATGCACAGTTAGGAAATGTGTTTCCCTGTACAATGAAATTCTTACTTTGCCGTCCACATGAATGCAACACAATACAAGGGAAATATAAAGTAGAGAACTGACGCAAATTGAAAGTAATTTATAAATTGTTTGATGTGAACAGAATTATCAAATGAGCCAAATCACAAATGCTTTTACACTTCTCAAAATTTTAACTAAATGCTTTGTTAATGTATATTTATACAAATGCGATGAAATGAGTACCTCTATTTTTGGTACATTTTGCTGGTAAATAATAGGCACTTTTAGTCAAGTAAAAAATCTAAATGCGGAACTTTTCTCGTAATAAATTATTTTGTACAATGTGGTAAAGGAGTATTTCGTAGACCACTTCTTTCACGACGTGTCAACTGACTACTTTCCCAGAATACTTTGCGATGCAAGCGCCACGTCATTCTAGCGCAGCCGCAGAGGTGTCGCGGTGAGTTGAGGTAGGATTCTTCCTTTTAGTCACTGTGAAACGAGTAGTGCAATTCATCCACTGGAGGCTAGGAATAACACGACATTTTCCAAACAACTTCTCAGACAACAGAATGATTCGGATAGCAGCATTCTTAGCTGTACTGGTAGTCGTCTGCTCGGGTAAGTTAGCGGAGAATCGGTGGAAAATACACACTGTGGTTAACGTTAGCTAGTAGCAAATTCATTCATCAAATCACTTCCTCTTGCCTCATAATTTAGGTGTTTGTGAAATGTGTATTAATAGTTAATACAGTGCAGATTGTGTATTAATGTCTAGAATTGTAGCTGACTTCAGCTCTGCTCTGTGGTGACAGGAGAGAGCTGCACAGCACCAGCGATCACGCCATCGGCCTACACGAGCTTTGTCCTCTGAATCTGTATTCATCGTTGAACTCAGCTTGACCTGCGCCAACGGAGCACAGGTAACTGCCCACCTCCGGCACTTCTGCAAGACATAATAATTTACTGAAGCTAACGAGCGACAGACTCACAAGGCTATTCCCTCTACAGAGTGTAACTCTGTATGCAGATGTGAATGGAAGGCAATTCCCTGTGACCAGAGGGCAGGACGTTGGCAAGTACCAGGTATGGTAGTGTTCCTATGTACTAATAAAAACTGTTGACACCAGTAGTCTTTATGTCATTGAAATGCGACTGGCGTCACAATTCTGCGCTGGAGGAGGCGAGGCCATAAGCAATATTTGTGCTCTCCTTCTTCTTATTATTTCTTTATTTCGATTGCACATTTTATTTTCGCAAACACAGTACGCTGTGTCTGACGTCACGTCCTCTTTTGTGCATGCGGGTCACCTCAGGGCCGTATACCATGAGACAGATGGCAGTCGCATTTAAATGACAGTGTGAACAACAGCGCAAAAAAAAAATCGGATTTCGGCAAAAAAAAATCTGATCTGAGCATTAAGGCCTGCAGTGTGAACGTAGTCTATGTCATAGAAATGCGACAGACAACACAATTCTGCGCTGGAAGAGGCGAGGCCATAAGCAATATTTGTGCTCTCCTCCTTCTTGATGTTCTTCTTCTTATTATTTCTTTATTTCGATTGCACATTAACTGGTACATCGCTACGCACATGCTATCACGAGCCGCATCCATTTTTATTTTCGCAAACACAGTACGCTGCATCTGACGTCACGTCCTCTTCTGCGCATGCGGGTCACTTCAGGGCTATAAACCGTTCACACACGAGACAGATGGCAGTTGCATTTAAATAATCGTGTGAACAACAGCGCAAAAAAAAATCGGATTTCGGCAAAAAAAAATCTGATCTGAGCATTAAGGCCTGCAGTGTGAACGTAGTCTAAGTACTCATAAACGTCCTCATTGAGAACTAAGTGTTTGATGTCCAGCAATTTCTTACAGTCGTATGCGATTAAGTCTGAAATTGTTTTATCTGATGTGTGTATCTCTATGCAGTCAATCCACAGTAACCTTGGCTGTTAGCACGTTTTACGTTTGTGACGAAAATATGTAACAAAAGCAGGGTTTTTTTGGAGAACCAGTCCACAACTACAACAACTAAGTAGCTCCAGACTCAAAATGACCATAAAACTGAGTGAACTCCATAACAAGTATCCTCCTCTCTGTTGCCTATGCAACCATTTGAGGCATTTTTAATTATCCTGATGTAACATTTGTCTTTGTTTTAGCCACACCTTTGCTTTTTAAAGCCTGTTATTCATGTATCATACATCAGTCCATTTTCATGTTTTTGTCTACTTTATTTATTACTGTATGATCTTTCAGTGCTCATTTGCTTTGTCCTATAAACACAAAACACGGCCTCTCAGAGAGGCGTAAAAGCTTTTATTCAGCTTCTTATCAGCTTGAGACCCCTTCTGTCAGGTGTCCTGGAGCCTTCCTCACAAACAGGCCAGCTCTGGAACATACCAGGTCAAATTCTTCGATGAGGAGTCCTACAGTGCTCTGCGGAAGGTTAGCATTTGTTGTATTGCTGATGAAATCATAGTTTATTGTCCATTAGCTCCTCTTATTTTTCAGTGTGCTGTCTTTTTAGGGAAACACTGGTCAGTTTGATTTATATGTTTGCATCTTCTGTTCCCAGGCCCAGAGAAACAATGAAGATGTAAATGCCATTCAGCCCCTTTTCTCTGTGAACATTGACCATAGGGTGAGTCTCTTATAGGGCCCTAGGTTGACTGCAGTCACAGTCATGGTGCCATAGGCCTTGTACAACTGAAATAAAGCAGCTATAATCAGCATTAAAGATGTACTATATATCAACATTGGATCACATGTCATTGAAAGGAGCTGCTTGAAGTCATAAACCCACAGAAAATAATCTACCAACTCTGCAGTTCACCATAGTTTTACAAAGCTTTACAGTATCTTTCAACTCGCTGTTTGGATTTGCCATCCTGCTGTTTCTTTTTTGGTTCGGTTTTACCACTCTCCTCAGTAGGCAGCTGTTTTCAGTGAAGCTCTAAAAACCCATTTGTACGCTACCTGCCCAATACCAAACAGGAAATCAACAAAATTGGCAAGTATCTGGTGAATAGAGTGGAACATTTAGCCAGATGTTTTGCCTTAGGAGTTAGGGGAGAAAAAAAGAAAATGAGAGTGAATATGGGACTGAGATTCATCAGGAGACTAGGAACACATCTCCAAGTGAATGTTAGTTTTACTCTGTATGTGCTGGATGAGTACCTAGCCAGCTGTTTACTAATATGTTCACCAAATAAACTCAAAAAGGGATAATACAGTAGGTAAGGGTTGTGTTTATGGCTATTTTCCACTGCCCCCAAGAGGTAATAAAAGGTATTGCAGGTTTAATGACAGATTTTTGCCAACCTCTGCTCTCTGTGGTGCAGGAGATAGCTGAAGAGACCCAGTGATCCTTAAACGTGTTGCTGTAAAGCATAACTTTATTAAATATGATCAAATTTAAAACTAGCATTTGGTATTATTAATGTTTCAATATTACGCAAGTAATTTTTATAGGACTCCCTGAGTGCAACTGGATTCTTACTGTGTGTGACTGTATTGATCATTTCATCTAGAGGCAAATCTGCTCCATAGACAGTAAACAAGGATCAACCAACCATTGCAGCAGCCATGCTGATTTTATTGGGATAATATTGGTTTTCTAGTTTTGAATTCGCTGTACAGAGTTACTAGAACAGCACATTTTAAATTGTGCTCAAGAATATTTTGGATTTGTCTAAAAAAAATTCCCCTTGTTGTGACATTTTGAAATTTTGTGTTGTTGATTAAGAAATGTATGACAGTGTTTCCTTGTAAACAATTTTATATATATAAAAAAGCATAATGGGTCCATTAAGAATGACATCATAGTTTATAAATTGCTTCTTATTGTGTACATTATGATGTGAGGTTCAGTCTGAGCAGTCACCCATGCTGAAACTGGAATGCAGCATTGGTTATCATTTACTTCTCTTCCTCTGTAAACCTGTACCCATATATATATATATATTTTTTTACCCTCTCACTACAGGGTGCGTGGAGCGGCCCATGGGTATCTACTGAAGTGCTGGCTGCACTCATTGGTATCCTGGTCTATTACATGGCTTTCAGTGCCAAGAGCACCATCCAAGCATAAAAGGATCCAAAATTACTTTAATTACTGGATTGTTAAAGACTGAACATTTGGTGGGGCTCGGTCGACAATTCATCATCCAGCATTGTGGCAAGTCAGGACGATTTTGCCACTTGAGCTGCTTTGAGGAGCAGGAGTAGCAGTCTTTGTATTTCTTATTCAGACTGTGTCTGTGCGATCAGCCTTATCAATTTACAGATGAATTTTGTCACAAGTTTGTTCAAAGTGGCTAGAATTTTGTCATGGACCACTTAAATAAACAAAACTAAATAAACAAAACAAATGTACATGATTTGCTGTATTCAGTTCTGTTTAAAGATTTTGCTCCATCCAGACCAGATTAGCCTTTGTTCTTCTATGTGGATGCACTGTCCAGAGTGGGACTTGTACATATGTGCTAAACACCAACAGAGAAAGGTCAAGCCTTCTATATGAAATGCCAGTATTGTGCTGGCATAGTGGACATGTCTGTTCCAGGTAAATGATTAAATGGCTTGTTCTTATTTTAGATTATTGTGTTGGTTCATGTGATAGTTCAGTGACTGCCTCTTCTATATGTTTGTTTTCCTCAAAGACAAATATAAAGATTCACTCCACAACATCTCATATCAACTGGAAAGTTACGTTGTTTTCAGTCCACTGACCTCAACAAGATCAAATAATAACCCATTGCAGATAGATTTACTGTAGCTGTCAGTCCTTTTACAAGTCTTATCCCAAGTACTTATTTAGTATGATTTGTCCACTTTCAGTGGACATCAGCTATTTTTGTTATCAGTGGAGGACCTTGATGTCCTGCTGGTATTTCAGGATAGCCAAGGAAAATGGGGTGTACCCCGCCTCTCGCCCAGTGTCAGCTGGAATGGGCTCCAGCCCCTCCATGACCCTGTTCAGGATACGTGGTATAGATAATAGATGGTTGTAGACTAACAGTAAACATGTAATAGTTGTTAATTCAGTCAGCAGTCACTAAAATAACCTTGGTTGTGCTGTATTGCAGTACCACCAGTTGAGCACACTGTGGCAGCTCTGTGCTGCTTTTAGGTCTGCTGGAGGGAGACTGAGGCCAGCTATTATTACCTCATGGACATATTGCAAGTGATTTTTACAGGTTTAGGTATCAGCTGTTGGTAATGCAGTGAGACACGTTACATAATACACATTGAGGCCTTGTTATGTTTTACATCGGTTTAACTTTGTTTGTTACATTTATAGATATTTAGTGCAATCTTGTTCTTGGGTTACCTAATTAGAGATATTTAAAGTTAGCATTTCTATTTCTGTAGTTGGCCCAAATCAGGGGCTGCACATACTGTACAGCACACAGAGTGCTACATTTTGCTGAATAACAGCTTGACTGTAGCTTCTCACTGACTCCCATGGAACTAATGTAAATGTTGCATATAAGTAATTTGATCCACTTACATGAAAACAGCACAGTGTACAGAGTACACAAGTTCATAGCTCATATTTCTGTTTTTCATAGTTGTGTCAGCACAAACACATTTTGGTGTTGTAAGCACATGTCAGCTTTTATCATCTGTCAACTTTAGCAAGAAGAAAATACAGACATTACAATATTGTTAATTCAGAAAAGATGTGAACTGGAGTGGATCCAGACACTCCCTCACTGAGTCACCTATTAGGCTGTGGGAAGTGGGGGGTGGACTGACACAAGACACTTCCTTCTCTTTGTGATGCGCTCAAGCCACACATCAGTGCAGATAATTGCAAATGGAGAATAGAGTATTGTTGTTTCGGAGTGAATGCTCTCACAGAGGTTCCAATTTATTCTTTCAGTGATGAATTGTTTCTCTGCAGATTCTGTTTCAGACTTTAATTCACATTTGTTTTTATATAATTGCACCACACAGGGTTTTAATGTTACTTTACCATTGCAAACCATCTTGTGTCTTTGTTTTTAGAGGTACCGCACACATGTTCTTATTGTTATACTGCAAGATTTATTAATATTAGATATGAGTATTTAAGAAATTTGCTTTAAAGAAGTGTGCGTGTGTGTGTGTGTGTTATGTATGCTGTGAGGCAGAGAAAACCTCCTGAGACAGAGGTGTTTAAAACACTAACTCCGGTGGCAGACACCAATGGGCTTAGTGAGATCCAGCAATGTGAAAACTGGCATTACACCAGTGATTCTCACATGAAGTCACACATTCTGTTTCTGTCGTTGGTTTTACTACTCTTTCTTCGCACTTTCTGTAAAGCAGCAGAAGGTCAACAAACTGCAGACTGACTCAATAATCAGAAAACAGATGGTAGCTTTTCATGCTGACTTCCCCTTCCTTACACTGCAATAACAGTTTTGGTTGGGCTATTATTTCAGGGATGTGTATGTACAGTGCTGCACGTTACATGTAAAGTTACATCCACTTGAACAGTTTGACTGTGTTTGGGGCTTTTGCTGTTAGCTTCCTCTTCCTATCCTGTCAGAGGATCCTCTAACCTGCTGTGCCTGTTGATGAAGCTGCCAGTCAATAGCTGCCAAGTAACAGTACCAAGTAGCTGCTGCCAGCCATATATGGGGAAAATATGGTTCCCTCTCTCTCTCTCCCTTGTGAATTTCTATTTCTCCATTACACCAGCCACCTTCTTAATATTTCACACCAAAATGTCAACCACGATAATAGATTTTTTACGCAATATTCTTGCCCATGAGCCATAAAACAGGAGCAAACCATTTCTTTACACATAAATCCTATGAAAGCATGTTGAATGAGATCTCATAAAATAGGTTTAATCAGATGCTGTCCAGGTACCTGCTTTTAAGATGAAAAAATAAAATTACAAGGTCTTGTTGAGGTGTCAACACAAGCATGCTTTAATGAAAACAAGGCTGGTGAAAGTAATAAAAGCTAAGCTTGGTCCCCTGGCTCTCGGGGAAATAACCCTTTTAAACCAGTAAATACTTCACATTCTCAAAAGTATGAGGAGAGTTTTTATAGTCATGATTAGGAAGTGTAGTTATACTTAAAAAAAAAACCAAAAAAAAACATCAAAACAATTGCAGTCAAGCGGTTTTCATGTGCAGGACAATTTCTTGTGCGAAACAAACTCCCAAAATTATTTCACTGTTGTTAAATGCACAGCAATTATTGTAAAAAGAATTAAATTAAAGGCAGAAAATGAGAGAAAAAATAAACAAGAAGAATTTAGTGTAAGATCATTTTCTTTTGCTTTTTCTGATTATAAATTATGAGGCTGTAGTGCTCTGTGCTAACACACTTGAGTTGGTTGTGTAAGATGACCGGGGCTTGATATGCCTCCCGGTGTTTTGGAATGAGCCTAGTAGCAGCCTCAGCAGTCATCAGCTCTGTGGAGGGGTCTAGAGTTAAGTAATGCAGAAACACATACTCCCTGTGGTAAAGCTCTGTGGTAAAGTTCCAGGGCTAACTGGTCAAGGCTGGGGGTTGAGTTTAGAAATGAATCTTGCTTCAGTATGGAAAGCTTGAGCAAGACATTCATCCTCATATGCCCACATTGACAGATACGTACAGCCAGATTTAAAAAAAAACAACCAAAGAAACAAAACCAAAACACCTCCCCACAAACAGACAAATAAAAAATGGTGACCTATCATATATACAGTACAGTATATAGTCCGTCCACCTTATGCCTTGACAACGGTGCTGATGCTGGTGATTAGGCTGCCATTATAGCTGCTCTCAGTTCCTCTATCCTCATGAAACATGACAGAGTCGCTGGAAAATTCTTTGCAATAATGGGTCTAATTTTGGGGTCTGTCTCTTATTCCTGTATCCACAATTTAATCAACTATTTTGTATTCTTGGGTGATCTTATATTTAGACTAGGTGTTCGTTCTTTTGGCTTTAAACTCTTCACTTGACTCCAGGAGAGCCCTGCACAAGAATTCCTATATGCCTAGACTGTCTGTTTATGCATAAATGGCAAATAAAAATCTTGAATTTTGAATCTTGTGGCTATATAGAAGTGAGTTGCCAGAAATACATATCTCCATTTATAGAAATGCATTCATTATTTAGCCAGTGTAATTCTTACTATTAGCTCCTTAGACAGCTTAATGCAGAGCAAAGTGTGTTGGACATCTCCCATCAGGCTGGATGGATCTGAATTCTGACCCCTTCAGTGGTGAAGAATCATCCTCTGACCTCTCAACTTCCTCATTGAAATAGGAAAATACATAAACTCCCAGAGGGTTTGGAGAAGCTCATCTATTTCCTGATATAACAAAGTGAAACATGGGAAGTTGTAGCTGAAGTCTTTCATTTGGCAGAGAATCAAAGTGGAAGCTTGTGTCTGGGGAAGACATGCACATTGGTGCGCTTAGAACCAAAACACATGGCTGTACAGAGGAAAAGGTGAGGCTTCTCCTCCGACCCAGACAAAAACTCCCGAGACACCTTGAAAGTATCCCAGTATTGTCCTGCAGACTGTCATAACACTCCTGTCTCATGAAAAAAGGATGTGCTGAACTGGCTCAAAATGAGCATTAAAAATACACACCATTATTTTCAGGAACGTCTAATCTGCTAGGAACATCTAGTTTGATCTGCAAATTCTAATGTAACTTTATACACTGAGAAACAGATCACATCTACTGTACAGTATGTCCAGTAGCTTAGTTAATCATTCATAAGAAAATGTTACAACATAATCTGTCATGCAGTTGAGGGGCATAATATGTAAAATGTAATGTAAAAACTGTGCATGGACATAAGCCAGTAACAGGAACAGACTATTTTAACAAATTTTAATTCATACAATAATAAATAAAAATGGTGTGATATAGCTTATGAAATGATCCCTTCTCTAGCGGTAGAATAACATGGCTGGCATCAATATAAGAGTAATCCAGTGAGGGAGGCCCTTCTAAAAATGTCTACTGACATTGCAGGCACTGGCAGTTTGTTTTAATGTTGACGTAATGTTTTTCTCCAACTGACATCCAACCTACATTGCATACAGCAGTGTAAAGAGAAGTCGCTGCATGTAATTTAAACTTACACATTTATGTTGAAACTTTATAATATTTCTACTATTAAGACCTGAATGGATTCTGAAGATGAGGTTTAAAAACTCTTTGGTCTGATATCTCCTTGTTTTCTACAACACATCTCAGTCTATTACAATTCTATGATTTACTGAACTTTCAACATTTATCTTACATAAAATGTAAAATATCTAATGTGCCTTATATTTTCGATCAATGTACGTTACAGTGTTCATCACTGTGCATGGAATGATGCTGAATGTTTATTTGTCTCCTTGTCTTTTACATAATGTTCATGTTCTGTTTCATACTGTACTTTCAGGAGAGCTTGACATCATAAACTTTTTTTTTAACCTCAAGTGGGTTTTTTTTCTTATATGAAATGCAATTAAATCATTGTGTTGCAGTTACATTCAGAAACCTACATTGTTCTTTTGTGTTTGTAACCAAAATTTCTGATTGATTGAGTGTGAGTGTGTTATTCTGTGGTATTCCAGTTGCTCGTGAGGTGCTGTCTCGATTCTACTGCACCATCCGCATGAGCGACTCTCCATCCATCTTGCAAACAAATCACCATTGCTCCCTGGGAGTGGATTCATCCATTCTTATTCAGGGCAAATATGAATTCAGACTCAAGCATTTGTCTTTAATCCACCTTCATTCATTTAACTAAGCTTATTCGCGTTATTAGGTTACTGAAGTTTTCTCAGGACAGCTCCTGAAGCTGTAACATCCAGGTCATATCCTATCTGTTCCAACACCAGATTCAATTTCTCCTGCTGTCTGTATGTCTCTTTCTTTCTCTTTCCTTTAGCCTGTTGCTATGTTTTCTCTAAACCCATAGCTTTGTTTGCTGCTTTATACATTAGGTGT
>NW_018127886.1:2856758-2871529 GCF_001952655.1 Monopterus albus | reverse complement strand
TATAACCATGGCAAGTGTTTCTCTTGTATGATTCAGTGCACAGGGTCCCACTCAGCAGCTTCTGAGGTGAAAATCTCTTTACTTTCAAGCCCATTTTACATTGCAGGTGCTTTCACTGAGTGCTGCTGTATATTCCACAGTGCCCTTATAAAACTTGACAAGTTCAATGACACCCTTTCTCAGGGCCGGGGTAGAGAAGACAGGTGATTACAGATACTGAAGATGCCCTGCTAACAGGGCTGCTGTTCTTTGTTGCTGGAAACATCTGGTGGAGGCCAGCGCTCACTGTCTGGAGGTCGTAGCAGTGACAGACTTGTGTGCAACAGTACGTCCTTGCTACATGTGTGTGAGCACTCATGCATAGCTTTTCAGACATTTCCCTCTGCGTCTGCTTCTGTCTCATCAGTCTCTGTCAGTACAGGCTGTCCTTGGTGGTGAAGGTGTGTGTGGTGGTGGAGTCATCGGGCAGGGAGCCCTGGCGGTGGAGTCGTGGCCGACAGTGCAGCAGATTCTGCAGCTCTTTGGACATGCTGCTAGAGAAGGCTGTATAAATCCACGGGTTGGTGCATGAGTTCAGACTGGCCAGCAGCATCAGAATAGTGAAGGCCACACCTGCAAAGGACACACACACACACACACACACACACACACATGTGAGAAGACAAGTCCATAAATGCAGGGACAAGTACAGTTTATATATGAATTTACACATGCATACTGTACATCGCATAGTTTTCTCCTCTCTTATGAAACAAACATTATTATGCAACTATTAACTATTTCATAAAAGTAATTCTAGATTATTATCATTGTATTTCCTTCAGGAATAACAACAAGGCTGTAAATATCCAGGAGGGACAACTTCCTGCATAGGTTTTCTTTTTTTTAACAGTTAATAATAAGTCTGGAATGAGTCTCTTAATAATAAAGGACAATAGATACGGATCAAGTGCTTTTACAGTATGATGATTATCAGCTGTGTGTTTTTTGTGTGATGATAATCGGATGTTTGTGTTTGTGTGCAGATTTGTTAGCCAGTACAGACTCATTTGAGTATGCATACTTGTATGCGCATGTGAGTGCACTTTGTATATGCAAGTGTAGATGTGTGTAGGTGTGTATGTTTATGTGCCTTGTGTTGTGTGTCTGCTTGTGATTTTGGGTATGTGAGCGAGCTGCTGGCACAGATTATTGTTGATGAAATGTCAGCACCTGGCCATGTTGCAAAATCACCAAGGGATATAAACAGGTTATTTACTGGGCCCTGGTGTTTGTCTTCAGGTCCAGATCAGAGAACACCCGCACAGTCCATACTATCACCCACAACTTAAAGCTACTGATTGCTTCATCTCTGGCTTCCAGTAAAGACATCAACAGATGCTGTTTGTGTGCCAGAATGTACAGAGGCTGAAGATGTCATCCAGCAGTGCCTGGTTGTGGGTCAAAACAAACACTCGCCGATACCACATCTGAGCTGCCATTTGTCCTTGGAGACATGATTGAGGCTGTATTCAAACTCATTAAGATGGACAACAATATTGATCACAGGTTGTTATAGATAAGGCCCAACGATTTAGCTTTTGTTTTATGGAAACAGGTAAGGCTCACAAATTTAGAGCAATAGAAAAACTGGACTAAGGGGCACCAATCCATCTGAAAGAAACATTTTACTTGCAGTGATTATAACATACATTGTTGAGGCGAGCCACATGCTTTGGAAATGTTGAACCAGAACTCTTTGAATCCAAGCTGGTAACATGGATGAGCAGCAAACTTGAAGCCTGTTTGTGACTGACCTTGTTCGGGAGGGCTGGGATCCCAGGCTGCCCACAGTTGGACAATGAAGTATGGTGACCAGCAGATAGTGTAGACCAGCACAATGACCAGAGTCATTCTCACAGTTTTGGACATGGCTTTAGTGATGCTTGGAGGTGGACTGGCTGAGGATGGAGGGCAGTCAATATCAAGGGAGCAATGGGGGGAGCCCGAGGCCAGCTCGCAGGACGTGTAGCTCTCCTGGCAATCAGAGCTGTTTAATGTTTGCTGTCGCATTGTAGATATTGTCACATGTCCACCACAGCAACTTTTATACTGAATAGTGGTTGGTGTGCAGTTGTAAGACTCTCCGACTTGGCTGTTGTGTGTGTTATTCACATTCTTGAAGAAATGTCCTCCTCTCTCGTCCCTGTTCCCTCCTCTGTTCACCCGTCTCCCCCTTTCCCTGGCTCGGTCATTCGTCTTTTTAAAGCTGGGGAAGCAGAAGAGGATTTTGTTCTTCTTCAAGTCAGTCATCACCATCCTCTCTGATTTCAGATAGATGTTATTGTGAATCTCTCGGAAAATTCTTATCTGAAAAACAAGTTTAACAGTTCAATATGAGTGAAACAAGACATTACATCATTCAAAGACCTCAAAGAGTGTGTATTAAAGTTTTTTACTGGCATGTGACGGATTCAGCTGCATGTCTTTGTACTCAGCAAGCAATCTTTTTTTGTCTGTTTCTTTTGTAGCAG
Organism: Monopterus albus; assembly: GCF_001952655.1. Lineage (NCBI taxonomy): Eukaryota > Metazoa > Chordata > Actinopteri > Synbranchiformes > Synbranchidae > Monopterus > Monopterus albus. Next base: position 2,869,016 of record NW_018127886.1, on the reverse strand, counting down.
TGGCAGGAAATTTTAAACAAAAGAGACTGTGCTGGCCATAAACCAGTGTCAGGCATTGCAGGACATTTTGAAATCAGTTAATAGTGGGTGATTCATACTTTTAGCTACTTTCATATTATGTGTACTGATTTTAAGTTAGGTATTGCACTCTATTACACAGTTACATTCAGTTTAATACCAGTAAATGACTTTGTATTAATCAGCTGAAATCTGATCATGATAAAGGGTCAGGCAGGGGTTCTGTTTGGCGGGGATCTGGTATATTCATTTTCCTGGCAGGAGGTTCTCAGAATGGGCACGTTTTCAGACCAGCCGTCTCAGCAGTCGTCTTCCAAGTGCTGTGTTAATTAGGGAAAAATAGCTGCACCCAGAAATATCTTTGCCTAAATAGAACAGCAGGGTTGATAGGAGGTAGAATGCTTATCTGCCATGGGATGCTACATAACACCAGCCACCATGCCCCAGAGGGTACTGAACAATGCCCGCCCAGTGCACCCTTCAAGAAAACAGGAGCATTCATTCATGCCCCCTTCATTATTGAATCATGTTGCGTACAGCATGTAATCCTAATCAGTGGGCTTTGTCAATGGTGTAGAAATTGAGAGTCCTGCCAGTAAAACTAGTATTACCTGACAGATGGTAATGATGAAGGTCGGCAGGAGGAAGACAGCCACTGTCATCCAGGTGACGTAGGCCTTCAGCCCCCATGACTCAGCAAAGTGACCCCAGCACTCAAACTCTCCAGGAGCAATTTCTGACCGAGAGAAGATGAACACCTGACAGACCACACAAAAGGAAGGTGGGAAACACTCCCATAAGTATAACTGTCAGTTTCTGCTTCCATTAGCTGAAAGTCAGTGACCTCGCAGAGCTAAAAATAGAACAAAGCTTTGAGTTCTACTGTAGAAATCAGGGTGTGCATGCCTGCTAATCTCTCATTTCCTACTTCGCCACGTGAAAGAAAGGTTTAATCTGCCCATGGGTCCACACCTCCCTACCTGTGGTATGCTGAGGACTAGTGCCAGGCACCAGGCTACAATGACAGGGGTGTTCCAGCGGGACACTGCTCCCCCACGGTAGGCCTGCAATGGGCAGCAGATGGCGCGATGCCGGTCTACTGTCATGGCAACAATCATGTAGGAGGAAGCAAACATGCCCACAATCTGCAAGTACTTGATGGACCGGCAAAGTAAGTCTGGTCCCTGAAATTTTCCTGTGATGTCCCATATTAGCTGGGGAAGAATCTAGACAGACAGATGAAAAAAAGAAGGGGTTATTTATATGAAAGTGGCTCCTGGCATGAAGAAGCATTTTCCTACTTACTCCAAGGAACAAGTCTGGAAATGTTCTCTTTTTTTTTTCTTTTTTTTTTTTATTGTCATCAAATTTGTGGACAAGACCAAAACTAACAATTAATTGATCCCAATAGAACATATAATATAGCCAAAGCCTGATCCTAGAGTTTTCCAGCCTCTGCTATTGTTAAAAAGGATTAAAACACATAAATGAGCCAAACTTGGGAGGCATGTTCCTGTATTACCATAAACATGGGCTCTTTAGTCCCAATTACACAGCATCCTGCTTCCATGAATACTCACGACAGCACCAGATTTTTTATTGATTCACTGGAATGTGTCCCAAGCAAGTTCACCTTTTAATCCTGTTTGAGTAAAATTTACGTAATTTACTGTGCACATCCTAGCAGGGGACTTCAATCATGCAGATTTAAAGAAAGTACTCCCCAAATTTGATCAGCATGTAAAGTGTGCTACCAGAGGAGCTAACACACTGGACAAGGTTCACAGACAGTGTTCTGTGTTATATTAAGAACTGCATAGACACTGTTACTGTGACAAATGTATCAGGGTCTATCCCAACCAGAAGCATTGGATGAACCGAGAGATCAAGCTGTTACTGAGAGAGAGGAATATTGCCTTTAGGACAGGCGACAGGGCTCGCTACAGTGCAGCCTGAGCTAAACTGAAGAGAGGCATCAGAAAGGCCAAACTGGTCTACAGGAGGAGGATTGAAGACCACCTGGACAGCAACAACAGCAGGCAGGTGTGGCAGGGAGTCCAGCAACTTACCAACCACAGGAATAATCTTGGTGTGGCAATGATAATAAAGGATTATCGTGTCGTATCTTATCGTATCGTATCGTATCTTAAACTAATGTGCTCAGCTGTTTTAGGAACTTGCCATATGGTAATACAAGATACGTTTGAAACTATATTTTAAAACAGCTGTTTGATAGAACCAATGGAAGATGCCAGAAAGTATTGAGAGAAGGACAATTAAAATGTTGGATTTCATAAACAAAACAATAATAATAATAACTTTAATCCATTCAAAAGGAAAATATCCCTTAGATTGTATTTATTGTCAGTTAAACTTAGTGTATGTGGATATTAAAATCTGAACCAAAATATTGATTAGTAGATTATAAAAACATATAGGAAACTTAACACATATGAACCAAACTGGGTTTTTTAAAAATGCATTTGCTTTTGACACTGGAAGGAAGCTATTCGGTCCTATTAACGCTGCTGGAAGATTTAGCCACTCAGCAGCATGGTGTGCATCAGAGGCAGAGAAGGCATTTGATCACATATAACAGATTTACCTTCATTACATTCTTAAACTGTATGGCCTTGGTCCAGGTTTTTGTAATTCGATTGGAATTATTTATGCAAGTCCAAAAGCATCTATCTCATTAAATGGTTCCATTGCCCATTCTTTTAACCTGTATGCAGAGGGACAAAGCATGGCTGCCCACTTTCTCCACTGATGTTTATTTTAGCAGCAGAACAACAAATATTAAAGGCAGATGTTGCTATAAGAAATATAACATTTCTCTATATGCATATTGTATTATTTTATATAAGCAACAAAACCATACAGGCATTTGGAGGATTTTCTGAGTATAAAACAAATTAGAATAAATATGAACTTTTGCCAACAAATGAATATTGTCAAAAGGAGGATGTCAGGGTTTTCCAGTGGGCCTTGCAACAGAGTAGTTACCATGGAATGCAAGCAGTCTAAAAATATTAACTTAAAGCTGATTGTGCAGCAACTGACATAATGGTCAGATATTAATTTAACTATGTGGGGCAGGATTGATGTAATTAAAAGGATGTTATTACCAAAGATAAATGAATTATGTAAAACTTTCCCTGTTGCTATATTAAAAGCAACGGATTTCCACACTTCATAGCATCTAATTTCATTTGGAGAAAGAAAAACCCCTTGGTTTTCATTTAATAGACTTTGCAGTCCTACTAGCAGAGGTGGTTTAAACACGCAACGAATATTGTTTAAATTTAATAAATAAAAGGTTTCCAATAGGTTAAAGTGTAACATGTATAGGCCAAAGCAAGAAGATTGATCTTAACAAAAACATTCAGTGAGACTGTTTCAAAATCTTTTAACTGCATGCCTGCTTACAGCACCAAAAAATGATGATGAATGAGCTTCACCTAACTCACAGAGTATAATACTCACAGTTTATAATGTTTTGTCTGGTCCTGTCATTTACACCTCAGTTACTGTATGCTTTAAAGAGCTTCATGAACTGACCTGAAAGAGGGCCACCACCAGGTCAGCCACACACAGGTTGAGCATGAACATGTGCATCGGCGCGTTGTGCTTCCTCCTGAGCAGCACCCACAGCACAAAACCGTTCCCCAGGGTGGTCAGAGCCAGCACCACACCGAGCACTGCAATCTCAGCCCGGGCCAGACCCGGGTCTCTGACAGCACGCTGGGGCAGCGTCTGAGGTGTGGTGGTGGTGGAGACATTCTTAGGGAAGATCCCAAAGAAAGAGCCTCCACTCTGAGATGTGTTGAATGAGTTCAGTTCAGATACAAACAACGACGTGGAAGAGAAGTTGTTTCTTCCTGTGGCGACCAGAGAGGAGAGGCCTAACCCATCCCAGCCTGTTTCCACACTGATGCTTTCCATTACTGAAAGGCAAACGCAGTGTTAATGTGGTAAAACCAACACAATCTGCAGAAAATAATCACTAGGAGCCAAACTGGTGCAGGGCCACAAGATTGTTTATGCTCAGATTTTACAAAGTGCAGATCTTATCAATAAATAATTAACTTGTTCTGAATTACTGCACTATCAGTGTAATATCCAACTTTTTTTATTGCATTACTTCCAACTGTCCTCAAATTTGTCAGCTGAGTAATTTTGTACTGAGCTTTTTTCTTATCGTAACACTGAGAATCCCAATAAAACACTTGGTCTTTTTATGTAAGATACATGTTGATGCAGGGATTTGTCGCAGGGACTTAGATGAATCTGTTACATATTCACATTGTTCATTATAAATAGCCTCTTTGACATTTGACTGAATCTGATGAAAGACACCAATCAGGCTGATCTTATGTATGTTGTTGTGTTTTTGGTGACTTTTCTATGTCTTCCCTGTCTGTTTGTCCATCTCTCAGTGCTTTCAGTTCTGCTTGACGCAAGTACAGTATCATTTATTTTCCTTTTCGTACTTTCTCAAGGTTGATTTGAGAGCTTCCCCTCTGTCTTACAGTTTATTTGATTCCTTCACCTCTGCTCTCATAATCATTCTCATCCCATGATACTCTCCTGTCTGGGAGGAGAACAGAGGAAGATGAAAGAAAAGTAATGAAGGCCATGTGAATGAGTGTGGCAGATACGATAAGGAGAAAGAAGGTGGCCAAATATAAAGGCCTTGGTACTGTTAAGTTATCACAGAGTTTGTGTTGGTTGACACCACCAACACACTGCATTGTTGACTAGTGTGCAAGGAGTGACTGTGTACACAAATGTTACACTAAATTGGTGTTTGCAAAATGTCCACATCTTAAATTAGGAGAACTGCAGTGGTAGCATTGTGCAGCTTGAATGTGACTAATGAGACATTACAAGGATGTTCTCACTACTCCGCTGAGACCTAATGGCCAATTTGCCAGCAATAGCAGACTAACTAGTGGGTGTGGGAGCACAGCTGAACGCATTGTCAAGCATTAGCATGCTGCCTCTGCCAGAGGAATGTGTTCAGATGAATGCATGACAAGTCAGGCCAGCTGGGCCTCGACACCCAGCATGAAGGTAGAAAGGAAAAGAATCTGAATAGAATCATTTCTCTGGAGTGGGTCTCCTGTGGTTTCAATGAATCCCTGCTGCCACAGGTGACCACAGCAGTGCCATGAATGGCTATACCAAATAATAACAATGCATTATTAAGAATCAAATTGTTTATTTATCTTTATAAAATGAGACACACAGTGCTTTCTTTAGCTAACTTTGGCCATGCTCCTTATTTACTTTCAACTGGAAGGTGAATCATACCAAATACTCTACAACAACCCAGTCGCTGTGTACCAGTTCAGGGGATGCATCCTTCGAAAGCTGCATTTGAGGACCGATTACGTCATAGCATCGCAACAAGGCTGTCCCATTTCAAAGGCTTCATCAAATGCGGCCGAGAAATGCGTCCTTCTTTTGCTGGGAAACAAAGGCTCCAACTGGTGGATCCTTCACAGCTCAGTCTATCCCAAGGTTCTATTATGAATACTATTATTTTTATAAGGAGTCTCCTGACCTCTCTTTGGCAGGACCTGAGGGTCTTTCTATGTAATTACAGCATCATTTTTGAGAGGATTCTTTTTGCTGTTGCAGTGCTTTATATCCTCCATATACTGTAACCTCATGGTGTATATTTGCCCTTGTGACTATTTTCTGATACGAAATTTGTTTTGCCTTTGTGTGGATAAAGTAGAATGACTTAGTAGGTGTTATAATATCAGTGTGGCCTCAGACACTGCTTGTGTGTTCTGATCATATATGGGAAATGTGCATTTCCTCCTAAACAAATTTGGAAAAGAATAGTTCTGGTCATCTTTAAGTCTTGCTAAGAAATTCTGGCTTAGCCTATTATGTTGAATTTCTGAAGGGTATGAAGTATTTTCTCCAAATAGGCTCATGTCTCATTTACATGACCTGTGCATCCAAGAAGATCCATTGTCTTCAAATTGCCCAATGGTCCAACTACAGGAGACCCACAGATGACACAAAATGTCAAACATTTCCTGCTCTCAGAGGACATTTTGATATCAACAAGGTTAATATTGTACTGGGTACTGTTTGATGTGTTCCCAAAAGTATTCTGCTTTGCTCTCTTTTTACTGTAAATACACCAACCTCCTCTGTCTGATCGACTTCATGTAGAGTACAGATTGTTCCACCCCTCTGCACTGGATGCTCTTTTGACTTTAAAGCTTTCACTCTGATTAATGATAGAGCAGATCGCCCTCTTGCATTTCTTTACAAGTGTGCAACCATCCATTTCATGTCCTCTCCATACAGTAGCCGTTTCTCACACACAGGCCTCAGGGAGGACAGAAACAATCAGTTAAAGTGCATTTGAAATAAATTGAAAACATCTAAGTCCACTTTTCTTACTCTTCACATATGTTTTGGTCATTCCTTTTGATAAACTTGCTTTGAGTAAAACAATCCCAAACTTTGTGAAGTGCCAAATATTTTATGGAGATACTTCTTTGGGATAATCATTACAATATTATATCGTCAAAATAAGATTTTTTTTGTCATTATGACAAATATTCAAAATAATCTCAGAGGGTTTTGTTTCAGTTTGGTCAGAAATATGATGAGATTTAAACACAAATAATGTGACTCATAGACTTCACTTGTAGGCAGTATTTAGGACCATATCGGTGTGTTTGCAGATTTTACCACAGTTAGAATTTTGCTGATTATTTGCAAATGCAGGCAATACAATTGTAGATTTGTAGCTTTTTGTCTGTCTTTTACAGCCACCACCCAACCTTGTTTTCCTCTCTCTGAAAATGTTTTATCTGTATCTGGATGATACAGTGAAAATCAAGTCTGCATTCAATTCTGTCAGTGTTACACTCTTACAATGTTACATGATCATTTAGGGACATATGAATCTGTAGTATACACCTCACAATACTGTAATTTTGTTTTAAAAATATCTCTGCAAACTTGATCTACACTGTGAAGTTTACACTCAGTCAAGTTACAAAATACAGTCAAATTTAAAAATCAAGTTTTGCAAAATGGAACGTTGTGCTGTAAAATATGAAGAGATTTAAAATAAACAGACTGAAACATGCGAAACCCCCACTATCATGTTAGGAAATGTTTTACTCATGAGTAGATAAGTTACCTGTCTCTAGTTTTGTCTTGCCATCTCTTGCATGGCAGGGAAGCAAATCTCTCTCACTCTTCAAGCACAGAGGATATTTTTGTGTGGGTGTGTGTGTTTTAACACACTGACAGTGTGGATTAGCTGGATGGCAGATGAAGTGTTGCATCGCTGGATTTGCAGGCAGCACCACAGTTGTAGAACATGTAGTGAACTTGGAAGTGACTTTGTATATGGAAATATATTTCACAAATTTCCATACCCAAAGTCACTTTTCTACTGTAGTTCTTTGGTATTAATGGTGCAAAGTGCGGTGTGCAGGGCAGAGTGCAGAGAACATGAGACTCTAGCTTTTGGTGTACTTTTACTGTGCATTGTAATGAGAACTACTGTTAAATGATTCTCCTAGCTTGATGTTAGCACTGGTAGTTTTTTCTTTGTTCTCCTATGTCTTCACATCAGAGTTTGGTTTACCTCATAAAAGCTTTAGCTGTATGATGGGAGGTCGGGTGTATATACTCTAAGTCTGTGGCACCCTTTACATTTGTAGTCACTTACTGAAGGTACAATATTTGTTAGACAAACTAGATTCAGTGGTTGGTGCATCCTTTGTACAGTTATTAAATGATGTTTTGTAGAAAAGACATATTGGCCTTTTCCATCAGTTAGAACAGTCAGGCCCTATTTTTTCTGGCACCACCACCAGTCTTGTCATCCCCCAAAATTGTTTGTCTGCGCTTTTTATTGTTGGTCACTGTAAATAAGGAAAATTTGCACAAATACAGTAAATCACTAATTATTGAATTTCCCACTTTATCTCCCTCATTTAACTTGGTTGCAATGTGCCATCTTCCCCGCTTCCCCTATAGACCTCACCAGGGACCTAACGTAGATAATAGATAAATGAATAATTGCATAGGGAATTATGACCACTTTAATAATTAAAAAATGAAATAAATATTGTATTTTTAAAATTGATTTCTTAGAGAAAGTCAAGACACTCTAAGACTGGAAGGGTAAGAGAGTGATTGATGATAGAAAAGGAAGCATATATGAGGGGAAACAGTCTTGGAATCTGATTTTGCTGACTTAGTGAATAGGGATCATTCAGAAAGAGGTTTGGCTGTGTTATCAGATGTCATCCCTGTTCACACACACACTAACATCCTGTGGTTCACTTTCGATGTATGGTGAGGTTAAGTAGATGAAGTAGACCATATGCACTACGTAGTTTTACAGCTAATGAATTGATAACATGGAGTGATGGTGCTAGGAGTGATAGACTAGGAGGTAGTAGATGCAATAATCCAAACATACTGAAAGACCATCACTTCCCCACATGTCTTGTGCACTCCTTTGATCAGGTTTCACCCAGTCAGACCTGCTCACTGTCCTATATACAATGTGCTTGTAAGCATTTTCATTCTCATTTATTCACCTTCTCCATTTCTCTCCTTCTGTTCTAACACCCCATGGTATTAAATATCAAATCTGCATAAGAAACCTATTGATATACTTATTATTGCAGACTGATTTTATGTATTATCCTACTGTAATCGACTTAGTTAGACTGACAATGGGAAGCAGGATTGAACTGGTTTGATCCAGTGAGCATGTAAGTAAACTCAAAATAAACATACAATTCAAGCATAACAGTACACCACGTTATTTACTTAAGCTTTGGTATTCAGTGCTGCTTTTCTCATTATAATAAGAGATTTTCATACCATAGATATTCTTACACAACAAAGGTCTAGCTGAGTCCTGTGGTGCCACACACTGGGCTGTCTGGTATTTTATCTGCACAAAAAGCAGATATGACCACACTTTCTTCTCTAAGCCTAGCATATCCATAAAGTGGATCCCCACTGGCACTCTCACATGCATGAAAAATTCACCAACTGAAGGAATTAGTGATGGATATATATTGGTGTATTTCAATTTGTGGAGGCACCTGTACTTAAAAATCTGATTCACAGATCAGTATCAGCAATTTTATTTTATTTTTTTCATTGCGCTACTCAGACTCTAGTTTTGTGAACAGCCCTTGTGAGCAGTAAAAGTAAACACTTTTCTTTTCCTGTTTTGCACAAACAATCCATTAAATGTTAATCACATGGAACCACACCTCATTGCACACACTGATACAATCATTACTTGCCTGCATTTCAATTTTGTCTGCTACTGCTGCGCTGCATGAATTTTGTATTCCCAAATATTTTGTGAGTTTATTTCCAATAATCACCGAACAGAACTCACTGTAGGTCTGGTGTGGAAGAAGGTCCGAGTCCCCTTATCAGCACGTTCATAGGACCACTGAGTGTTTTTCTTGTTATGTATCATTAACCAGCACACTGCCAACAGGCATGTCTCCTAAACAAAACAGGGCATTTTTCCTGTAACAACCTATATCAAATTTAGAGTATTTCCCTTTAAGAATGGAAGCTGGGTGTAGTGTTACCAAAACAGCCAGAACCATATGGTTAGATCTGTGCCACATGATGAAAAGATTCCCTGTTAGAAACAGACTAAATTGACCATAAAAATAACAGTAATGAAGATGATGATGGTTTTTCCTGATGGAGCTACAAGAAGGAAATTTACTATAGACTGCACCAAGAACACACATACAAACAAGGAAAGAGTATGATTAATGGAAAAAAGTCCTCATACAGACAACTTCCTGCTCTTAATCACAAAAAAAGATTCTGCCAAAGAGTGATTTGTTATGAAGGTAGAGACATCAGCTTTCACTGAGAATAACATTCCGGGAGTGTGCTGCGATCGCTGATGTTAAGATGTTATTTCTATTTAAATTTTGAATAATGAGTCGCGTTGCACATTTCTTTAAAAGGGGGGCCAATAAATTAGTGAGTTTTTTAACACACAGCCAGAGTGTGACCACAAACGTCTATATTGGCAGGACATGCACACGCACAAAGAAAAAGATACACATATGGACATAAAAGTGAAGCTTTTTAATGTGAGCGTAAACGCATCCCATCGCAAAACACCTCGCTGTCAGTGCATGGTAAGCTTTCTCACGCATGTTGTTTTCTCTTGGGTGTGTTTTTCACTCATCTCAGTCACTACGGGACAAAGTATGGAGAACCGTCACCATTACAGTCCATTAACATCAGATGTAAGAGCAGAGCGCATTAACGGCCTGATGGTTTCCTTAAGCGCTTTTATTCCATGGAAAAACTTATAGGACCATATGCATTTGCAGTTAGGGTCTGCTCTTAATGATCCATCTTTGCCAGATCTACTGTACATGTTACTGTGTGTGAGTGTGTATTTTTAATTCATATAAGGCTGTCATTAGGAAAATCAACTGAATGTGACATATGATCATTTAAAAGAAACAGATGACAACATTCAAATACAATATGTATGTAAAGACAGTATAAAAGTAAATGTCATACAAGTTTACTTTAATGCCAGTCACTTTTTAAATAGGTGAACATATGTAGTTTCCTAAAAAAAAAAAAAAAGTTATGATACAGTTATTGTACTTTTTCTAAAAACAAATTTGTTTTTCTCTTATGAAATATTAATAATTTAATGACACCTTGTTTAGTCTTTGTAGTGTTTTCTTTACAGTATAAACAAAGAAGAGTAAGATTAATATAATTATTGATTTAGTAATAATTACAATGAATAGAATAGAATAAAATAAAAATGATAGGCAACATAGCTAATAAAATGCTGAGTACAGAGTGTTTTGTGTGAACATGAGATACTGTAGATGCAAAGGGATGATCGAAACTGGTTTGTTTGAGTTTCGTTAAACAAATGGAGTGCAAATTATTGTCAGGAGGAAAATGATCATAGAATATATTTATTATTTGCATGTCTACCTGTATTAAAATCACTACCAGTTTTAGTCCTCAAATCAAAGAATCACCACAGGTTTAAACAAAAAAAAAAGGTACTTACTGATTTATGATGGTGCAGGTGTGGGACAAGAAGCGGTCAGAATTTTACCCAAAACATTCACATCTTCAGTGTTGTCAGTCCAAGCCCTTCCCTCAGGGTAACACCAGCAGGCTCCTGAATAAATAAGGCAGGACTCAAACCAATATCAGCATGCCTTCATCAGAGTCAAGCACCTTGTTTCCTTTTTGGTCAGTGATTAAAAGAAAAAAGCTCCTCTGCGGGGTCTGTGCGTGTCCTCTGTGGGCCTGCTGACTGTGCTGTCCTTGCTGAATTCACAGATGTATGTCAGACTAATCCACTTGATCTCCATCTGTGTCCTGGCTCTTTGCGTGTCACATTCTGCTCTTGCAGTGTGCTGTGCCTCCAGCTCCACCAGCAGAAATGAATTTGAACTGTGTCTGCTCTTACCTCCCTCTTCCTCCCCCACTATCCCCTCCTCTAGAGTAAACCGGTCTGTCCTCTAGAACTAAGGGTGGAGCATGCAGCCTGGAGTGGAAGCAGGGCATTATACATACCTATGAAGTGTTTGTGTGTACTGTATGAGTGTGTGTGTGTGTGTGTGAGAGAGAGAGAGAGGGAGAGAGAGAGAGAGAGAGTAAAAGAGAGTATTGTGTTCATCTGCATATGCATACTGTGTGTGTGCGTGCATGTGTGTGTGTGTGCAACCTTGTTCTGAATTTAATGCTTGAGCATAGGTGTGAGTGTTTATATGTGAAAAACAGACAGCAGAAGATACTGCAGACAGAGAAACAACCCCATCACTGTAGTAACATACAGTGGGTACGGAAAGTATTCAGACCCCCTTAAATTTTTCACGCTTTGTTATATTGCAGCCATATGCTAAAATCATTTAAGTTCATTTTTTTCCTCATTAATGTACACACAGCACCCCATATTGACAGAAAAACACAGAATTTGACATTTTTGCAGATTTATTAAAAAAGAAAAACTGAAATATCACATGGTCATAAGTATTCAGACGCTTTGCTCAGTATTTAGTAGAAGCACCCTTTTGAGCTAATACAGCCATGAGTCTTTTTGGGAATGATGCAACAAGTTTTCCACACCTGCATTTGGGGATCCTCTGCCATTCCTCCTTGCAGATCCTCTCCAGTTCTGTCAGGTTGGATGGTAAACGTTGG
>NW_018127886.1:2833665-2855884 GCF_001952655.1 Monopterus albus | reverse complement strand
TGAATACTTATGACCATGTGATATTTCAGTTTTTCTTTTTTAATAAATCTGCAAAAATGTCAAAAATTCTGTGTTTTTCTGTCAATGTGGGGTGCTGTGTGTACATTAATGAGGAAAAAAATGAACTTAAATGATTTTAGCATATGGCTGCAATATAACAAAGAGTGAAAAATTTAAGGGGGTCTGAATACTTTCCATACAAATACCTTGGGCTTTGTTAGTGAACAGGGGCTGTGTACTTCTACTTGTCCTGGAATACTGATTGGCTGAGTCAGCCAGGTCAACAGTGGTTATGCCTTTGGGGTGCACACAGAGCAGCGAAGCTTAGTGCACAACAAGAACAAAGTTTTGTACCTTTTAGTTTTAATGTCTGGTTCTTCAACACATACACACATGGCCATAAGGAGATAAAAGTTGCCATGCATGCAGACACTCACAGGTGTACACAGTGAGTGAATTAATAAAATCATGCACACACACTGCCTTGTTCACAAACTTTGAACACAAACAAAAATCCAACCAAACATGCAAATGGTAGTGATGTAGCCAAATTTATTTGGAGAAGTAAATTGCAGTTTTCTCTCATTTTTTTCCCTAAAAGCAGCAGTTAACAAGGAAACTATAGATCATATTTTATGAGTACTACATCATTTCCACTTAGTGGCCCCCAGCAGCATGCATTCGCACACATACAGGCAGGCAGGATGCCTGTGGCACACTCTTTTTCTGTTTGGCCCAAAGCCAGTGAACCCTGGCCAGCAAAGACTGAATTGTCCCATATTGTTAGAAAATCTGAGGTTTCCTCTAGCAGTGCCACCAGATTCACATCAGATGTTTCCCTCAGTCGAACCCTTTAGTCATACAGCTGGGGAGGTGGGGCTGGAAGCTCCATGAGAATCACTCTAATATGATTATCCTGGCCCCTCTGGTCTTAGAGGACACTGGGTTACAAAGCAGTGAAGCAAGATCATTAATCTACTTTGTTTGTTTAAAGGCTACACATGACAACTGATGAACAAGAGAAAAGGGGGGGGGGGGACCCAGGGCCCAACAAAAAAAAAAGCATCCATCATGAAGAAAGATGAAAGAAGAAAAAGAAAGGGGGGGGGGGGGGACACAGGGCACAACAAAAAGAAATGCATCCATCATTTTCAATGAGTGACAGAAAGATAATTAATGGTTTGCTCACATTTGGCTTGAGTTTGAAGGTTAAGCGAGCAAAGCCTTGAATAAGACACCCTAATGGTTTCTCACATTTGGCATGAGTCTGAAGGTTAAGCAAGCAAAGCCTTGAACAAGATACCCTGTATAAAATAATTTATCCACCAACATTAAATCACTATTATCTATGATCAAAACCGAATAATATCTCTTGAGCATTTTGTTCAGTCTCAAAGCAGCACTGAAGTCAAAGACGAATGTTGGGACCTCTAAATATCTTAATCTGTGAACCTTTTCCTCTGAGATTTCAAGCTGGACATTCTCCCACATGTTGGAGCTTATTTCCAGCTCCTAGTATAGTGCCAGAAACAAAAACGACAGCTGTTTTTCTCTAAGAAGGGGTCTCTTCTTAAAAGACACTTCAATGACTTCTCTCCAAGATGTCTTTATTCAAATGCAGGTGTTGACAGTTATAAATAAATGATGTGTTGTATGATTCACTTGTGTGGTCAATCAGAGTAGAGACAGATGTAGATGTCTGGAGAAGAGAAAGATGGAGACAGCCCTGGAATAAACAACTCAGTCCAAAAATAAGTCACTCACTCAAGGTCACTTTTCAGTCTGAAGTGATTGGTTTCATCTCCGACTCTACAAACATGGCTACCATCAAGCCTCAGTGTGATGAGGTTTAGCTGAATGTTCACTCAGTGGGATAAAAATAAATAAAATTAATTAATTAAAATAACTTAACAGATCATTTGTCTTCCTGAGGACAGCCTGAATTAGGGCATTCCTTATAAGTGCAACAGAGAACAGAACACCTGGTCTGGCATCTAAACATTAAGAAACATTGGAGGGAATCCATCATTTGTCAGAGGCAGATAAAAAATGTAGGACTCGTCTTGGGTCAGTCATTGATAACCAGGATAATATACTGCAGGAGGTTACTTTGGCAACAAAGTGCAGTTTTATTTCTATCAAAGGTACTATTATTGCCATTATCCTCCGAGTTCTTTCCTACAAAATGCTACTAGCATGAATCACTTTTGCAAACATAAAAAGCAAATTCCACTTTTATTTTGGGCATAAATTGAGTGCAATTATACAGACCTATGTAACGAAACATCTTTGATTTAGTTCAGCTGTAGGAAGTAGTTTCCCCACATGCTGTAAACCTCATATAAGAAGAATGCAAATGAGAATATAAAGCTCTTTTGCTTTGTTTTTATAATTTTATTTTACAGTGCATCTTTTTTTTTATCAGCTAATCAAATATTTTGCATGTTACTGAGCTCCATTTTATAAAGTGACTACAGCTGTAAGATCAATGTGAAGTAAAAATATTTTTATTAATGAAGCACTGTGGAAGGAAAGTGAGTTGATCTGGGATCAGATTTATGGTCTTTCAGCTGCAAGATGATCTCTATAAGCAAACGTCAAGCAGCTTGAAAGTGCAGGCATTATGAACGTGACATGTTGTTTACTTTATATTTGATTCAAAAACCAAATTATCCATTACTGATCATAATCTGTTTAGGAAATTCCAAAGCATTTAAAAGTGGAGTGGTGAATTCATGCAAGTTCTATACAGAAGGTCACAGAATCATAGCTAGAGCCACTTTTCAAAGAGGAAACTAGCACCTCACTGAGATAATGTTTTCCTTTAATTTCTCACCCAGCTCTAGATGAATAAACTGAAAGATAGACCTGTGACTCTCACTGTCAGGCTGTTAATGAGAGCCGGCTGTCACATGCACAGTGCAGGTGGCTTACACATGAATTTCAAGTATGAGCAAAGACATTGCACTGGGCACCGCTGTATGAATGTGATTTAAGTCTCTGGCCAACTAAAGCAAATTGCAACTTTTATCGGCCTCTACAAGCTTAAACTGATGCTGTCTACTATAACAGTACTGCAATAAATGCTCCCCTCATGAAGGTGATAATGTGATAAACAGTTTAACAACAACTGGACATTATTGCCGTCATGAAGGGAAGGTTTACTGCAGTTCTATTAAACTGTGTTATTTTGGTAGGTATACCCAGTAAACTGTTAACTGTGGGTGACGAAGACAGATTAACTATCTATTAAACTGTGTTATTTTGGTAGGTGTACCCAGTAAACTGTTAACAGCGGGTGACGAAGACAGATTAACTGCTAGAAAGGCAGACAGATTAAAAGTATGTAGCTGTGTGTTTATGGTGCACGCCACATATTTGTGATGTCTGTGGTTGGGTTGAGTCCACCCACACACCTATGTGTCATATCTCCCCCTCCTCCCCTGGTACAGCTTGAACAGGTCGCCAGTCTATAACAGGGCTAACACTAAGAGACAGACAACCACACACACCCACACTCCTACAGGCAAGTTAGAGTCGCCAATCAACCTAAGCTGCATGTTTTTGGACTGTGAGAGGAAGCCGGAGTACCCGGAGAGAACCCATGCAGACACAGGGAGAACATGCAAACTCCACACAGAAAGGCCCTGGGTCTTCCGGGGCTCAAACCCAGGAGGTTTTGTTGTACATATATATTTTCTGCAGGTCTATTGTAACTGTCAAGATTTCAAACCTGTTTATTTCTCAGCCTCCTCATGTGTTTCTTTTTCTTTTTGTAGTCACTTGGTTTATTGGTCTATTTTTCATGCTCACTCTATCGAAGTTTCCTCATTGCTCGATGACGATGATGGATGAAGTATAAACAACAAAGTCTGTATTTTGACAAAAAAGAACAATCAACAGAAAAAAACTGAGAAGAAAAGAAGCACAAAAGAGAAGAGAGAGAAACAGAAGAAAACTGAAACATGACAGACAAGCTGGGGCAACAGCTGAGGGAACAATATGTTCATGGTTTAACTCAGTTTGAGTTAATACACTCTGTCCATCCATCCTCCATGTTCCTGCATCTCCTCTGCAGTAAACAAAGCAGTTAAGAACAGGAAAGATGTAATTCAAGCAAAAAACAAAGCAGTTAAGAACAGGAAAGATGGGATGGGCTGTAATTCAAGCAAAGAAGATGTATTAAAGGCGGTGGAATGGTGGATATCTGTATCCTGGAAAAAGGAGAACGGACACCATGAGGAGAAAGCAATAAAGGGATTAAATGGGAAGGAAGACAGTGGGATAAAGAAGGAAGAGGTGGGAAACTGTCAGTGTTTGGTGAAGAGAAACTAAGAAATGAGAACACCAGTCATGTCACAGTGGAATAAAGTGCCCAGTGTCATCATCTTCTAGCAAAAGCAGATTGTAACTAAACGTGATGGTTGTAGGAGGCCGTGTGGTCATGTGTATACACAGAGCATGTACATCGGTGACCAGTGCAGTGTGGCGCATGTTTCCATATCCTACAGAAGAAAGTTTGAGTAATGTAAATAAAACAAGTGAGTGTCCAGACGCACTGAAAAAAAGATTTGTTGGATTTACTTGATTGTATGTGTACATCGGCCCCACACAATGATAATGTGTAAAACCAACATAATTTTCTTTAGGGCTTAATTTGTTTGAATTATGTTAACAGAGGAAATATGAATGAATTGTGTTGCATATACTAGCATAATTTGTGTAAATCCAAAGACCCGGTAAGTCCTTTTTTTCAGTGCGGAGATGCATACTTGGTGAATAGCATGCTGTACACTTTCAGGGCCTCTGGGATGTATTGGAAGTGTCAAGAACCTGTGGCCTTCAAAGTTTTCACTTTCTCAATGTCAGCCAACAGTCTCTGCTGTGTCTAGACTCAAAACCTGCTGTGTTTGTGTGTGTGTGTGTGTCTACAGACACGCATGCCTATCCAACAGTGGGCCTCTCCATTGTTACAATGGTTAAAAAAAAACAAGGGGCATTTTGGAAGTCCATTATTAGTCATGCTTTAATTCATGTAATTATCATGTCATTATAGTTGTTTGTAAAATCATCTTATGAATTTATTTCAGTTTCACATTGTTGTGCCATCTTAATAAGTTTTTCAAAAGATTTGTTTTTTGCAGTGTGCTACCTGCACACAATTAACATTTTACAATTATTTTTATCATCTTTTGTCCCGATAGAACCAAAGTATTTCCCGCCACTGAACGTAGGCGGTTCCATCTTCCGAGCTAGCTTACCGCTTATGGTGCTGCTAAATGACATGTAGTGATGTGTGCACGCACAACGACTACCAATATTAAATGTCGGATTTCAAATCAATCTTTGCTGTGATGACAACAAAAGTAATGTTGTAACAGGTTGTTTTTTGGAGGGAGTAACTGTAATATTATTACTGAAATTTTGTTTGCAACTTTTTACATTACTTGTTACTGGGGAAAATAATATTATTACGGCAATGTGTTACTAGTGATGTGTTACTAGTAACACATTATTAGTAATGTATTACAACCCAGCACTGGTTTTGTTACTCTAATGTCTTTCCACTTAACCACTATGAGGTGCCAAAGATGGTCCTAACTTTGCCTTTGAGCATCCAAAGGAAAAAACCCTCAAAAAAAAGAATGAAACCATCATGAACTAAATAATTAAACTATTAGGGGACTGTGTGGAAGTTCTGGGGTTTAATTTTTATGAGGCTTGATAAATTTTAAAGTCCAAAGGGACTGTGATGGAATAGAGCTCATAAACTGCCTGACCAGATGGCTCAGGGTGTTACACAGCTGTTCTGAAAATTTGAGGTAGCCCTCCAAAAGATGTACGCAAACAATTTATGAGCAGTGTGTGTGTGCTTCAAAATAAATTAAGCTGAAATGTGCCCAAACTGTTAGTTCAGAGTTTTGAGAAAGACATGGGTTTGATCCTTAAGCTCACTGAGTTTTGAAGTTCAATTCCAAAAGATTCAAATACAGCTCAGTCTGACTAAATGTCTCAGGATGTTAGATAACTCTTGGAAGTTCAGGATTTATGTGGCTCAGTGAGGACCAACACCCAAAGTGAAGACTGTGAAGCACTTAAAGAAAAACACAAATCGTAGCATGTTGGGTTAATTTGCAACCTTGAGATGGCAGTGGTGCAGTATCTGGTTCAAATCCTGCTCAGTTTGGATTTATGGCTCATCAAAACCAATGCTGCTGCAGAGCTTTTTTCTACAGAGGCAGAGACAATGGGTTATCAGATGGAAAACCACAAGCTGCTACTAAACTTGGTTTTTCTTAATTAATGATTAAGCATTTGTTTGTTTGTCACCTCACAGCAAGAACGTTCCAGATTTGAGTCCTAGTCAACCCAGGGCCTTTCTATGCGGGGTTTGTGTGTTCTCCCTATGAATGCCAGGGTTCTCTCCGGGTACTCCAGCTTCCTCCCACAGTCCAAAGACATGCGGTTTAGCTTGATTGGTGCCTCTAAATTGCCTGTAGGAGTGAGTATGGTTATTTGTCTCTAAGTATCAACCCTGTGATAGACTGACAACCTGTCCAGGGTGGACCCCGCCTCTCAC
Source organism: Monopterus albus (assembly GCF_001952655.1). Classification (NCBI taxonomy): domain Eukaryota; kingdom Metazoa; phylum Chordata; class Actinopteri; order Synbranchiformes; family Synbranchidae; genus Monopterus; species Monopterus albus. Next base: position 2,849,304 of record NW_018127886.1, on the reverse strand, counting down.
CCAATGTCAGCTGGGATTAGCTCCAGACTCCTGCGATCCTCTTCAGGATAAATAGTTTAGATAATGTATGGATGGTATGGTTAGCTCTGTTTTTCTCTGAGGCTGTCTATAGGAGGTTACCCCAGCCACATGTACCTGCATATCTTGGTGCAGTACAGATTGGAATAACTATGAGAAGTAATGTATGAAGAAATGAATGGTGGTAGAACATGGATAATCACCAGGGCTGCAGATATTTGTTTAGATCTCCTTAAATCCTGGGACATCCCACACTGATTCCCAAGACATAGACTGACTCAGACAGGGTTAACACAAAGTGGAAGAGAGGGGTGAAGAGCCAGACAAAGAGGCAGCCTGTGGACAAAGGAGGACTATGTGTTATATCAAATGAAGCAACATAAACAATATCAAAGCAAAATAAATCCAGGCTGGAAACCAACACTAAATGTTTCACCTAATGAGGACTGGAGTCGGAAGCTGCATTGTAGCCCAAATGTGAACATACAAACACACATTCATACTACTTTGTGCCTTCTATCAAAATGTGCACTTGTTTATATCATATTAAGAAGCCAGTGGTCCCCTGTGGAAAAAGCACTTTAAATCCAAAATGGATGTGTGTGTAGATCTGTGTGCCTGTGCATGTTTGCAAGTACTGTATGTAGCCATTGCTGCATTCACTCTCAGGAACGACTGTTTCCATATGCATGTTGCATGCATGAGTGTTGATGTCAAGGAGTTAATGATGATGGTGTTTATTTATCTCCTGAGGTGGAAAATGGTAAACGGGGCTGAAAAAGTGCAGTGTCTGGGGCTGCAGAATGAACCAGGAAGAGGGAGAGTGAAGAGGGAGAGGTGAGACCTCTTTGTGGGGACCGAGCGAAAAGAGAGCGCCTTTTCAAAAAAGAGTTTGTTTACATGTTCACATGTTCCTCTTCTCACTGATCAAATCAAGTGTTTCTGCATGTCTGTCTATGGCATCAAGTTGGTGTCCACCCTGCTATCATTGGGACCATAAGCATCATGCAAGGATATGTTGCTGCACATAAGTTCATTTAATAACTCTTTGGACACTGTGGCCTATGGGGTTTGTTAAAGGAAAAGGTGAATAATACAGATCTGATATGTTTAATGTAAATTATGGTATGCACTACTAATAACTCCACAATTACACAGCTGTTTTTACTATGGTTTGTTTGTATGTTAATCCAAATTTCCCTGAAGTGCACTGACCCCCCGAAATACAGTCAATTTAGACACGTGTTGATATGAAGGTGTTATCAGGAAACAACTCATCATCATCAGCCTGCTCTCTGCTCTGATTTGGAGCATGGTTCAAATAATGTGGATAAAAATAGTTTTCAGTCCTGAGGGTAGATCTGAGTGTTTCCTGAGTTTAAAGCCACTAAGGAGCTGGAAACATCAAGGCTGGTTCCAGTTATTCATCAAGGAAAGAGGGGAAGGAATGGAGGAGTAGAAGGTCTCCGGGATGAACGGATTGAAGGAGGACGGGAAGAACCTAACGGGATGCAGAGATCACAGACTCTTAAATAAGGAGCAAATTTTTGGTTTTTGCTTTAAGGAGGAAACTGGTCACGTAATGGAAAATCTCAGACATGGTAATAGGAGGCAGCACATAAGAAGAGTGATGAAAGCAATAAAAAACAGAAGCACATGGGTTCACACACATACACAGACATATAGAAACAACCATGCATTCATACAATAGGGCATTTAAAAAGATAATGCTCATCTCTTGTTACAGTCAATGAAACATTAAGTATGTTGGTCACCATAAGTGTCAGGTTAGTGCTCTTTGCAGAGAGGGCTTTCTCATTTATGCTAGTGTGTTTGCTTGTGTGTAATCATGTGTATGTATGTGTGTGTATGTCTCCCTAGTTCCATTTGCTTAATGAAGGCCTCCTGTGTAAAAGGAGTGTTAAGACCTGATCAGGCTCAGAGTGTCAGCCTGATCAAGAGGGCTAATCTGATAGTATACCTTTGTTAGACCACATCTGGATATGCACATACTGTATGTGTGAATGTGTGTTAAGCATACATTTTGATCCTGATCATGATCACCTGTCAGCAGACACCTGTGACTGTGTTTATAACACTCTTCCCATAGCTTCTCAGGGAGCATGTGCCTGCAGTTCCCAGTGAGAGGAGAGTGAATATGCAATGGAAACCCTGCAACACTTTGACCATTCAGGCCATAAAAAGGTCTCCGTGTACAACTTTTCTGCTGTGAACAGAGGTGTCACTTCAACTTCGGAGATTGCGATGTTGGGGCAAACTGTTTTGTGTCCTGCCGTGCAACATAAAAAAACCTTTCATAAGTTGAGTGCAGTGAGAACCCAACATGGCAGTCCGGGCCCTTTCCATCTGTTACTGCTCAGTCTGAGCTCCTGTGTTTGTGATGACAAGGCTGTGACAGGGCAGTAATGACACTGCATCAACTGGCCAAATGGGATAGATGACAAGGTGCTGCCCACTGAGTTTTGTGAAGCATTTAATGTCATCTCTGTGAAGTGTGCCACATTACACTGTTTACAAGAACTGAGAATACATTAAATGACTATTATTGTATTAAATTTGAACTTATAGGTTGCTTTATTAGTGACTGAGGTGAAGCCCTAACTTACTACAAAGTAAACCATAGGTGGCCCCTGTTCTTCTAAACTCTTTAGCAGATTGGGTGTGAACAATGGTGTATAGAGATGGGAAAGAAATACAGTATATGCAAGTCTGATGTGAGTTGTTTAGTAGAACAGAGCAGGAATTATGGTTGATTTCAGTTTACTATTTCCATGGATAATGAGATGGCAATGCAAAGAATTGGCAGTGAATAAAAGGTGTCAGAGCTTAGGCTTTAGGATTGTCCTGACTTGTTGCCATTTCATTTAATTTCATCTGCCTCCTGGAAGGACTCTCCCCTGGTTTTCTTTATTTTTTCTTTGTTTAGGCAACAGGATGAGGGCGGTGAAGAGGTTTGAAGTGAGTAAAGAGAAGGAGCCAGGCAGGTATATGCACATAAAGGGTTGCTGAAAGAAATAAATCACAAAAATATTGTGACTGTTCGGTTTTGAACCTTTACCATCAGAACCAAAACCAACAGTGTTTAGTTTAGTTTTTTCTAATTTGAGGATATGAATATTGAGAATCATATATTGCAAAAGTAAGACTGTGTATCCATTTATAAAAGACATTTATGGGCAATATACTGTATGTTGTCAAACCCACGTGTGCTTGTTATACCATCTTCATTCCCTCATGATTCTCTCACCTATTCCTTAAGATAACATCAGAAATGAGATAGAAGTGAAAAATAAAATTAGAACTCTAATGCAGTTTTATTACGAGCTTTAATTTTATTTAATGCTTGTATTTTAAGAAACATGCCCTACGTGATAAAACATAATTGCAGGACATCACCTGAGAACACTGTGTCAGGGACACAGGACAGTGACTGCTCCATTCCCTCTGGATTTATCCAAAGACTAGGTTAACAGGAGTTATTCCAAGATGGCGAGATTAAAGCGAAAGTGGAGGCTGGGCCATTGCTAGACTGTGTTTTCATATCAGGTGATTTTCGTCAAATATCACATCAGGTGTCAGTGATTCGCCTGCCCTTAGTTCGCACTGCTAGTTAAAACTGTGCTGTCTATCAGCAACCTGCCAGCAGATTCATCAGAACTAAACACTCCTGTAGCCAGCAGATACATTTCATTGACAGTGGGAAGCCTGCATAGTTGTTTCTTTTATTAGTATATATTCAGCACAACATAACTTGAGCACATTTGCAGCAGAACCTCAGAGACCCACTTCGGGTTTTGTGGCAACAAGGGTATTTCTCCCCTTTGCTCCAGACTTTATTCATTTCATACAGGAGCCAGACAGCCTTGATGTACCCGCCTACAGACAAAAATCCTGGCAAGATATCCCAGTGAATGAAGAAATATAATCAAAGCTGTGTTTTCTGGTGGATTTGCAGAAATCTGTTTTCATCAAAACTCTTTTTGAAAGCTTCACCAGAGAATAGCAGAGAGAGTATTAAAGAAAGTGAAGAAAAGTAGTCTAAATAAATACAGATCAGGAAGTCATGCCAGATTATAAGACACAGAAAAAAAAGACCCATACCTGTCACCTAACAGCTACTGGTACCTTTAGAGTGACTGCACATCTTTTATTATTACACATTTACTCTCTTGATAGCCTGTGCCTGGCAACAGGTTGGAGACGGTCCTGGTCAGGTTGTGGCGATGATCACACACTGTGTGCAAAGAGCTGAGTCAGTGGATGTGGATGGCAATCAAGAGTGGGAAATATGCTTTGTGAGAGCATACTGGCTTTGAACTGGTGAATACAAAGAGCTGCAAACTGTATGTGTGTGATTTTTCATGAGTGCAGCATGTGACTCCAGCAGAACCCCCCCCCCGAACTCACAGCAAGGGAACAGATGGTAAAACTTTTATTAGAATTACAAACAGGATTCAAAAAAAGTGAGAAATATTGGCAAGAACAAGAGAATGTCTTTAGATGTAACAAATACTGCATTAATAGCCACTAATTTTACAACTCAACCATCCCTTCCTCCCTCTCCAGTGCACATCTGGCCAAAGTGCTGCAGTGACCTCGTTTCTTTCTGATGAAAGACAGAATGTCAATGTTCTCAGAAGACACAGCAAGCCTACTAATTTATCACTAACATGAAATCAACCAGAAATAGCTCCCAAACACTCTCACTCTCACTTTGCCAAGAGGCTTTCAGAGTTAAGGTGGGGGGGGAACAATATGTGAGGTAGTTAAGGAAGAGACTGTCCTCCTGTTAAATACTATTTAGACACAATGCATTAAAGTGCACCTGAAGCCTCAGATTTCCCCTCTCAGGGATGAAAGACAAGGCACAGCACATTGTTGTACAAGGCACAAGATAAGCACAGGAGTCAAGTAAAACAAGTAGGTGTGTTTTTGTTCAAATAAGAAACTGTATTTTGACTATGAGCACAGAGTAAACCCTGGGCTTACAGCAGTGGCAAGGTGAACAACAGTCAGAGACACTTTCTCAGAGTGATCCAGATTCAAGCATCGTGCTGGCCAGCACATGCTCACTGGATGCATTTGTAGGTCAACTAGCAGTCAATGATCAAATAGGAAGTCAGGTAACCAAAGGGGCAAAATAGGTCTCTTTTAATGGGGATCATTGAAGGATCACTTTACTTTTAATAGAGCTGCAATGATAAGGATGCTATGATCTCAATATCATCTACTGCTAAAACCAACTTCATTACACACACACACACACACACACACACACACAAAAGTGCAGCTCCTGTGACAATGGCATTTAGGTCTGATGCTTTTTTGGCTTCTAGCATTCTGAAAGATAAGGCAGCAGTGGAGTGTTTCAACAGCTGAACTCCCTGGTTATCAAACTATAGCAGCTATATATCATACTGTTCTTGTTCCAACTCCTGACCAAAACCTTAGTCTATTACCCTGGTTCTCCACCTTGTGCTCCAGCCACGTTCACATTCACCCCTCTCTATGCCATACTCCTTGATATTTTTTCTATATCCATTTCTGCCAAGCACACATTACCTACTCCCATGTTCATTATTCTTCTCTGATTGGGGCTGTCATTGCTGAAGAGAAAGCGAAGAGGACACACGGAGTCCATATCACACTCAGCTGGGCCCATGGGCGAAGAATAGCTAACTGCTGACGTAGCTTATTGTTGCTAAGCCATAGCTATGGGGTGTGTGGGTGTGTGTGTGTGTGTGTGCCTTTGTATTACTTACATTATGGGGACCAAAACCTATTAACACACACACACACACATTGAATTGTAGGGTGGCAACATGGTGTGAGGTTAGGGTGAGGTTAAGTGTTAGGTATTAGGGTTAGGGTTAAGCAAGTAGTGATTATGGTTAAGGCTAGGATTAGTCTACAGGAAATGAATGTAAGTCAATGTAAAGTCCCCACAAGGAATGAAAACGGGGGGGCGCAAGAGAACAGAGGCTGGCTGAATGGATACAGCTGTGTTCAGCTGAGCCTGATCAGAGGCAAGTTGATTGGTAACCTGCCCTCCACTATATAGCGCAGAAGAATGAACGTGAGTAAAGGAGCATGTTCATATGTAGCAGAAATTACCCCCTGCAGCTACACTGGACTAATAGTGTGTGTAAAAAGTGACAGAAAGGGAATATGAGAAAGGGAGGTGTCAGCATTAATCTTATAAACACTGATGAAAATATTAAACATGGTATTTTAAAGAGATAAAAGGAACAGGAATGAAGGAGAAGGAGGGAGGAGATGCAGGTGATGAAGACATCTAAGCTGGCACTAAGTGAATACTTGAAAGATAAAACACATGTGTATGACTGCACATGATACAAGAAATGCCAGGCTGACAGTTTCAATAAGAGAATAACCACACATATTTCTAGTGGTATCTTACTTTGTACACTGTACTGCGTGCATAAAGTTTTTAAATGTCAGGCAAAGTTTTGAGATGTCAGCCTCCACCCCAGCACAGTGGGGGTAAATATATATTTTGTGGTGCGCACTGGATCAAACAATTGAACAAAAATCAGTAGCAAGCTCTTGTTTTTTCAGAGACAGAATCTCCACTACCTTGGATAATCACAGCGTGCTGTGAACACTGTTAATAGAGACCACTGCAATAGAAGAACATATCATATTTACAATAAAAAAACAGTGAGCAATAGTGACACTGTTAATCTGGATTGACAAGCAGTTCTCCAAATGCAATGTAATGTAAAATCTTTACAGCCAGTTGGGACCCTTCACAGGTTTATACAAGGACTGAATGATGGCTCACAGAGGTCGAGCGGCCTGTGGTTTGTCTCATGGTCCCGCTCCAGAAAAGGCTCAGAGGGGACAGAGCAGCTCAGGAGGGGGAGCGGGGATGAGGGGAGAGTGTGAAGCTCCATATACAGTGATGGGAAGTGATGAGAGGTACAGTGAGGTAAAGAGCCCAGGTGGAAGAATATGATCATAAAAAGCTCTTATAGAAAGCACAACAACAACAAAAAAAAGACTGAGGACATGTAGAAGCCAACTTGCTGTCTCTCTTGGGTGAAAAACTGAGAAGAGCAGAGAGAAAAAATTGTTAAAAACAGCCAGCTGGCAAGGAACATGTGGTGATTCACTGTTCACCATATGATTGTTGATTTTCTAAAAACAAAGGAAGGAGTCTCGTCACAAAGGATTTGTTCTGAAGAAACAACTTTCCCACACAACTGGACACATGATAAACTGGCCTGTGCCATTACAATGGAATATGCCGTAGTGACCACAATCAGTCAGAAACAGACAGGTGGGATTATTTGTACAACATATGAGGTCACTGCTGAATTATAACATCGAGCTACCTGCTCCCCCTCCTGCGTTCGCTGGCTCAGAGGACCAGGGATGTTTTTCTCAATATGACTGTATGGTTAAAGTATTTTAAAAACTAGATGAAACAGTAATATATGGAGATCTTTTACCAGGGGAAACTATTACAAATGGATTGGTTGTGTTGCTAAATTGGGAACATTTCAACAGGGAGCAAATCCACAATCCTTCATACTTGTCTTGCAAACACGTAGTGTGAATCCAAGAGCCTGATTCCTGGAAGTCCATCAAAAGAAGCAGAATCTGACCTTAATGCTCCCAGTTATTCAGAGCAATATGCAGCGTTCACAAATGTTTTCACAGTGCAGTCATTGTAATAGCATTTGTTGGGTTTCTCTCTATAATAATGTAAGGTCTACACTTTGCTACTTTAACAAGATTTTTGTTGTGATTTGGTGCTATACAAATAAAACTGAATTACTCCAGAGTGATAACATATATTCTGCATTTTGCCCATGTGAGACACTGAAGCACACACACATGCAATTGAGCTCATTTTGCTTCATATGAGCAAGTAGCAGCTTTAATAAGTGGTGTTGCCACCTACTGATGAAGTGTAAAACAACAACTTGTTATCCAAAGTTGTGAGTAAGACACCGATGGAGCATGAAATTGTAAAACAAACAGGAGGATCAGTGAGCTTTATTAACTGGAGCAGAATAATGTTTATCCACACCCAGAGGCCAGAGCAGAGCAAGGGCAAAGCATCAAGATAAACCTTATATATAAGAATTTCCTGTTGTATAAAGGATATATACACATTCAATTACCAATTTATTAGGCACACCTCTGAAATTGACTGGAGTCTGTTATAGACCGGATTGTTTGGATACTGTAGTTTGTGGTGCTGTTGAAGTGTTCCGCATTATAAACAGACGTTTCTGCTATTTGGCCTAGCCTCATCAATAAAAATGGAGTGGACAGAAAACACAGAAACAGATCAGATACACAGGTCAACATCATCACAAACAGCAGCATCCCAAGTGGCCAAAGCTGAATCTTTAAAACAATTTCAACAAAAGCTGAACATTGTCACCTTCATGTAGGAGGACTTATTGTAGCACCGTTATTACTTTTAACAAGGTGTACCTAATAAACTGCCAACGGAGTGGATATACGGCTTGAAAATTTATTTACTTCAGCTTCCAATCTCGTTTGAGCAATGTTTCAAAACTAAAAAAATCAGTGTAAGGTACAGTAGGTCATTTCTTTATTGATCATATTCATGTTATACAGTATATATGCCCACACCCAGACATGAGGTTTAAGAACTTTTGCCTGTATAAAAGGTAAAATAACAGTATATCCCTCTGACATGTTCAAAACTAAGGTGAAAAGATTATTATGGTACAAGCAAACTCAGCTTTAAGAACAGTAATTTGATGTACACCTCTTCTGATGATACAGTATGAATGAAAAAACAACATCTCCATAATTGTCAAAATACAGGTATGTGAACATACAGGACAGTACAGTATATATTACACAGTTTGATATAATGACAAAAAAGGTTGAGACTATCAATGAAGACTGAGAAATATAGCAAAGGAGGCCTTTGTATGTTTCATAACAATTTGTCCAAACCCATATTTGAATCTGAATGACCCTGATGAATTCATTATAAATAAATATATAACCTATCCTTACAGTACAATTTATAATCTATAGGAGTAATAATGAATATTTGTCAAATGTAGACCATTTTAAAAGAGGTCCAGTAAAGATCATTATTAAATGTGAAAGACCCAGGTGTTTGTACAGTTAACTGTGTGAACAACAACAAAAAAAAACAAACATTCTGATGTCAGCCATAAGATGTGACGCTATGGAAACAGATGTACATCGACATCCTCTCTCAGGCTATATACCTGTCCCAGAGAGAGACACCTGTTCAGACTCACACCTCAAATCAGTATGCATGTACATGGTGTCCTGAATGATTTAGAGCTCTGCAGTGAGCTGCCCTTTACTCTGGATGACCCTCATGACAGACTGGACCACCTCTGACGTAGTCCCCTGACCCCCAATATCAGCTGTGTGCAACTGCAAAAACAAAAATACAAAGGATGCTCACAAACACATTTATTCCATTTAAGTTAGAACATTACCAAATGCCATGAAGATTTAGCCCTGGTGAATGTCTCCTGCCACATAATGCATTTGTATGGGTGCATTGTGGTTATTAAGTTCCTGTAGGCAATAAATAGCTTCCTGGCATTGAAAAATGAAATGCATATCACATATCATTTGTGCTGTCAAAGCAATATCCAATCTACTGCTGTGGATAATAAGCAGATCAGTTTTTGTAAAACCAGTTATCATGCAAAGTAGTACTTCTCTGAGTTTTGTGATAGTAAAAGGACACAATCCTGCTTTGTGTAAATGCACTGTTATACCCACTAGGAAGGATGCCAGACCTGGCATCAGAGCCTAACAATAATGGCCTGTTAGATGATGGAAGACTTACCCTGGTTTCATTCATGGTAACGAGGACGGCATTCCGGATTAAACTTGCATAGTCATAAAGCCTGGAGGCATACAGGAGAAAGAATTATTTCCATTACTTGTATAGCACAGTCACAACTTTGCATCTCAGATGCAACTTACTTAAGGTGGTCCAGCATCATGCAGCTGGCTAGCAGCATGGCAGTGGGGTTAGCAATATTCCTGTCTGCAATACTCTTCCCTGTGTTTCTGGTGGCCTGAGGGAGCCAGAGGAATAGGCCAAGAAAGAGAAAAAGGCCAAAGTTACAATGCATATACATGAGACAGATATGATTTGTGCATTTTCCATCCTTTAAAAACAGAGGAGATGGTGTCCTGCTAACCAGCACTTGCCAAACACTCACCGTTTCAAAGACAGCATAGTCACGACCATAATTGGCCCCAGGTACAAGGCCAGGCCCTCCCACCAGGCCTGCACACACATTGCTCACCACGTTCCCATACAGATTGGGCATCACCATCACATCGAACTGCTGGGGCTTGGACACCAGCTAAGCACACATACACATATGACAGCAGGAGAATAATTTAGACCTAGAAACATTCACAAACCTTACTTGAAGGCATTAAAAGGTCATCAATCACCTGCATGGTGGTGTTGTCCACAATCATGCTGTCAAATGTGATTTCTGGGTAACCAGAAGCCACTTCTCTGCAACACTGAAGGAACAAGCCATCAGCCAGCTTCCTGTTGGAGCAGAAAGGTCGTACTCAATTTCCAGCACCAAGAAACTGTACGACTCATGAGACCCGATAACTCCAAACTTACATGATGTTGGCCTTGTGTACAGCAGTGACCCTGCGCCGACCTTTCTCCCTGGCCAGTTGGAAGGCATAGTCAGCAATCCTGAGGGAATTGTTCCTGGTGATGATCTTGAGACTCTCCACTACCCCTGATACACTCTAAAGGAAGACAGTGAGGAGAATAACAGAAAAAAAGACAACTAAAGTACTGAACACTACAATGTTGAAAGATGAAAGCAGACTAGAAAGACATATGAAAGTGTGTACATTTTTGTCTTTTTTTTACTTGTAGTTTTAATTTTATTCAGTTTTAAATTGTTGTGCACATCAGGGGCCATTGGGCTGGAGTCAAATTGTATTTTATTGATAATACTAAAGTTTATGCTTATAGAATACAAGAGTGTTTCAGCAGACAGTACAAGTGACTGTGCTTCTGTTTTGTCTGACCTCATGCTCCAGACTGCTGTACTCTCCCTCTGTGTTCTCCCTGATAATCATAATGTCAATGTTCTTGTGGCGAGTCTGAACTCCAGGGAGAGACTGGCAGTGCATCACATTGGCATACAGGTCTAAGCTTGTGCTGTTGATACACACAAACAGGAAAGACATTGGATTAACTATGAACAACATTCAGAAGCAATGTGAACCATCTGACAAAAACAAGCTTAATCCAGGCAGTTTAATATTTCATTAAAGCGCTTACCGAAGGAGATTATTTCTGGATTTAACAGATGGTGGCTTGGTATGATTGGTTTCTATGTTACCTATCAAGAGAGTTTAGCAATGTAACAGTTAAAACTACGTGTCATGGACTTATTATGAACAACATGCCTCTCACAGCTGTGCTCTGATTTTCAGCTCATCATGCTATGTTTATGATGCCGAAAAAAGAGATTTATTTACCTTTAAGGGCAACTCCATTACGGCGGATAGCAGTGATGGCATTATTGATATCATCCTCAGTCTCTGCAGCAGAGTTGACATGCACCACCTCAAAGTCCACTGGCACACAGCTGAACCTACAGCATGCATACAAAGCACGTGATGAACCAATCTTCACGTCTCTAGTCAACATGTTGAATAAGGTTTAGTTTAACTAACCGAAAAACTTCTCTGACATGACTGAGCAGCTCTGGACCAATTCCATCTCCAGGTATGAGTGTCACAGTGTGTCTGCCTCCATACTTTGCAGGAGGGGGCTGTAACATTGGCATTTTACACAATATTAACAGCAATGAATTTAAGGACTTGAGATTTTTATTTGCCATTTATGCATAAACAGACAGTCTAGGCATATAGGAATTCTTGTGCAGCTCTCTTGGAATCAGGTAAAGAGTCAAAAGCCAGAAAAGAACATCTAGTCTGAAAATAAAGTTACGTAACAATGCATTCAAGCTAAAAATGCAATACAAAAAATAAGATAATAGATATTAGATGAGATGGGAAACTTCAAATATTGCACATAGTATTTCACATAGTGGAGTTGGTTATGGTATTTCACTTAGTGAGGTAATAAGGGGTTATTGCACATGTTTCTCACATTTTTGTATTTGCCATCAGTCTTACTGTGGCAGGGAAAAAGCTGTTGTAATGTCTTGTTCTGTGTGTGATGATGCTGTCTGCCCTGTTGTGCCTGAGGTTGTAGGTGCAGTTTTTGTGTCTGAGCAGGATGTGAGCTGGGTGGAGTGAGTCTCTGATTATGTTCTCTGCTCATTTATGACACAGCTGTGTGTACAGTGTGTCCATAGCAGGGAGTTCAGTCCCAATGATCCCCTCTGCAGTCTTTATAACTCTTTGAAGAACCTTCCTCTCTGCCTGTGTGGTGTTACCATACCAGACGGTGAGGATGCTCTCTGCCAGTCCTCTATAAGCCTGCGTGAGAGGGCAACGGTTCACCCCAGCTTTTCTGAGCTGCATGATGAAGTATAGCCACTGCTGGGCTTTCTTCTAGAGTACCACTGGTGATTTTCCACTTTTAACCCATAAACTACAAATCACCAATGTACATATGCATTATTGCTGATATGTTACAATATGTTTCATAATAATTACAATGGAATTACTTAATCAGATACATCCATTATTTGTGAAATAGCTGCAGGTGGAAAATGTCAATCCCAGTTTCAGATTATGTGCAATCAAAAGTTATTCTAAAATGTGATTTTCCCATGCCCATACAGGTACTGTGATGTCCATTACTGTGCAGAAATCTTAAAGCAAGTTAGATGCTTAGATTCTTATTTATCATGAAATACCATCAGGGGATGTGTCTGATCTATACCAAATTCATTCTGCAGCACGACAGCGACCCCAAACATACAGCCAGAGGCATAAAAACCTGGCTTCTGTGACACAAATAAGAAATTCTGCAACTGATTGCATGATCTCGCAGAGCCCTGAGCCCAACAGCCACCATCAAGTCAGTCTGGGAGACAGAAGCCAGTGAGGCAGCCTAAATCCAAAGAGGAACTGTGGCAAGATAGAGACAACAACCTACCCACCAATTACCTTGTAAAACTTTGCACATTACTGCATATCAGTGTTGAAAGTAATTCCTCCGATTACTGTAATAGTATTACCCAACCCCAGATTAATCAAGGAATGTTTGTACTGTGTGAAGAGATGCACCAGGAATATAGAAAACACATGAGAGCTAACTGCTTATAATGTTGTTTCCCTGTAATTGAAGGTGGACAACAAGGACAGCAGAGGGACAGTTTAACAAAGGCATAGAGGAACCTGTTAAAAACAGAGTGGCAAATACAGAGGTATTAAGCTTTACTCCCCAAGGGGATGGGAAAAAAGATAAACACTCCCAGTTTACAACAAAACAATCATAGATACCCAACAACTTCCAAAGTTTAATAAACAACATTAAATACATAAATAGGTGCCAGTGATTTTTATGGCATCACTATCATACTCATTTACTGTTGAAGTGACAATTTAACAAAATCACATTTACTCAAGACTGAAACACACAGAGCCAATCTGATTCACTCACTATACGCGAGGTCATATTCCTGCGACTTGTCAGATTTGTTCCAAATACCTGAAACACAACATAAAAAGAGATTAGAATTATTTTAAGGTTAATGTTCAGGATAAGCTGCATAAAAGATTGAGGTTATGGGCAACGTTAGGTTTAGGTTAAAGTAAGGGGAAACAAACACAACACCACAGAGACCGCTATTCAGCAAAACCTTAAAGCAACCAGCTCTAAGCGCTAAAGGTTACTATCAGGTTTGCTAATTGAACTCTATGATATTAACCATATGGCCTTGTGTACAGATAAAATAACTACGTTTAGTTTTGAATCACACAACAATGTTAACAACTGATATGACAAAATGAACGTTCTTTGCCTCACTTTAACCGTATTTCCAAGGCGTCCACCCCAACAACGATTGATGAGTTTAGACATCCTGAAAACAGCACTGTGAGAAGCCATCTTGGTTTGAAACGGTACTCGCGTGGACGAGAATATGTACTCGCGCGTTACTTCCACGTTGGTCGATTTAATTAATTAATTAACTAATTAATTAATTAATTAATTTGTTTGTTTGTTTAGGATGGAGTGGCAACGTTTGTAACAATGTAAAGATGGGATATCGTGATTTATAATATGCCGGTGGTTAATGGTGCATTCAGGTCATATCGTTTAAATGGTCATTTCGAGGACCCCTGTGGGAAAATTCTATTCACCTCAGCCTCTTGTAAATCTGAGACGTAAATATTGGGAATTGGTGACAAAGACAGTACCTCCCAGTTGGTGAAAATGACTAAAGACATGTTAATAAACTGTTGGAAGAATAGCTGGAGATATGATTTTAAAAAATCCCAATAATATACTCAATTCGGCTCAATTTATTCGATCTACACACTCTTGCATTTGAGTTCACTTAGTAATTGACTGCTACAGAGCAAACGTAGCTTAGTTTTTCTTATGTCAATGTAAGGTGTTCCCCTGTCATCGTATTTTTCCGACGTTACCTAAATACAGCATGAAATAAAATCTGGTCACATGGATCCCTTCACGCAGACTCTGTATACACAGCACAGACGGGTTTGGCAATAGACGGAAGACATTCATGGGTTAAGTATATAGGGTTAAGATAATCATAAGCGGTTTTTCTATTTATGCGTGTCGAATGCGCAGTAGCAAAACTTCGACTGAATATTTTGGGCTCAGTCTGTCTTCTCTCTGAAAGCTGGGGTTGTCCCTCGATGAGCAAACAGCGCAAGAAATAGTCAAGTCCCGAGTGGCAGGAGCAACAGCTCTTCTCTTCCAGCAGAGAAGAGCCAGTACCCGCTTGTAACGTGGATATAGTAGGTAAGATCTGCCCCTTCCAATTCTAAAGTACATACACGCCATTAAATATGTTGTCAAAAAGAATTATCCTTTATTACCTTAACTGTGCTATGGTTTGGGTTCATGTCATCTCTTCAAACGTCTCTCTTCAGAGCCATCTTGTATGACCATTGTAAGCGATTTACAGCTTTTTGTTTAAAATGTCATACCAATCTTTGAATAACATTAATCACAATTCTGTAATTACGAATGTTATTATTTTAATGGTGTTTAAATGGCTTGTTCAGAAATACAGTTTTCTACCATATTCAAAGTCTAAAATAGTTAAGTGTAGTGAGCGGGTCGTTTCCCAACCGGAGGATTAGCGGTTCGATTCCCGGCTTGTCCAGTCAACATGTCGAGGTGTCCTTGAGCAAGACACTGAACCCCCAGTTGCTCCTGGTGATGTCACCGGTGTGTGAATGCGTGAGTGCTTGGGAGTGCGAATGGGTGAATGGCCGAATAATGATTTGATTTGATTTATTCTTTCAAACATGCAGAACAATGACACCAACACACACATAATTACACAAATCCAACCAATACTAATCCAGAATCAGTTTGCTTATACCTAGTACATGTTTGAATGGAGTAGGAAGAAGTCAGACTTATCCAGT
>NW_018127886.1:2831235-2833599 GCF_001952655.1 Monopterus albus | reverse complement strand
TCTTATTCTTGCATATATTTTGAATGACACATACATTTACATTTATATTTATATTTAAACTCCTCAATTCTAGTACTGTTTTTCATGTCCACACTTAAATTATTCCATAATTTGACCCCACTTATGGAAATGCAAAATCTTTTTTTGGTTGTACGTATAGCATGAACTTTTAGATTTAACTGACCCCTTAAATTGTATCCCCCTTCCCTTTCATCAAACAACTTTTGGATTCCACCAGGTAATAAGTCGTTCCTGGCTTTATACATGAACACAGCGGTTTTATATTCCACTAAATCAAAGAATTTTAACAATTTAGACTGTATGAAAACTACATTTGTGTGATCCCTGTACCCCATCTTGTGCACAATTCTAATCGCTCTTTTTTGGAATATGTACAGTGGTTGAAGTGAACTTTTGTAAGTGTTTCCCCAGTTTTCAACGCCATACTCTAAGTATGGTAAAATCAATGAAGAATACAAAATGCGAAGTGCTTTCACGTCAATGTGAAAGCGCTTTGAGTGTGCTGTAAAAGCATAGGAAGGCACTATACAAGTATAAGACCATTTACCATTTAGTGGCAGGTAGTAGAGGGTAAATTTGCTTAAGTACCTGTACTTAACGTTTTATCTCGAGTTTATGCTTATTTACACTTATAATCCACTACATTTCATTGTGAAAGCCTGTTGTTTTTACTCCACTATATTTGACAGATTTAAATACTAATTACTTTGCAGATTCAGATTATTAATAGAAAATATAACTGAAAGATGAATTTCAATTTGTTTGATTAAGTTACCCAGTAATTAAAATGAGCCTCATTTTTATTAGCTGCAACATTAACTTTGTTCTTCACATGAATGCATCAATAATTATAATTCAGTTATATGATTTTGAGATGGGCTGTCCTGCACAATAAGTCATGTTTTGGTACTCTAATACAGAGTACCATTACCTCCCCCCTCTGCCCCTGGATTGTAACCCACCACAGAACATAAAGACATAAAAAGACTACCTCTGCTGTTTGCACAAACTCAATACATCCCCCCTTTTTGTCATATTATATGTAAACCCAACTTCACTATGTCATATCTGCTGCTGCTGGTCATTTGCACTGCTGTCCATGTACATTTCATAAGCTATTATGCATCTCATCACCAACGCCCCTGGTGATGGTGACCACCTGACAATCTTCTTGTTATTATTTGCACTACTGTCACTGTTTGCACATGGTTTTGAGTTTCTTCATAGCCTATTAGTTTATCCTTATTACTTGAATTCAGTTTTTATATTGTGACCGGGCCAATATACAGGCCTAGGCAACTCAGACCGTAGTAACTTTTAGTAGTTCCTCAAGAATAACACCCCTCCTGTTTTCAGAGGTCAAATTCATGCAAACTTCACCAGTACTGAGCTGCTACCCCCAGATAAATCTGCAAACACAGAGACGTTGGAGTTACTCACACAGATAAAACTTTATTTGAGTCAATGTATAATTTAACAGTGAAAATATTTTAAGAAGCCTAGCCCCAGAAGCTAAAATGCTACCTATAAGAAGAAGTTTTCCCCCACTCAATACAGTGCAGAACAGGAATAAAATGGTCAGAGTCAACAGGTTAAAAGGCACCATATAAACACCAAAAATCAATTAATCACACATCAACCAACCAAATATAAGAGGGCCTTGCCTCCCTGTGCATAAAACCATTCACACACTGTTCACACACCATAAAATTGATTAAACCCTATTTGGAAACAATACATTAAATAGGGAACATAATGCTAGGTAAACCTCTTAACATAAAAGCAAACAAGGCGAAACATTACATAAGCAAAGCAGCAGTGGCTAGTGGCAACAAGTAAAGCCACTATTAATAAATAGCACAAAACCATCAAAGCAATTAAAACCAACAGCGCTACAGGTTACCTTGGCTGCACGTCACCCTGGCACAGCATGTGCTATGGACACCAACTTCTGCTGTATCACGCTTGCATCAATTATCACCCCCGGAGACCATGCAGTAATCCCCTAAAAACAGTCTACAACCAAACCAACCTTATTCAGCACTTTACACTGCAACAGATCCGATCTACGACCAGTCCGTTGAACATACCTTAAAGGAATAGCAGGACACCGATCGATGGAGGGAGATTCACTTCCAAACAGTTACGGCAGCAACCAGCATGGAAATTGCTTACCGCAACAGCATCTCCTTGGGTGTTATTTATTTCCATGATCATTCCAGCAAACTACTCACAAGGCGGTTTAGGCATGGCCAACCCGCCGGTTACGCCTGCTTCCCCCATTTTCTATCGGCGTCCTGCCGATAACCTCTGTCAAGCTGAGACTATAACCAAAGTGTAAAT
>NW_018127886.1:2825209-2829429 GCF_001952655.1 Monopterus albus | reverse complement strand
CTGATGATGCGGGGCCGCCAATGTGGAGAAGCCCTCCACAAACTGCCTGTAGTAGCTGGCGAAACCCAGAAACGACCTCATCTCATTCGTATTGATGGGACACGGCCATTAAGCCACAGCAGAGACTGTCCCTGGGTCAGTAGAGACTCCCTCCTCCAAGATCACATGGCCCAGATACTGCACCTCTTTCTTGAAGAAGAAACACTTCTCCAACTTAGCCTTAAGTCCTTCCTGTTGCAGGCGGCACAGCACTAAATCAAGTCGACTCAAATGCTTGTCCACACTAGAGGAAACAACAGCATCTCCCCGGGTATTATTTATATCCATGATCATTCCAGCAAACTACTCACCAGGCGGTGTAGGCGTGGCCAACTTGCCGGTTACAATATTCTATTTATTCTGTGTTTACTCTGCTTTTATTCTATTTTAGTTTCTTACATAGTATGGGTGTTCTGCCCTTTGGTTAAAAGGCTTTAGATTAAGAATGTTAAAGGTTCATAATAACTCAGTTCATATTCCATTATCATATTTCATAATTCATTTGTTGAAATTCATGTTACAAAAAAAGGGAGGCAATCAGCTAAAATCACCTTGTATGCAGACAGCATTGGTTTATATGTGCTTTATTGTGAAGGCTTAGTTAGTCACTGCTATGCATTATGGGCAGAAGAAGTTCAGGAGAAAAAAGTGCTGCTCCAAGTGTCTTACAACTTGCCTACACCTCCGAAATCAATGGCTGTAAGTTTATCGTTTGTTTAAGAGTTGAAGTGGTATGAATGTGTAACCGTTATATCCTTTATAAGTACTGCTGTAGATCGTTTTTTATAAGTGTTCATTTCAAGGAAATAGACCTAGCCCTTGACCAATGTTAGCTCGAAGACGTTTGTGCGATTGTGTGAATACATTGGTATGTTAATGGCGCTATTCATATACACGACCTAATTAGCATAACAGAAGATCGCTGAAAATATTGCTAATCAATATACTTGTAGAGATAACACAATTCATGTACAATCTGTTGTGTTGGTGCCTGCTATTTCCTGCAATGTGATTATTTCGCCAATTGAGAGTTAATGGCTATTTTTCTATTTCTTCTGTTTATGTATTTCAGTTTCACCCGTAATTTTCACCTGTTTTGAGAAAACGATCAATAAAGGAGCAAGACACTCAGTTCCTGGCTCGTGAAAATCGAGTTTGGCTTGCTGTTTACCTACGTTCACACACTGGGCGTGTAAAACACATAGTGGGAACAGTACAGTGAAAAGCCATGTGCAGCAGTTGGTGAAGGGTGAAATACAAGACACAGCCATGGACAACGATCAGGATAGAAGCAGCATAAATGATAAAGCTACCTCTGAAGCCAGCCACAGCTCTTCAACCTCATCCAAGGCTCCATCTAAAGCCAACTTCAGACACTCACTTTCTGCAAAGTCCTCTAGTTGAAGCAGCCACCAGAGCCTGAGCCTCAGCTGAAGCTGCACTAACTAAAGCTGCCTACACCAAGAGACAATTGGAAATCAAAAGGCAAAGGGAAAGGCTGGAATTAGGAAAGGCTATGTTAGAAGCAGATTTAGAGGTATTAGAGATGGAGAAATGTACAGAAATAGATGACGATCTGACACGGTAATGCCCAGTTCACAAGAAAGCACATCCCCTAGCTAAATGCAGAGCCTTTCAGACGAAAACACTTGTAGAATGACAAAACATACTCAAAGAAAACAAACGTTGCTTCAGATGTTGCTCCCCAAATCACACAATAAAAGACTGTCGAATAACACTCAAGTGTCGCGAGTGTCAAACCGAAACACACTGCTCTGCTATGCACCCTGACACACGTCAACAACCTCAGTCACCACCCACAGCTGCGCCAGCCGTGGAGTCCAAAAGCAGCGGCTCATCTGAGATAACATCACGGTGCACTGAAATCCGTGGTGAAGGCAGCTCTCCTCGCTCCTGCTCTAAGGTATGTTTAGTTCGAGTCTTCCCTAAAGGCCAACCAGAACGCTTTGTCAAGATGTATATTATCCTTGACGATCAAAGCAACTGATCACTGGCTCATACTGACTTTTTCGAGCTCTTTGGAATTAAAGGCAGCCTATCACCATATTGTATGAAAATGTGCAGGTCTAACAGAGATGATTGGAAGGAGAGCAGTGGGATTCCAAATTGAGCCAGTAGGTGGAGGACTATGCCTCGACCTCCCAACTCTCATCGAATGTAATGACATAATGAACAACAGAGATGAGATACCAACTCCTGAAGTTGCCCTGGCACACGCTCATTTAAAACACCTCGCCCCCCACATTCCCAAGCTCGACCCTGATGCCAAGATGGCAATCCTCCTAGGTAGAGACATTGTACGAGTCCATAAAGTGCGACAGCAAGTCAACGGTCCCTACGATGCTCTCTTTGCCCAGCGCTTAGATCTAGGCTGGGTAATAGTTGGGGAAGTATGTCTCGACAGTGCCCACAAGTCAACCGTAAATTTAGAACTCACATCCTCCACAACGGACGTCCATCTCTCCTCACCCCTTGCCATAACAGCATCAACGCGAAAGAGAAACTATGCTATGGCGGGGAGCATAGGAATGGCCTTCCCACACGCATTGCTAAACACACCCCAGCCAGGGAAGAACTTGGGCAAAGGGTTTTTGAACGCACAGAGAGAGACAACAAGTGTGCAATGTCCTTCGAGGATGAGACATTTCTGAAAATTATGGAGGAAGAAGTCCATCAGGATAAGATGAACAACTGGGTTGCACCACTGCCATTCAGGTCTCCTCGCCTCCCACTCTCAAACAATAGGGACCAAGCAGTGTCCAGACTCACTTCATTAAGACGCACATTGACCAGAAATCCTGAAATGAGGCAACAATTCTCTGAGTTTATGGAAAAGCTGTTCAAGAACAAGCATGCAGAGATCGCACCACCCATTAATGATGAATGCAGGTACTTGCCTATTTTTGGGGTATATCGCCCTCAGAAACCTGGGCAGATACGAGTGGTCTTCGATTCAAGTGCTCAACAATTTGGCGTCTCTCTCAATTCAGTGCTGTTAACAGGGCCAGACCTTAATAATACCCTCTGTGGTGTGCTGATCCGGTTCAGGAAAGACCTTGTCACAGTTACTACTGACATCCAGCAAATGTTCTATGGATTCCTTGTGAGGCACAATCACAGAGACTATTTAAGGTTCCTATGGCACAAGGACAATGACTTGTCTAAGGAGGTACAGGAATACCGCATGCGGGTACATGTTTTCGGGAACAGCCCGTTCCCGGCGGTCGCCATCTATTGCCTTTGGAGAGCCATTGAAAAAGGCGAGCCGAAGTTTGGAGCCGACACAAGGCAGTTCGTTGAAAGACACTTTTACGTGGATGACTGGTTGATATCGCTTCCCACTGAGTTAGCAGCTATAGACCTGCTAAAGCGCACCTGTGCATCCTTGGCTGAATCAAATCTCAGGCTCTATAAAATTGCCTCAAACAGCCTTTCAGTCATGCAAGCCTTCAAGCCTGAAGATCTGGCCACAGGCATCATCAGGTTGCCCTGGCCCTGGAGCTCTACGTCTCCGACGAGCAGTCACCAGCCACATCAACCTGACCAGTGTTTCATTGTTTGTTGTGTCTTGTTGCTTTTCTTCTTTTGTCTCTCCTCTATCCACTCACCCCAACCGGTCGAGGCAGAAGGCCCGCCCACCAAGAGCCGGGGTCTGTTGGAGGTTTCTTCCGTTAAAGGGAGTTTTTCCTCCCCACTGTCGCCAAGTGCTTGCTCAAGGGGATTTGTTGGGTTTTCCCTATGTAATAATAGTGATAACAGTAAGGTCTAGACCTTACTTTGTAAAGTGTCCTGAGATGACTTTTGTTGTGATTTGGTGCTATACAAATTTGATCAAAGACTTAAGTCTGTATGATGACACTACCCGAACAAAGAAGCCTGGGCCTATGCTGGGACATAAACACAGACACTTTTACATTTAAGGTAGCTGTTAACAACAAGCCTTACACTCGTCGTGGGGTACTCTCCGTTATTAACAGTATCTTTGACCCTCTGGGATTAGCAGCACCAGTGACAATTAAAGGCAGACTATTGTTACATGAACTTGCCAACGGAGTCCAAGATTGGGATGCCCCTCTCCTTGAGGACAAAGCAACTACATGGGAAACGTGGAAAATGTCACTCAAAGAACTCGGCACCCTTCGAGTCCCACGCTGCTACAC
>NW_018127886.1:2816823-2823770 GCF_001952655.1 Monopterus albus | reverse complement strand
CTATCTTGAACCTCAACCCCTATTTGACCTTATTTATAAAGGTTGGAGGACATCTTAGATACGTCTCACTGGAAACAGAGGTAAAAAATCCAGTGATCCTCTCAAATCAACACCATGTAACCAAGCTACTAGCGAGCCATTACCATGCAAAGCTAATACAGCAAGGAAGGAAGTTCACAGAGCGAGCCATAAGGCAAGCTGGACTCTGGATTGTAGCTGGTAAAAGACTAATCTCATCTATTATCTACCATTGTGTAACATGCTGAAAACTCAGAGGGAATTTAGAAACCGAGAAAATGGCAGACCTTCCACCAGAGAGGCTTGACTATTCACCACCCTTTTCTTACGTGGGCCTGGATGTATTTGGCCCATGGTCAGTCATCACGCAATGCACATGAGGTGGCGCACCGCAAAGTAAAAGGTGGGCCATTCTGTTCACATGCATGACCACTAGAGGTGCATACATTGAAGTCATTGAATCTATGGATGCCACCAGCTGTATAAATGCATTACACAGATTTTTTGTTATCAGAGGCCCTGCAAAGCAACTCCAGTCAGGGGAACCAACTTTGTCGCTGGCAGCGTAGAACTAAACATGGCACAACCTGGGGCGGTGTCTGGGAGAGGATGTTCAGTGTGACATGCAGAATACTGGACTCTATGTTTCTGCAGAACAAACACACTCGTCTGACACATGAAGTACTGTGTACCACAGTGGCCGAGGTATCATCCATAATCAATGCAAGGCCGCTGGTCCCGATCTCATCAGACCCTTCATTGCCTTTCCTGCTTTGCCCTGCAATGCTTTTAACTCAAAAGTCACACTCGCCTTCTCCACCAGGAGACTTCACTGGAAAGGACCTGCTAAAGACTCAGTGGAAGCAAGTGCAGGCACTTGCTGATGAACTCTGGAACTGCTGGAGGAATGAATATCTCAGCACTCTCCAGTCGAGGCGCAAGTGGCACAGAACACACCGCAACCTGCAACCACACAACATCGCGCTACTGAAACGGAGCCAAGCACCCAGGAATGAATGGACAATGGCCATGGTCACATCCACCTTTCCAGGTAGTGACGGAAGGGTTTGGAAGGTCGAAGTGAAGACATCATCTCAGGGCGTCTCGAAAACCTACCTGCGTCCCATCTCTGATGTTATTTTTCTCTTGGAGAATGATCAAAAGTGACTGCTAAAGGTAGCATAGTGGCATTAGTAGCCTAATGCCGGGGGGGAGTGTTCTGCCCTTTGGTTAAAAGGCTTTAGATTAAGAATTTTGTACAATGTCTTGTGCTGGTGCCTGCTATTTCCTGCAATGTGATTATTTCGCCAATTGAGAGTTAATGGCTATTTTTCTATTTCTTCTGTTTATGTATTTCAGTTTCACTCGTAATTTTCACCTGTTTTGAGAAAACGATCAATAAAGGAGCAAGGCGCTCAGTTCCTGGCTCATGAAAATCGAGTTTGGCTTGCTGTTTACCTACGTTCACACACTGGGCTTGCACTGGGCTTGCACTGGGCGTGTAAAACATGCCCAGTGTAAAATGGGCATTCAACATTAGGGGACAGAGAAACAGTATTTTGATTTTTCTGTATGCCTTGCACATACAGTGAATTGACAATAAAAATCTTTGATCTTGATTTTATACTGTTTCTTTTGTACTTTTAGTAGTAAAATTTAAATGCATGACTTAGTTCTAACAAAGTATTTCTAGACTGTGGTATTGCCACCTTTACTTTAGTGAAATATCTGAGTACTTCCACCACTGATTAAAGAGTAGAATTGCCTTTTTTGAAAATGGTTAGATTTGAATCTGCCCCTTTTAATGTATTTGTTACTCTTCTCCTTTACTATACTTCTTTCTTTTTCAAACTGTACTATTCATTTACACAGTTTAAAACCTCTGCCATCATAATGGTAAATGAAAACATATTTTGACTAAGTTTTTCTCTATATAAAAAATCACTTTGTAACTATATATTTTGAAATCTTGGCAGAAATTTAAAGCACCCTAATGCAGCTACCTTTATTAATCTCTTTCTCTAGGTCTATGAGACGGTGAATCATGAGATTAACAGGTGGGTTGAAATTTATATCACCTTTCAATGGGATCTTGTTACTTACTTTTTGCCTTGACTGTGGTACTTGGATTCTTTTGACAGGCCCCCTGAGAGGTGTGGCTGTGCTGCTGTTGGTGGGGCTCACCTTGCTGCTGGCAAACACTTTATTTGGAGGGGAGAGTGGTTCATCTCTGCTACATTTCATTAGTGGTAAGAGAGGTAGTGCTAAAGTGAGTTGTCAACCGACAGAAAATTAATATTTTGAATGTTTTATTCAAACAAATATTGGTCATATTCTCTCATTCCAGCTACTCAAATGTGAGGATTGGAGCAGTCACTCCATTTTATATAATTGAAAATAGAATGTGTTTGGGGTTTGTACTGATGCTCAGCGAAAAGCAAACTATTGGAGGATTTCTTCATGGGAAACACTATTTTACTATTTTCTGACATTTTAAATACTATCTAATTGATAGAGAAAATAATTGTCAATTGCAACCCTAATGGCAAGTGTTGGATTAGTCTTGATGTATCTGATGAAAGGTCTGTGTAGAAATGATCACACAAAGCCAGTCTGCTAATCAGATTTCTTAATTTGACTGTGAAATGTGTTTATTTTTTCAGGTGCGAGTGAGGAACCAACACTTGGTAAGTAGAAGTAACAATGTGACATGACTCTCCCTGTCAGGTATAATGTTGCTGATGTTGCATCCTTATTTTTTCCCTTATTACCATCAATTCGTGTATCATATATTTTAACAGAACCCCACCATCGAAAGTATAAATGTGGACTTTCAGCCCCCTGCCCCCCAAAGCATTTGGCTTTCCGCCTGGTGTCCGGTGCTGCAAACGTCATTGGCCCCAAAATCTGTGTGGAGGACAGGATGTGAGATTCAGTTTTACCAGTTTCTCCCTGTTCATGTGTCTCTGTCTCCCCTGCTGTCTATTTGTTTTTTGTTTTGTTTTCACACTGTTCTTATTTCCCTCTGTGCATAACCAGGCCTCCAAGTCTTTCTGGGGAGCTGAATGCAAGTATTCTTTCAGTCCGTGTGTCCCTCATCTCTTTGGTTTTTCTGTGGTCTTTTTATATGTGTTGTTGCTTCCTAAGTGTCAGGCAGTCCATATGAGTGTGTAGACCACTGTGTATGTGGGAGGCAACAAAGTGCTTCAAATAGTGTTTCAGCTGCTTGTGTTTGTCACACAGGCTACTCAGCAGTGTGAAGAACAATGCTGGCAGAGGACTAAACATAGCTTTGGTGAATGGTGAGTGGCATCCTTGACCTTTTTAACAGACTGTTTTAAGCTCGTGTCAATTGTGTCATTTTAAAATCTGACTGATGTTGTTTTGCTTCAGGAGTGACAGGAGAGCTCTTGGACACAAAGGCCTTTGACATGTGGGCAGGAGGTAATAAAAATCAGACACTAATGTATAGTTTACAGTGTATTGCACATCTGGTACACATCTTAGTAATTACAACCCAGAAACCACAGTTCATAGCTCATCTAATGTTTATTCACAGATGTTTCTGACCTGTTGAAGTTTATCCGGCCACTCCACGAGGGGACACTCGTGTTCGTGGCTTCCTTTGACGATCCAGCTACAAAGTAAGAATCCTTGACATGCTGTCAGTTCCAGTTCAGCACCTCTCTCTTTTCCTTTTAGCCACACAAATCAAATCAAAGAAACTTTAATTATCCCCGAAGGGCAATTCAATCAAGTGTAGTCGTTACATTGATACTTTTTGGCAGAGGTGGTGGACTCGAGTCACATGATTCAACTCGAGTCACAAATTTGAGGACTTGAGCCTTGCTTTATTAACACCGGTAAATAACTGGACTTGACTTTGACTTGGCATCCATAACTTGAGACTTGATTTAAACCTAAGACGGATGACTCAAAATGAACTTTTTTTTTAAACACAGATATTTTTCTAGATATTGAGAAGTTGCATTTTGTTTTTGAAACACAGTTGGGTGATTTCAAGTTCAATGTATGCAAAACTGGTAACCTATCAGAGTGCGACAGACCAGTAGAGGACAACACAGGTCAACGATGCAGCTGTTATATAGGGGCCTTCTCTGAAAATAATGAAATTTAGATTTAAGGATTATGTTGTCGATGACTGTAGTAAGAAGAGAACAGTGGAATGCAAAGACGGCAGTGAAAAAAATTTGTGACTGACCACAACATCAAAATATCAGTCACTCCAGAACTCACAAAGAAATGCAAGTACCTGAATCTGTCTTTTCACTTGTGGTTTTCAGCTAACATTAGCTAAGTTGCTGGGTGAAAGGCATGGCTTTTTTATTTAATAGCTAAGGGTTAGTTTATAGCTTACAAATGCACAATTAAGGAGGAGGTTTGTGAAATTTTCACTTAAACATTTGATATTCCCATAGCATTATCAGATCATCAGAATTTGGTATGACTTGACTTGGGACTTACGTGACTTATAGTAGAGACTTGACTTGCTTGATTCTTACTATACTAACTTGGGACTTGCTTGAGACTTACTACCACCTCTGCTTTGTGGTATAACTTAGAAAAATCTATCATAGAATAAAATAATTCTGTGGTTTTGCTATAGGGTTAAAGAAATGGTAATAATCTGCATGTAATTTCAACAAAAACTTTAACAGACATGAAGTTCTAATACTGACTTGTAAGCAGCATTAACCTGTTACCTTATTCTCATTTCGGCGGCAGGCTGAATGATGAGGCTCGACGATTGTTCGAGGAGCTTGGGAGCACAGCAGTAAAGGAGCTGGCCTTTAGAGACAGCTGGGTGTTTGTTGGAGCCAAGGGCATTGAGAATAAGAGTCCCTTTGAGCAGGTATTTTATAGCAACTACCAATAGTGAACAAATCCTGAGGGAAATATTGATCAGCTCCTTTGATGTCATGCTGTTTTGCTTACAATTAAGGAACATATCAGAATGAATGTAAAACCAACAGTGAGTTATATACGCTGACAAATAACAGAGAGATGACTTGATCTCAAAATGAAACCTGATATGGCAACAGGAATGACCTGTCAATCAACAATCAGTGTTTGGACAAACCTTTTTGTAACTGGCAGCATCACCAAGCTAATCAAACAGCTGATTGGATATTTCACCGAACCATCAACTCAGGATGGTAGTTACAGCGAGTAGGCTGAATTAGACTATAACTGTGCTGGGAAGTAATTCTTGTGAATGGTAGCAACAGGAACAGCAGAATGTGGCCTTTGTAGTAAAGAAATTGTTAAGGTAGCTAACATCTACTGAATTAGCAAAGGCATGTTAGCCAAGGAAGCTAGTTAGTTGACATTACATACATAACATATTATGTATGCAATGAGAAAAGAAATCTAAACTCTCTGAAAACCCAGGAAAATCCCTAGTCTGTGCTGCGGATATTATCACAGTACACGATATTCGGCATATTGCCACGTTAAATCTTTGTCCTGCCACTGAAACTTCTAATATCTGAGCCTGAGTTATCCTGTTGTAGATGGCAGTGATGCCAACTGCAACGCATTGTTACCTTAGCCGGCAATATTTTACATCTCTATTAAAATAAAAAAAAACTAAAAAGAGGCCTGTATGGCTTTAAAATTGTCTGGTTGCATTCCTGTACTGACAAGTGTCCAAATCTGACCAAAGATTTGGAGATTCATGATTTTTAAAACCTACCAGGAGCTTTTTCATACCTACTACTAACCTCATACACCTTTTATATATTTACAATTACACTGTAATGCAGTTAAAATCAGGCTGTTGGCTGTTACATTCACACAAACACTCACACTGATGGCAGTAAGCTACCATGCAAGGTTTGACCTGACTGTCAGCAGTTTGGGGTTCAGTGTCTTGCCCAAGGAAACTTTGACATGTGGACAGGAGGAGCAGGTGGTCAGACTAACTCTATGATTAGTGGACGACCAGCTCTACCTGTCCACTCAGGTGCTACTTGGAAAGTCAGACATTATCAGTCTATTAATTAGTATTCCTTGAAAAAAAAAAGTATTTGTCATTTAAATTTATATCATATAACATTTTGTTTAAAGTTTTTGTTCAGCACTTTGTACCTGAGCAGCTGTCATGCAGCAGCGAGAACCTGACTCCAGCCTGTTTCTGTTTGCATGTGGTTGTTCCCATTAGCGTATGAAGAACAGTAAGAGCAGCAACAAGTATGAAGGTTGGCCCGAGTCTCTGGAGATGGATGGATGTATACCCTTGCGGCCTCCCCTGGAGTGACAGTCCTGCCCGGATCTCCTTCACATAACTACAGTAGCACCTGGAGTAGAGCAGCAATGGAAAGCCAAGGAACTGCTGAATGACTGAAACCATCCATGGCCACTTTTGTTTTCTCTCTTGTGGCAAAGGCACCTGTTAACTGCAAAGATTGTCTTGATATATTCAGAACTGCTGGAACCTGTTGTAGAGGATTTGTGCATTATGAGACACTTTTAAGCTGAGGTAACATTAAACAAGGAAAATGTTTGCGTCAGCCTAAGGAAACCTAAGATACCAAATATTTGATGACCAAAATAATTTGTGAATGAATACAGCTGGAGCAGGTCTTCCACAGTCATTGTAGGAAATGGATACATTTTCTCTGTTCAAGCTTGCCTTTAGTGTGTCAACATTCTGTGTTTGAGTGTCAGAAGAGATGCCTAACTGGTTTAACACTAGGTGAAACATAATCTGTGACATCAAAAGGAAAATAACTGGAGTACTGTAGTAGATAAAAACAAACATTCTAAGCACCTGGTTGATGGAAGATTTTATATATTAAATACACTAATATACAGTGGGTACGGAAAGTATTCAGACCCCCTTAAATTTTCCACTTTGTTATATTGCAGCCATATGCTAAAATCATTTAAGTTCATTTTTTTCCTCA
>NW_018127886.1:2808220-2815910 GCF_001952655.1 Monopterus albus | reverse complement strand
GACTCAAATGAAGGTGTAGAACCATCTGAGGGATGATCAGAAGAAATGGACAGCACCCAAGTTAAATATATGGGTGTCACAGCAAAGGGTCTGAATACTTATGACCATGTGATATTTCAGTTTTTCTTTTTTAATAAATCTGCAATAATGTCAAAAATTCTGTGTTTTTCTGTCAATATGGGGTGCTGTGTGTACATTAATGAGGAAAAAAATGAACTTAAATGATTTTAGCATATGGCTGCAATATAACAAAGAGTGAAAAATTTAAGGGGGTCTGAATACTTTCCGTACCCACTGTATTTTCATCCTGTCGTATACATTTCAGTGATGTTTCAGCTGACATTGTTTCCTTAGAACTTGATGTACAGCAGTTATTGCTTGCCACATGTTTATGGAGTTCCTCCAGTTGGTTTGGTCATTTGTTTTCATAAGTCATTTTCTTGTAGTGATGCTATTTATTTTAATACTTTATTAAAAATACACAGCAGAATAATTGTGTGGTTTTAATGTTGTCTCAGGCCTGCAAGCATCTTTGTACTGAGTGTTCTGTTTGAAGATTCAACCTAAAGTTTGGTTTTGTATGTTGTTTTTTTAAATGCTGAATGTAACCACCTGCATTTTGCAAGCCGAATATGTAGGAGATGTTTAACGCACAGATAAAGACTGATTTTTTATGGTTAGAAACTTGTTTTAGCATTCTTGGTTTGGATTGTGTTACTCTGAAACAGTCTCACAGTCTGTGTTTATATTGTGACTGCTGATGAATAAAAACTGGCTGAATATTTTTGTGGTGCCATTTGCATGTGTACTTGGAGATCTAGTCAACTGGCATAGTCTACTTGAAGAAATTCACCAGAGGGCGACAAAAGTCAGAGTCTCAGCGGAGTTAATTCATTCTGCTCAAGGCATTTGGTTCACTAAGTGTATATCGTGGTGGTGATAAAAGCTGCGAACATCCTAATGCATGGAGAAGATTTCTGGTTTAATTGAATTCACTCATAGGCGGTAACGTAATAATGACAAACACGCTAAATATCTTCGTTCCATTTAAAATGCGTTATGGGAAGTTCAAGTATTAGAACAAAATTGTGATTTGGATTTTCCCGTTTATGAGTTTAGTGTTCGTGATCATTAGATGGGATGTTTAAAGAGAGAAGCACAGACCATGACCACCATTTTAAAAGAGAATAATTATGTAGTTAATTGCTAAATTGGACTTCATTATCTTAATTAATTATTCAGGCTTACTTTTATAGTTTCTCTTTTGCATTAACTGCCTTCAAGTCACACTTAGCTCATACAATATGTATTATTGGATAGGCTAATTAACTACAGTAGCCTAAAGGGTTAAAATGAGCAGTTGTCGCCCAAATATGCGGCGTTCACATTAATGCAGTAGTAATAATAATAATCTAACAGGCCTACTATTTAATAGTATATCACTTACAGTAATAATTTTCAGCACTTAGTTTTGCTTTTGATATTTTAAAAATATCTTTTTAATAATTAAAAATTCAAATGCTGAACTTTTACTTGTAATTGTGTATTTTTAAAAGATTATTTTTGTACAGATCTTTTTGCCAGATACATAAAATAAAACCACGGTAACCATAAAAAAGTGTTTCAATGTCCTTTACAGGTACTTTTGCCTTATACTCGCTTAGGTCTAGCGACTGTTGGCGAGACTAATGCTTACGAGGAGCATTTGAATGCAGCATCAAAGTCACATAACAAACCATTGACGTGAACACGTAGCAGCGCTGCCCCCTTGTGGCGGAGTGAGAGAACTGTCGGGTTTGTTCAGGGTGATACAGATCTCTGAGGCAAGTGAGAACGAGCGCTCAGTATACACTAGAACCTGCTGAAGGCCGTTGTAAATTATGTATATAAGTTGCCGATATTATTCGGGTGCACATGAATGTACATTCGCACAACTTAGAGCCGATAAACCGAGGAGCGAGTGGAAATTCTGTAAACGAACGACCAGCATTGTCTGAAGTGGAACACGTAGCTACAGTCTCTCACACAGACCGAGGCTCGACGACTCCGCTGGGGATTTTCAAACCGACACACCACGACAGGCGAATTAAATGTAACGAGAAAAACAAAGGCGCCCACGAAATCTCGTCTAAAGCCTTTTGTAAATGTACTTATATTTTCAGTGGGCGTAAAATAATGTTTTTATGCGTAAAGCTGCTATAAATCTAGTTTAATAACGCCTTAAATAGCGATAGGAAAATTATACTGAGTTAGCTTGTTATCTGAACTGAGTGGCTTGTTTTATTTGTTTGGTTGTTTCTGAGTAATTACAACGCTAGGCCGACGAGCTACGGTTTCATTTTGGGTAAGTGATGAGTACTGCTATTTTCAATTACAGCCCAAATAGTAACCTGTTTCTTTATATATATTTATTATGGTGTCGCTCAAACGCTGAGATATTATTGTTGTTTTTTTTGTCCAGCCTGTTTAAACGCTGCGAAATGGGTTATTTGTCCTTTCCTATGGCAGCTTGTTATTTTGAAAAACAATTATGCTGTGTAAAACACTTAAGTCAAGTGCATACCTAAAGGCCAGGACGGGGATTTTGTTTTGTGGTGGTGTGAACCGTCTCAGTCACTATGGTGTTACCCTGTATGGTGACTGTACTTTGTCTTCCACCGTCTGCATGGCGTTTTTTAAAGTCAGCTGAGCCGCTAGCTAGCCAATAGCTGTACTTCACGATGCTTGCACATGCAGGCATCACTGTGTTGTTGTATATGCTGTAGCCTAAAAATAACATATTTTAACTGCGTTTGACTTCAGAGCTAGTGAATAGTGCATGAGGAGTCACTTCATGGGGTCTTTGCTTAAAGCAATATGCACTGTATGTATGTTAAAACAAATTAAATCATCAGTAGCAAAAGTACATTCGATATTGTCTTATTATATATGGTATCCCTAAATTATGTATAGGCTAATGCCAACCATCCCCTCCTCAACTCCTGTATAGATATTTTATATCAAAGCAATGTGTCTGATTGACCCACTCACGGCAGTAGATGTGGACTCCAAACATTAACATGATGCTTTCTCTCCTAAAAAAGGCTGACAGATGCTAAACTACAGAAATCAACACTTGGCTGATGTCTGAGCACTCCCATCAGCCATTAAAGTTTAAACACTATTTGCAGGAAAGAAAGGGGCTCAGTTTTTGATATGAGCTCAAGGACTGTTAAGCCACTTTAGTAACATATGATGCTGATTCATCACTGTCTGATTAAGAAGCCATTCTCTCACCTGGATTAGAGGAATCCTTTGGTATGGGATGGCTATGCTGGCCAAGGAAAATCATAGAGCACAAAAAGGGGGGTTAGATAATGCATACTCTCTCCCCCTCTCTCTCTCAGTGAACAGTACTCTGTGTGTGCTACCTACACCCCTCTCTTCCATGCTCGACCTGGATTGGACAAAAGTCCTTGTTGTGTTTTCAGCCTAATGGGAAGAGAACAATCATTGTGTGTTTGACTCATGTGACCAGCATTTGATATTTTTCATCGGATTTCAAAATGCTGCTGTGACGGAAGACGCACGGGGAGGCAACATGTGCTGAGTGAACTCGTGCAGTGGAAGGAGTAGTCAGCCACTGTTCAGTTCACAGAGCTCTCATCTGACTGCTGAATTTGGATAAATGACGTTTTTCAGGATGATCTTAACATCTGCAAGTTCCATTTGTAGCGATCTCTCTTCACCAGTTGTTGATGTTGCAAAGTGCTTGTCCTGAACATTGTAATTAATTGTGACACACAATAATCACAGACTGAGCCTGGCCGCCTCCTGGTTCAGTGCAGAGGCAGCACAGACAGTCCACCCCTTGAAAGTATACATCTACCACTTACAGTAATGTATCCTGATATGACCGTATGACAGAAGTCATTGCTGTTAGACAGACCTCACTGAACATATGGTCTTTGTTATTAACTGCTGAGTTGTAGAGTTCACATCTAGACACGTGATCTTCAGAATAGTTGCAAATTGACATAGGGTCATTTGAATTTTGGACAGCAGCTCTCAGATCTTATGCTACCTGCTCTGTCCTCACATCACTGAGCCTCCATTGCCTCTGTAAATCTCTGTTGGACTATTGCAGAATTTGAAAAAATTATTACATTAATCATACATGCGAAGGTTGTTATGACAGGTGGGTATTGATTTGAGTTTGGTTTAGATTTGACTTACGCAATAGGACTAAAGGATATTCCATTACTTATTCAGCTAAATTAAGCCATTTTTCCATCTTTCTCTGTTACCGATAATATGCAAACTAGCTGGCAGCTGATGAAGGAACCTTGTTAAAAACCTGAAACACAGACATGTATACTGACAATACACTAGTGCTACCTGAATTTACTGCTTTTTTCAATTAAAATTTTCACCTAAAAATACATATATTTGTACATTTTTACTGTAAATGTCTACTTCTGCTTTTTCTTTGTGCATTTTGACTTATGTAGTATTCATTTTTCTCTTACTTTGTTTATATGCACCAAGATTCGTTTCTTGTGCATGAAAAGCTACTTGACAAAAAGCTGTTCTTGCTTGTTTTACCCAACCAACAGTCCAAAACTAAAGTGTCCTTATTGAATGTGTAGCATTTTTGCCCCGAAATCCAAAACAATTCGATAACAATGTTTTGTCCATCAACCAGTCGATTAATCACTTGAACTCGGCTTAAAATAGTTTGTCCAGACCTTTAGTTGAAGTGCAACGTGACAGGTTTGTAACAACACCTTCCTTTCTTTACCTGCTCCCCCTTGGCACGTTGCACCCAGTTTCACTTTGACACTGGACACATGAACAGAAATTATTCCTATGCTAATGTAATCACCTCATGTCTCCTTTTCCAGTTGCTAAAAGCATTCCTCCTCTTCTCTCTTTTCCTCCCCCCTTCCCTCCTCTCATCTCCTCATACAACTGTAGCTGCTTTTGTTTTGGCAAAAATGTAGCTATAGCTGCTGCTTTCATTCACACAAACTTTGGCACATATTTAATCAGGCAAAATCCCCCAGCCCTCTTTTTGTCTGTGCCACCTCCCTCACTTTATCTCTCTGTTGTTCGCTTTCACACACACATTTTTCCCAACCCTTCTACTAGCTGGGCCCCCTCACTCCATCTCTCCTTTCCTCTCTCTATCTCTGTTTGAAACTCTGCCATGCGCCTGCTCCCACCAGTCACCACTTTTTATTCACTTTTTTATCTACAGGTTTCCGACAGTTTCAGATTTCCTCTCAAGGCTCTTCTTTTGCCTCCACGTCTAATTTTCCAGCAGTCGTTTGGTTCCAGGGGATTATCGTAATACATAAATGTAGTAAGGGCTGAAAAAGTGCAACAGGATTGCGCTATATTAGTTGTGTTTAAACTTATACTTGTGTAGGAAATGTGGGACTAGATGTGCACTTTTGTTTGTTTTTGTGAAAGATTACACGTAAGTTATGTATGGCCTCTTTCTCCTTATCTTTAAACTTTGAGTACAGATAACAAAACAAGGGTGCAGAAACAAACATGGCCTTCAGCAGGTTTTGAGAATAGAATAGAGGTCACATCTTTGGCAGCCATGAAGTGAGGTTGTCACAGTGATTTTTGCTGTGCATTTCAGAAATGATCAGGCAGCCGCAGGTGTTCTCCCCACGTAGGAGTGTCACAGAAACCCGGAGGGAAGGCAGAGGGCAGCGTGTCAGATGCTCAGTTTTCATGTACCCTGATAGAAAAATCAACATGCAATGATTCTGACAAGTGAACTTGATGAATGCTGCACACTCTAGTCATTTTGTTTCCTAAGTGAGATGCCACTGTTTTCACTTGGTTTTGTTATCTTCAGCTTTGGTTGATCACATTTGCCCACATGTGCAGTTGCTTGGTCAGTTGACTGGTGTCAGAAAATTCCTTTTGGCATTCTTTTATTGAAATCGGACATGTGGTTTGGGTGTGAGTGAAATATTGTCTGTGTGTTTTCTGTGTATAAAATATAGAAAGTGTGTGAGAGGGACAGATAAGAAAGAGTAAAACACAAACTTTGTTGTAGCCTTCTGGTGTGTGTCTGATCTGTATCTGTGTGTTTTTGAAAGGGAGACTGGGCGGGTGTAAGAGACAGTGATGCGGTTGAACGTGTTTGATGTAGTGATAACTGTGTCCGGTATGTGGCTTTGTGGGAACTCCTTACCCTGGGGACATGGGTACATAAGCTCCTGTTTAAAGGGCAACTTCCCTCTCTTTATCACCTGCTGTTTTTACCCCTTTATGCTCCATCTTATTAGCGTTTACCTTTTTATTCTCACTCTACAGCACAGTATGTCCTCTCTTTGTCAGCTTAATGCAGATCATTTCCTATTAGTTATGAAGCCTTGGATCAGTATTTTGTTGTTGTTTAGGCTTATTGTAGTCCTGAAATGTCTAGTTGATAGACAAAGGCAGTTTCGATAAGTCTGAGTGTGCCACCTGTAGGGAGAAGTTAACTCATGCTAATGTGGTGCCAAGCAAGCTGAAGAGGCACTTGGACACTAAACATCCCTTCTTCATTGAGAGAAACGTGGCCTAAGAACATGAGCTCTGCACCAGAGGCAGCAAGAATGTTTGTGGGATTGATTGTGTGACACTCATCCTCCTCACTTCCAAAAAACATTACAGGTGTCGTGCTAAGTCCAGATGCTGCAAATGCACTGTCTTCACTACCATCAAGGATGTAAAAAAAAATCAGTGAGTCCAAATAGGTGCATGTCTCATTAGTTTGTAAGTAGGAAACTATATTTACAATAGCAAATGTTTTAATGCTGATTCTAATTTAACTTTACATTTAAAATGTATTTTTTTCTACTCAATATCAACCAGTTTTCATTCTCAGTGCATCTCTTCTCTTTACAATTTTAGACTAAAGTTATTTTTTTATTCCAACTCAGTGCATATTCTTCCCTGCTGATATGTATTTAATGTTTATAGGCAAATAAATTTTTATTCCCAGTGCATCTCTCTTCTTAGCTTGGTCTGTAAGGAGTGATTACATCTTGTTGTTTCCCTCCCATACCAGATCCACCTCTCCTCTCTCACTTATTCATTTTATTTGTCTTAAGTAAATAGAAATAAATGTTTGTAGAGTGACAAGGCTGATGACGTGTAATAGAGGCTATTTTCCATGGACATGAATACAAGTGTGCGTAGAGATTGTGGCTTGCCCTTTGGTGTGCATTGGGCACAGAAAGTTTGAAAACCACTGTCGTAGAATGTTGCTCAACTGGAAGTCTTTGTTGCTCCTCTGGAGTTGATCTAAGCTCAACCTATTATGTTTTTAATTTGACTGAC
Source organism: Monopterus albus (assembly GCF_001952655.1). NCBI lineage: Eukaryota > Metazoa > Chordata > Actinopteri > Synbranchiformes > Synbranchidae > Monopterus > Monopterus albus. The sequence goes on along the minus strand of NW_018127886.1, from coordinate 2,808,581 downwards.
AGCTACTAGCATTGCATTTCACAGTCCTTTGCTTTAAGCCCGGAGAAACAGCAGGCTTGATGTGAGCATTAATGCCCACATTATAAAAGAGATAACTGCTGTGAGCAATTACACAAGCCCTCAGTGATTGGTGGGCCTTGACAATGTCTAGACTTGCTGCTGTGACTTTGCATGAGCTGCTTTGTCAGTTAAGAATACATATCAAGGGCCAAGACTGACTATACATGTGTGGTACCTGTGGAAAGCTAAGAGTCCTGTAGCTCTTAACAGTCCCACATGTCCAGTTGTAAAGTGATACATGTTGACTTGTAAACTTAATATGCAAAGTGAGTTAACACTCTGACCCTAACTGCATGTTTTA